>NC_088207.1:37457265-37804153 GCF_037126465.1 Ornithodoros turicata
CCAAGTGTTCCTGACCTCAGATGATGAATAAGGTGGTCGCTGTCACCCGAAGATTAATAAACGGAGGTTAAAAATCCCGGAGGAAATCCGAGAGCAGTCCAGTGCGAATGTGGTGACATCTCTTCTTTCCAAGATTGACACAGCGGAAGGCATGGTCCAAAGCAAAATTAAACAATTTAGTATTGCATAATAAACAGAGTGTGAATGCGCTAACGTCTGTTCTTTGTGAGATTGATACAGCAGAAGGCATGGTCAAAAGCAAAATTGCACAATATATGGCATTATAAACACAATCCCAACACGGAAATACTGTTCCATTTGCTCGATAGTACTCAGTGAACGGAATTTTCGATTTATGAATCCCTCGATTTATGAACGATTTTTCGTGGAACCGAAGGTGTTCATAAATCGTGGGTTGACTGTATTTCAAGCAAATTTCCTGACGAAAACAAAAGGGAACTTGGTGCCTGCTGCTACGTTTTGATACCCAGGTCCCTCGTAAAACAGATCACTTATTGAGACCAGCTGCCGTGGCATAGTGGTTAAGATGATCGCTTTCCACGCCGAGACTGGGAGGTGACACGGGTTCGAATCCTGACACCGGCTGTGCTGTCTGAGGTTTTCCCTGGGTTTTCCAAAGGCTTTCCAGATGAATGTCGGGACAGTTCCCCTTTGAAGTCGGCCCAGGACGCATACTAAACCCCCTGTCGCCCACTGCTTCCTGCTATCCTCTCTCCATCTATCAAAGTCTGTACGCCGCTCATAGCCACAGTTGCCTCGCGGCGCTGACATGGAATTTAAAAAAAAGAAAACATTTACTGAGTACGTACTAGTGAGGCTGCCCTACTTTTCTGCCTCTGAGCTCGCTGTATTGGCGAACTGTTGCTCATGGCAACGTTACTGCAGCATGGCCACTCAACCACTGGTCGACACGTGCGATTCACTGCACATCATCGCGGCACTCGTCAACGATTTTCCCTCGTTTCAGCTGCTTCTTGGCCAAATTCCCTGACAAGTCCCCGACTTTTCCAGTCGCATCAAAATTCCCTGACAAGTTCTGGTTTTCCAGGTTGGTAGACACAGTGCAAGTACCTGGCATCATTCGTACTTCAAAGGGGCACAGACGACACAACATAGAGCACTCTATGACACAGCATAGAGTGCTCTATGTTGTGTCGTCTGTGTTTGTCTCTTTTAGCGCTTTTATCGTCAAGGACCACTGGAAATGCAATGTAATTAATTGGAAATGTAATTAAAGTAAAGTAGAAGAACTGAGAAATGTACATAAAGTAGTACTTCAGTATTTGTTACTTCAAGTATTCCCCATCACTGAACTAAAGGCCTTTTTTTTTTTTTTGAGGACTAGAAATGTACCTTTTGCATAAGAACGTTCTGTTGGCAATACTGCAGAGTCATCAGCAGAAAGAGAAGGAAGAGACGGGGAGTTGGAACCCGAGCCGGTGCCGTCATCCCCGAGCAGAAACTTGGGTGGAAGTTTTGCTTCGAAGGAAGCAATCCCATTTTCTTGCACAGGCAGCTGTGCTGCGGGTGGAGCAGGCAGACTGGAGGCAATGGTAGTTACTCTTTGAACTGCAGCAGGTAGGGGTGCCGGCTCAGAAGACACCATTTCCTCATCCTGTGGTTTATTTTCGTTGATGTAGTTCTGCTTCTTGTACAAGTAGTAGGTGTGGTACTGGTGGGTGGGCAGCAGGAACTCAAATCTCTTGTCGCCTTGAGGGAGAAAATGTAGAAAGAAAGAGATGTACACTACGAAAACAAAGCTGACCTGAGTAGAAAAGTAAACAGCGAATTCAACCACATAACTGCAAAACTGGCTCGAGCACGTTCAAAATTCCAGTATAATGTGCACTAGCAGAGGTAATGGCTCGGATAAGAACCTGTGACTGACTAGACTAAAATTTCAAGGACACGACGAATCAAGCTCACACCTTGCTGGCAACTCAACTATACAAAGAAAAACATGTCACATTAGCTGGTTGAAAGTAGTTTTCCAAAACGAACGATTAGTAGTTCAGAAGTGATTTCATGAGACATGAAATGTCTCACAGGATACAAGGCCGAAAGCCCTAAAGGAGCAGTGTCAGGTCCTAAAGGCAATGTTTTCGATAGCGGTAGAATGCTCAATCACTAGGTAACCTTTTCACACAAAAAATGTGAGCATAGCACAAAGTGCACAACAGACACTACACATACAAAGTGTGCTCTCCCTTTTGCATACAGCTCACGCTACGCCTCGAGTACAGATATTGCAATGTGAGGAAGGACGTGGACACAATAGAAGGCACATGCATAAGCCCTGTCACGAGGATGGTAGTGAGAGAACCATAAAAGCACGTAAAAGACCAGTGGTGGTGGTGGTGGTGGAGGAGAAAGTAATGTCACTCGCTGCCTTCTTGCACCTCCCTTGAATCTCCCATGCAAGTGTGGTACTTTAGTGACAACATTTCATTACATATCTCGCTCATAAACTGCATTTCAGGAAGAATATTTCACAGTCAATGTCCTTATAGTCATGTGTTTTAGTAATATGATTTTCACTGGGAATTACAAGTCACTTCACTGCTCCTTTAAAGCACAGTCACTTGGATGTCAAGCAGGCACTCAACTGCTTTAAGGAAGTGCAGGAAACAGTAACGTCACCCTGCTGACCCCATCTAACAATATTGTACGTGCTGTGGAGGTTTATTTCTACCAGAGCAGGACCAGTGCTACAGACTGAATGACATCATCATTTGACCTGCAAATCACTTCAGATATTAGTGCGAGCACAAAACCAAAGAAGAAATCCATACGGAATGAGACAGTATGTAGTAACACCACAACTACGGAGGTATCTCAGCGAGGCTTCTAACGAATTATTTTGAGATACCGAGAAAGGGCTTTATAATTTTATAATCTGTACACTATCGTTCAGGATGGAAATGGAGTAGTATACAAGCTAAAGACCCACAAGTACAGCAGCAGTAGTCTCTGACAGCACTGTGCACCAAAATCAAGGATTTCAGTTTACTCGGCAGTTCTTCCTCCCCTACACAGACGACAATGGGTTGCGTACCTACCACCAGCCCAGTGACCACCCCTTACCTGTCAGACCTGCAAAGTTTCCAACCAACGGGCAGCCCATCACACAATAAACAACCAGCAGCGGTGTGTGCTGTCCACACCACGTCAGCCAGCTGCCAGACAACTGCAAGAAACATTAGCCCGACCATACTAGCTGTGGCTGCTTGCGGAGCCTCACCTTTGCTCTTGACCACAGTCTCGAAGTCGTCGCCGTTCTTGGCTACATAGATAGCCATCTTGTCAATGATGGGCTGGATGTCAGGCGGAGGAGGCACGGCGTAGCCCATCAGTGCTGCTTGCGCTGGCAGCAGGATCGGCTCCAGGCCGGGGGGTGGTGGGGGAACGGGTTCTCCTGCGCCGTACTCTCCGGACCCGTCTGATCCAGAATAAAAGCACTCGTAATGAGCCGACATTCTCACAATGTTCTACTGTGGTACACCACATCGTGACAACAAATACAGGTTGACACACAACAGCATTGCATATGCTATAAACAGAGCCCGAAGTTTTAGGGTTTAACCCGTTTCTTCCCCGAATTTTCACCCCTGATTGAAGGTTGCCTCTTTAGGGTGAAACCCGATTTTTACCCGGCAAATTGCCCTCACTGAAATGTCTGTAGGAATGCTTGTTTGGCAGCAAACGCAATTAGATCACCATTTGTACCAAACCAGTACAGTTCGTTTGAGTAACAGAGCCCAATTTCTCCCCGAATTTAGGAATTTACTGGAAGGTTTTCCACCCGAATTTGCATGAATTTAGAGCTCACGTTGATTTCCCCGATTTTTACCCCCTGAACTGGGAAAAAAGTATTTCCCGGAAACTTAAGGCTCTAGTTATAACGATACTGTATGTATTCTCATGGTCTGTATGATAGCGTAATTGTTGTCCTGAGCTTTGAAGAACCAGATGCATACAGAGAAAAAAGGAAATGCCAGTGATGGCCACTAACTACTTCTACAATAGTTTAACTATAACTACTAACTACTTCACGATGGAGTAGTTTAACTAGTAGTTCAACTACTTTTCAGGGGAGGTAGTTAAACCTACTTCTTTAACTACTGCAATGTATTTTAATACATTTCTAACTACTTAACGTTGTCCATCATCACCAATCCCATCCTGTAGTGTTATTGGACACCTAAATATGAATCACAACCATTGATAAAAGTGAAGATTTAATACAATTGCTCTGCACCTCCGTTCTCATCAAACAAGTAATTCAAGGTGAAAGTCGGAAGCACAATAGTGCCATATAGCTTGCGGCAAAATCGGAAGTAGTTGGCGCCTGCAGTAACCTAACTACTGTAGTTAACTATTTGAAATAGTAGTTTAACTAGTAGTTGCACACTACATTTCTGCAAGTAGTTGATAAGTACTTTTTAACTACAATCAGGTAGTTTAACTACTACTACGAATTATGCTTCCCTAACGGGACTGGTAACAGCAACACGCTATGCGAAAGGTAACATTCATGATCACATTAATGCTATGGCAGCTAAGATACACTCAACCGCTCACATGCTGCTGCATGTTATAGTCTGGCCCACAACAAACTGAAACTTATTAGAAATGTTGAGAGGAGCTTCTTCTTCAGGCATCATGTTATCTCACTTGATAAACTCAGTATTTTTACAAAATTGTTGACACTAGCCGGTTGCTTCTGCAAAAACTTTCACGTAAGGAACAACAACAAATGTCAGCACGCCACAGAGATGGGCCCCATTTGGTACACGTCTAACCAGTGGCGCAGCCCTGGGCAAGATTTTTTTGGGTGCAAACTGTCAACAGAGATGAAAAAGGTTTGAGACACACGGTTTATCACTTGAAAAAAATCTAAATGTTTTAACACTGGGTACTGTTGGAACTATCTTCTGAGCGCCTCAAAAGCTGACGCGATTGAAGACAGGTTCGATGTACCAGGCCGGTGTAAAATTGCATGCTGCGTGCTTCGGCAGTAGACTGTGTGCACTGAGACAGCAGCGCATATTCCACCTGACATTGTGAATGGACCCTGAAATGTGCGTAATCGGAAGTAAAGGGGTTCAATTACCAGGGTGACGGTATGGGGATGCACAAATGGGCTGTGTGTTTGGGGGGCGTGATACTCGTTTCGCCCCGGGCGCTGCGTCTAACATCCAACAGCTGCCTAAACAGGGCGTAGTCAATCGACTAACAAATATACTATAGTACAAGTTGTGCAAACTCTGTATATATAGTATGCAAAGTCAGACAAACCAGCATAGGGCTGTGCAGCAACGTCCTGTTGGCTTGGAGAGTTGTTGCCTGGGCTGTCCACCTGCGGCCTCAAGTTCTTGACCAAGCGAGAGTAGGCATTGTCCTCCCCATCTTTCCTCAGAAAAACTTTCGATACTTCCTGCATCTGCACAAGGGCAACAGTAGCATATTACACAAGATATGTAGTTTGGATACTTGTCTTAACAGAAGTACTACTACTATACTTTATGTGACAAATGTCATGTACAGGCAACTGTGTTGTTTGAGAAATGAGGGGAGCAAAAATTTGGTTTTATTTCAGGAGCTGTACAATAAGGTAAAATCAAAAGATACTGAGTGGAAAATAAAACAATATGTGGTTCTACGGTCTAAAAGACTAAGGCACGAAGTATAAAAGGCACTACATATACTAATTGTATGCATGTGATCATCACTTGGCTTGGGATCATCTTATCACAGACATCCAGTGAAATTCCTATAGTTAAGCTACTGGTATCACTTTGAGACGTAAACTTGATGTCATCACAGGTGGGAAAGCTAGTACCAGTCTTTGAAAGATGCTGATGCCAGGAGACAAACTTGATGGGAGAATGGATTCAACGATTCATTTCAAAAATAGGCAAAATGAACAACCATGCCAAAAACTAACAGTGTTTCCGTTGTATTACAATTTTTCTTGTTTAAAATAGTGTCTGTACTAGCTCTGTGGTTATTATAAATGGCACACTATATAAGTACAATTATTAGTGCATTCCTAATTTTAACTTACTACAGAGGACGATGGAGTGGGCAGCAAGCTTGGATGTAAGTAGTGATCATCCTCGTCATCAGTGTCTTCATTGCCTGCTGAGAAGGAGACATCTGGTTTCTAGTCACAACTGACACATCATTTTATACGCTGTAGCACATGTGTCCCAGACATCCACCTGCTGATCAGACCACTTGTGCAGACAAATTCACAGGTACAGTGCTGGACAGAAGTTTACACAACACTTTGAGTGGTGTATTTGCTGCTCGGCGAGAGACCCCAGTGGCAGGAGGGTTCACTCGTCCAGCGGGGGGAGGGGGGGTAGCGACATTAATGCAAATCACTTTGCAAGCACATTCAAGTGATAACGAAACCACCGTGGTGTGTCACAATCAGTGCACTCTCCCACCACTAGGGTGTTGCACTGAGGAGTAAATACAACACTCGTGTGTTCTTCCAGCTTATGTCTGGCACTATACCAACACACATATTTACCCGAAAGCCTGGGAAGGGGAACAAAATAATTTTCACTACACATTTTCATTACTGCAATATTTCCGTATCCGTTATTCATTTCAGTTACTTTTCCATTACCATTCCCGATAATAGAACAACAGAGCTGCGGGAGAACAGCCCATTCAGCTCTGTCGGCATTCCATTTTGTCAATGTGCTGCTTCAGAATTTGCACCCCGAATTGGAGATTGCTTCTTTAGGGTGAAATCCGATTTTTACCCGGCAAAAAGCCCTCACTGGGATGTCTGTAGGAATCACTAACTTACTTATTTGGCAGTAACTGCTGTTACATCACCGTTTGTACCAAACCACTAAAGTTAGTTTGAGTAACTGAGCCTGATTTCTCCCCGAGTTTAGCATACTGGAAGTTTTTCGCCCCGAATTTGCACGACTTTAGTGCATATGTTTATTTACCATAATTTTTACCCCCCGAATTTAGAAAAAAATATTTCCCGAAAACTTCAGGCTCTAGATGTACTCTAGCTAGCTAGACACAGTCTAATCCTACTGCAACTCAATTACTGATTACTGCTAGGCCATTGTGGTTCCAGGTTTTATGTTTTCTGAAGATCAGGGGCCAATATCAGGTCTTATCTCAGAAGCCATAAAATAGCGTGAAATAGGGCAAAACCGGTTGGGAAAACAAATTTTTGAGTGGCAAATAAGAGAAAGTGCTTCTTGCAATTCAGATGAATACGAGGCGTTGAGCAGCTGTGCTGAATATGCAGTGTTTAGCATTCACCAGGGCCTGTACTGGTTGCTGAATTTGCATTTCGGAAAGTTTGTTTTCAGGGTTGATCGGGCTTTACTCTAAGCAATGATAATGCGAATTGAGGGGTAAAAACGGGTTTAACCCGGAAACGCAAGGCTGTAATTATTACGCATGACTTTTAGAAGCGATAAGGCTGATTTTTGTGTCTGCGAGATTCCCTGGTCCTAGTAACTGGTAGTGCCACAGCCTCAGCAATATCTTGGGTGTAACACGATGGGAATTGACGTGAATTGATCGGAATGTTTGTCCCTTCCAATGGCGCGCCCTTGGAAGTCACTGGAGAGGCGTGTTAGCTTAGCCAGACCAACTCTGGCAGCTCACAGTCCGGCGTTGCACCCTTCCGCGAATTGTAGGACACTGCGGGAACGGAACGTTCGGAGGATGGACGATGTACCCTCGCACACTTTCGGTACTGAAGTCCCAAACGGGAATTTAAGATTTCCTTCGGAGTGACCTGCTGTTCACAACATTTCTGCTCCCGCTTCCTGCTTTGACGCATTATCGATACCTCTGTCAACGATGGCGTCCCAGCCGAAGAAACGGAAAGCGATAGACTTGGACGTTACATTAGCGATCACCGAGAATCTTCACCGCGGAACACGGCTGACGTCCATCGTGATAAAGTACGGTCTATCACAGTCGACGGCGCAGGAACGAACTGCAAAATGATCCGAAAACGTGCGTACGAAAAAGTTGAAGACGCATGCGTAGCATGCTTCATGCTGTCGACGTTCTCAATAATTTTATCGTGGAACGTCTGATGCCTGCTCATTGCGGCGCACTCCTCAGCACAGTTGAACGTGAAATTGTGCGTATCTACAACGGCAACCAAAAGCAATAAAAACAAATGAGCGATTTTCAATAAAATATTCGTATTTCCACCCTCTTTCTACCATCCGCCGTTAGCACTGATCCACTTCCGTAGAGTGGCGGTGACCTAGGTCAGCCCTCCTGTAGCGATATCCCTCGCATAACGATTAAATTAGCGATAACCGCAGATATCGTTATACGCAGGTTTCACAGTGTTACAATTTATAATATTTCTTGCGGACTACCTTGAGGACCAGAACTTACCGCTTGACACTTGTGTTGGGATGTATGTCCCACACTTGATTTGTTCAGTGAGAAAGCGGTAGTAGACGTTGAGAGGATGGTCGAACGACAGGAAGTCAAACTGATTATTCGATGCCTGCTTCGTTTTGATAATTATCTCCATTTGAGGACCATGCTGAGACACAAACACAGCTGTTTTCTCGATGATAGCATGGAGCTTCATTGTGGGAGGCTGTAAGTCAAAAACAGTCAAACATACATATAGTACTGATGATAGTACATCATTAATTTCTTTGGCACTTGAGACTTCGTATGTATTTGTCCCTTCTATGTGTTCCAGCCTCAGAACATCAATTCCCTTCATACAGTACAGACACCGCCTATTTCTCAGTGTCAGTGGTGGCATATGGCAAAAGCCAACATTAGCTTGAACACACACTGCACAAGTGAAAAAGATAATTTTTGAAGTAATATTGGAATAGTTAATCCATTTTATCTGCAATACTTGTCAGCATGAGCTGGGCCCGGTCTTCAACTTTTACACAGCGATCATTATCGTTATACTTAAGGTTTGCACGCTCCAAAGCCGCTTTGATAAATTCACGCAATAACTCGTGGTGAATCACGGCAAGTTCATATGCTATGAAAAATCAGAGCTGTTCCTTGAAAGGGTGATCCAAAATATTAGACATAAAAATTCACTGATTCTATGGAGAGTCGGACGTTGCCAATTACATTTTCTGAAAACCAGTAATCTCAAACTTCTGGAGTCCAAACGATTGGCTGGTAGCAACATGGCACTCAATTAAAGGAGAACACATGGACGTTGAGGCTTACCTGGGGTACTGAAGGTGGGATATGGAGGCCACTGGGAACCTTAAAGGGGGCTTCACTGCTGTCATCTGCAGGCACAAGGCAAAAGAGAATAAAACAAAGTAGTTGTGATACACTCCCCTTTTCTATGGCATGGTGCATAGCACAGGGTCTTTCAGAGATTTCCATGAATTTGCCAGCATGCTTAAGTACCAACTAGCACGTTCACCAGCCTTCAATGGTATATCCAGTAGAGCTAGGACACGATGTATAACATTGGGATCCATGGATAAAGCAGACTGACCTTTTGCTTGTGGTGACTCGGCACTGTTCTCGGAATTATAAGAAAAAGCAATTTCCTTGTGTGCAGTTTCTGGGTTGAGGGCGGCATTTAGCCTCTTTATTTCTTCCTCTGCAAATATACACGAAGATACTATGAGTAGAGTAAAAGAGCTGACAGTGTGCTGCGGTATCCCAGGATACAGGGTATTAGTTCACTTGGCCATTTAGTTCTACGAACATTTGAAAAGCGTCCTGCAATTTTAATTATACCAGCCTGTTATGATAAGATGATCAATGATGATGATGATGATGAATATATCTAAACCAGGACTGGCGTTATGCCAGGGGCAAAAGTTTTACTGCCTCTGTAAATGAAATTTGCTGCACACAGGAAATTCTTGCATTGTCACCAGGTGGCACACCCAACCAGATGGCGCTTTGTTCATAGCCAAGACTGTTTTTTCCCGCTGCCCCTGATTATGCTTTCTGAGCACTTTTGATGTTTCAAATTCCGTATGTATATGCTATAAAATCCTTTAATTTTGCCAAATTTTCCCGAATTTTTCACGAATCGGGCACAGGGCACACATTCACGGTCACTAAATTTTGCAAAAACTACATGCTGAAATTTCTGATACCCCCACTGGGGTATCAGAGTTGTATCAGAGATGTATCAGAGAGTGGGGTGTCAGAGACACTGTGTAGAACCTCGGCAATTTCGTGCAATATGGCCAAATCGTTGGCAGTTATAACACTGAATGGGGCCTTCTTCGGTTTGATCGCCTTTCTTTGGGATACACCTGAGATTGCCCTACCACATTTCATTAAAACAGGACTGCAGATGCTTGTGCTGCAAAGCAGTCTGAATGCTTGCTAGGAACCAACTGTGAAAACAAAGTTTGCGACTGCAGCATTGTTTTCGCTGTGTCAATCCTTGCTCAAAATGTTCACGTGCCCTAAAAATGAGCAAATCTTTTGCTTTAGCAAAATTTGCGAAAAAGAGTGGCCCGCGAATAATAAGTTAATATCGTGTGGGCCGAAAGACCTATACCTTGAGTGAAATACTGCGAAACATATTTACCTTTATAAATGGCTTCCTCTTGCAAGTCTCTGAAGAGTGCCAGGTAACGTTCCTCCTCACACAATTCCTCTAGCTGTCGTTCCTCATTTGAAAGTGCTGACAAGTAATCGGCCCCACCTGATTTTGGTTCATACTGACGAAGGTCATGTAGATAACCTCTGGCGTCATACCTAGACAACATGAAAAGCAAGGTCACAAAATGCAAAATGTGGGTGAAACGTCGTGTTGGGAAGCACTTAAGAAAGTCACACGCAAAATGGCAAAAAGGTGTTACATGCATCAAACCCTTCTACTAATTAGTTCTGTATGACTTAAGTTGGATCATAATCTCAAGGCTGCATCTGCTTACACAAACATTTTGTCTAACTTCAAATTATCCTCTCAATTAAAGGTCACTTTCACTGCGCTACAATCTCATATGTACTGTTTTATATCTGGCAAAGCTTTCATACCGCTTTCAATAAGGCAATGCTCACATATGATTACTGTGCAACAGTGTCCATTTTCGATACAGCCCACATTTGCGTGTCCCCCATATACATGTCACGCAGTACTTCACTCTCACCTTACAAAGATGTCATGAACATGCAAAAAGCGGGGAAATTCAGTTGTGCTCTTCGTGTTGAAAATGAGGCGTTTTTGTAGATGCTCTACTTACGTTGCGGCTGTTCTTATCAATGTAAGCACTACCAGTATCAATACAGTGCACTTACACTATCTGCGCTTACGGAGGAACACAATATCAACATTCTCTTTCGTTAGAAGAAGCATAAAGAGCTTTCATCTACATAAAACGAACTCATCAGTACTGATCCAAGACGTCGCCATCGAGCTGTTCCACACGCTACCTGCAGGGAGGGATGCTAAAACTAGGCAAAATCATTAGCGTTGTATTACTGTAGCATGCAATATATCAAAACATGTGTAAAAACCTTCATGAGGCAACAGAGAATCCACAATGAGCGCATTGTTTGTTGCAGACGGACCTGTCAATCATAAGGCTGTCGTCACCCATCCAGGGGATCAAATGTTTCCCTCGGTCAATAAATGTTGCCTTTTCATCATCTCTAAAGAGCTTACACGAGTAGCCGA
The DNA here is from genome assembly GCF_037126465.1 of Ornithodoros turicata. NCBI lineage: Eukaryota > Metazoa > Arthropoda > Arachnida > Ixodida > Argasidae > Ornithodoros > Ornithodoros turicata. The sequence goes on from NC_088207.1 coordinate 37,468,940, forward strand.
ATACTAATAGTTCTTCCTCTGGTTTATACCGATCGTCCGTGGCCCACGTTCGACCGTTCGCAGAGGAAGCCATTTTCCTTTCAAGCCAGAAATGGATTGGATTGGCTGAGATTTAATGTGGCATGTGTGCTCGTGCTGTTTTGCTGCTGCCGCCGGTGGGCGGGACAGGCAGCAACAGAGACAAATCTGGAACTGAAACTAACGTTGACTGAAACATTAGTGACGAAAGTTTCAACGTTTGCCGTGGTAGCGGAAGAAATATGGTGCTTTATCGTGAGAAATATTGGTGCACTATCTAAGTGTGAACTACAAACCTAAATTAAGATTTTTTTTCTGTAGTACGAAAGGAAAGGGTGGGAAAAGGCAACCCAGATGGTGCAACAGACTGTTACATTTAAAAAAAAAAAAAAAAAAAGGCTCTTTCAAGGAAGAGCCAATTCTGGCAATGTTTGAGAACGGAGAGTGTACTACTGACTCAAAATCTGCACTGCGAGCTATTCAAAACACAGGCATACGAGGCTCATCCGCATCCCTGGTGACGGATGAGTTAACGGCTTACCAGCTACGAAGCACGACATAGGCTGGTTCTCCAAATGGTGGGCCCATGGTGGTGTCGCGGGGAATGAACAGGCTAACGGCGCCGCAGAAGCCGCTCTCTCATCTCAGATACGTCGGCAGTGCTGATAGGAGACCGTCCTTTCATTCTTCGACGTCTAGTGGCTTCCCGCCAGTAGACAAATGACATCTCCCCCCATCTATGCTTAGAAGTGTTGATCCAACGCTCGCTTTCCGGATGCCATGAAACACCTCTCGTCACGACGCATTAATTTATCGGATGCGACTCAATGTGGATTTTGCAGCTCAGTGGGCGTTACCGCCTCAGACAAGTTGACTCTCCCAGATGCCTACACTGCGGTACACGTACCCTCCATCAGTACCTACACTACAAACCTTCCCGAACCACATTTTCCGGGTCTCTTAATCAGCTGGACTCTAGCCCCCCCCCCCCCCCCCCCCCTGTCAAACTTGCTTGGTACGTGGCCAAATCCAACCCACCAACGCTCTGCCCTCCACACCTCTCCTGACCTTTCTGGACACCGTAGGACTTCGTTTGTCACTGTGAGGGGACTCATGATCGCATCGCCCCCAGCAATGGTGTATAGTATCGCCTCTGGCGACGAAACTCTCCAATCATAAAACGAAGTTTTCACATTTGACGCGATATTTCTTTCAGTGTGTGTGTGTGAGGGGGGGGGGGGCGATATAAACAAGCAGTCCCGCAAAGTTAGGCTCATCATTTCATCAATTTTTCATCTACATCGTTACTTATCGGAAACTTCCGTTAAACACTTCCTTGAGCACTAGCAGTAAGCGTTCTTTATTAGATATGAACTAAAAAAAATGATACGCATATCACAGTCTGGCGAGTCTGGAGAGGGAACCAATTTGCAGACGCCGCACGGACCGCCTCAGGAAACCCCGCATATTCAGGCGATTAGAACGGAGTCTCCCGGAGCCTGGACTGACGGTACGATTCATCTGGAAAAAGGCAACAAGAGCCCTATAAATAGGGAGCACAACGAACACTGGGAAAGGAAAAGGATTATGGTTATCATACCACACAAGACGCGCTGGACGAATTCTGCGCTCCTAAGGCCAGTCCTTTTTCGCTCACGGCAGTCTTGCCCTTTAGTTTTCTCGGGAAAAGCTTCTTCCACAACTTGCTCTTCTTTTTTGGAAGGAATGACCATGAGAAATTTTCGTTCGTTCTGGAAGCTCGTCTCCTTTCCGGGGTCCTCTGCTCCGCCGTGCCGATGCCGTCGATGCACCACGTACTGCCGTGCCCAGTCAAAGACATGTCACTCAGCGCTTTCAGAGCTTCTTCCATCTCCGGCTGCTGGGCATCCCATTCGTACTGCTCCTCCTGACATAGCCCATACGATCCCGTTAGACATATCGTCTTGTTGTAGCCAGGAACATTAATACGAATGAAACCATTAATACCAATTCACCATTAATACCAATCTTATGGGTATTAATGTCTAAGGCCTACTTTAAATGACTTACACAGGACTCGAGGACCTGCTGCGAAGTTGTGCAATTGCCATATAACGTGAGCGATGAATGGACAAGGGCAGTTGGCTGCCGAACTGCTCGTATAACGTAGTTCTACTTACTTTCATTCGCTGTACATAGTCCCAGAGTCGGTTCTTTTCCACTGTCTTTACTGTGGTACCTTGCTTGGCTGCCAACTTGTCGATGCGGTCGAACGAGAAGCTCAACAGGTCATCCATCTTCACATTGTCGTCTAGAATACATTGCCCAATATTACAGACACGCTAGCGTAAAAGGCTCTCCCGTTTTCGGATAGTCATACAGACACCCAGAGTACGCAAGTTCCATTACGAATTCACAAGGAATTCCTTATAACGAGGCGAACAACAAGAGACGATCAGGACAGCATACCCCATAGGATACCGAGAACCCGTTCGTCGACGCTGTAGCAAGACAACGAGGGTGTAGACCCAGATAAGCTACATAGGTCTACCGAACACATGTCGCTGTCGTCCAGCATTATGCACTATGTCCTGGGCCTGATTCTGCACGGAAGTCCGATGTGCTGCGCTTAGTAAGGTTGAACAGAGACACCTAGCGGTGAATTAGTCAAAATCTGTTCACCAATGGTAAACGTTCGTCAATGGGTGGTTTTCAAGTTGAGAAGTGGCGCTACGCATGCTGGGTCTTCGAACTTCCGGTCCGAAATTGCGCTCAATTGGAGCAAAGCAAAACTTATACCATCTGGCTTAAAAGACAACCAAGATGATTTTTCCTGGGAATGCCTGCACCCCAAAGAAGTAAGGTACTGTAACAAATACTTCGCACGTACTTTTCTTGCGACAAATATAATATTTCGTACACATCGTGCATGTTTCGGTTTCGTTCGGCGTGCGCTTCAAAATCGCAATCTTTTGCTGCGGGAAATGTTCTCTTACAATGCGGTCAATTTGACGCTTCAAATAACAAAGATAACAGACAGCATTTCAGATATGGCACAACAAAATGTGTAGGCAGTATTTTACGCTGCAATCTTCGGCACTCTGAGGATAGTACGCATGTAATCGTTTTCTTTAAGTCTGGGAAGAAGCTGTGGCTTTAGTAATATTCTATTCATATTATGAGTTGATAATCTTATCACAGCCACGCACAATTCAACGTGATAAGTACACAGCACGGCATTTGGTGACAAGTGCCTACACCCTTTAGTTCAATTTTCGTTTACGTTGACAACATTTTTCCAAAGGCGCGGGATCCAGGGGTACGCGATACATTATATGTCCCTTTTCCGCAGAATTAGTGCATTTACGCCCGGAACATTAGCTTATTTTTAGGTTGAAAATCGCACTTACTCTATAAGACTCCAGCAGAACTTCGGACCGGAAGCGTAAATCCACGTGACATTGCAACTTCCCTTACGTCATTTTGACAGGAAGTTGCAAACCACCCATACTAACTTGTATCTCGTGCCCTCATCGGTGATACCTGAAACAAGCACTACTGTGATAACAATTAAACAAATTCGTATACCATCGGGAATAGAGGTTTGCTGGTTTACATACATGGCATATGCCAGTTTCAAACAATTAAAAACGAATCATATCTTATTCCGATAAGCTCACGGAGACGTATGTTAACAGTCCTCGTTATCACAAACGCCTCCACCTGGAACCGGAATCTGGCCTTGACCTTACCAATGGGCAAGGATGACATTCCCGATGTGTTGTCATGCTCAGAAAACATACTGTTCCGCCGCTTCCAGATAATGTCTTAACGCTTAACTGTACAGCATGGGCGTAGCCGGGAGGGAGGAGGATTAAGGTATCCCCCCCCCCCACACACACACATGAAATCGTACCTTCAGCCAGAATGAGGAGGCGTGGTTATGTCGGGAAATCGAAACTAAGTGTTGTGTTATGCCCACACTACATACCACTCAAAAATCGAAGACAAGCAAGCAGCCTTTATAATACAAAAACTTATTTATTCAACAAACGTATTAATTTGCATCATTACGTACAAAATTTATTAGTTGCTATATATATATATCTTAACGATGTAACATGTTGCAGGGCATTAGCCAGTGGTCATAAGTTCCGGATGCAGAGGGACCGTTGGCCCACGTTGACACAGCTGTTCCTCAGCCAAGAAATGCATGGACATTGTTTTGAGAATACTCTAGGTCTTCCAGACACCTGCAACAGCGGGACACAGAACAACAGTTGCACAGCTGAACAAAAATTTTTATCATGGTTGCAAATGTCAAGCTCGCAATCCTCGCATCACGGGTTATACAAGCTCCCGCACGGCTGAACCCCATCCGTGCCTAGAAGCACGTCGACATTTGAGTCACTGAAGCGGGTACCCTATATCAAGATGCCTATACTCGACACTAGGGCATTTTGAGATCATTTCGACCGCGTTTCCCAGGTCTACCTAAGAATCGTCCCCTCGTGCCTATAAGACATTCCTCTTCATTTTTCTGTGACGCAAGCTTCCCCTCCCCATCAAAGTGGACAAGGGAACACCGATGAAACACAAATTGTCTTTTCGAACGGACTAGTTGTAACGGAGACAGCTGGGATGCAAGCGAGTGCTGCCTTGCGGCTATGCCACGGACGCGTTCACATTCCGAGCTGTCCACGACGCCAGGAAGTCACGTGACACAGACGTCGTTTCCGCAAGTTCTGCCACAAAACGATAAGCGTTTTCTTTTTCTTTTTTGCAAGGTAGCATCTCATTCTTTTTGTAGTTTGGTAGTTTCGTAGCCATCGCTTTTTCTCGGAATTTCTTATAGTAACTCAGCCGTAAATATAAAGAACGAAAAACTCCGAATTCGCGGGAAATAATAAACGCCCTTCCGAATATGCCGAAAAAATAAACTCCGAATGCCTGGGACCCATAGTCGTGTTCAACTTGAGAAGGAAAAGCAATCTAGTCCGTCAGCTCTCAAAATATTAATGCGCCGCGGAAGCTACGATGCTGCACACAGAGAGGTCACGCTCCCTTCTGCGCCAGATAATGTAATCCGCCATACGCACTCTGCTTCCCTATTGGCTGTTAAGGCTGGCCGCATGACACTCCGCCGCTACGTGGCACTGCAGTATTTCTCCTGGCGCGCTATTGCGTCTCTTTACCTCCAACGGCGTACGCATAGTTGACGGACTAGATTTATTTTAAGTTTAACGCTTAAGTTGAACACGACTCTGATTCATGATCTAGTTGCATCTCCATGAAGGAATGATAAAGAAGTACACTGTTTGTGCTCATGGAAGTTTTTGTAGCGTCAAAAGCACTGCCGTGGCCGTCTGGCATTGCAATGGTGCTACTTACTTAAGGGCTGTCTTGGTGAAAGGCAATGGTCCGCAGACGCACACCAGGAGCGAGTCTCCAGGGTCATCGTCGGGTATAAATCCTTGCAATAGATCGATGCATATTCGACCACGAGGACCCTCCCAGCTGTCGTCTGCTCCGGAAAGCACGTTCACAATTGAGAGCCTGTGCATAACAGTGCGTTGCTGGAAACGTGGGGTGTGCTACATCAGCGGACAACAGCCAGTACACAAAGAGGACCATACCGATCGTTGCTGTCCTCCAGCGCGTCTAGTTGGTCTTTCCAGATAATGTCCTTCACAGTCTTGTTAAATGCCATCAACTTCACGTTGCTGTAAAGGAGAGGAACAGTGGTCGACGAAAAACGGAATTATTGCGACTTCAGGAAAATCAGGATAACTGCCAGCTCTCATGCATGCCAATGGGTGAAGATATGGAAGCAACATGTGTCTTGGCATATGCCAAGAATAAAATTGCGGCAGTCAACTGCACACGGCTAGTGCCTAGTACAATAGGAACTTACACATCCTTCGATACAAAGAGAGCCCAGTGCAGAAGTCGTACCATAGGTGTGAATCCCGTGCCAGCGGCCAAAAGCACGAGGTTACGTATCCTAGACAGGACGGAAGCATCAAAGTCTCCTTCCGCATCTTTCATTTCAACAGTTTCACCTGGAAGCGTAGGTCCCATATTACCGAATCAGGTGTAGCGACCAATCGAAAGAATATTTTGCTCTTAACAATATGTCTCATCACACAGAACACTTTTTCTAGCGGGGGCCTGGTGATAATTTCAATCAGTTAGTCAGTCTTCAATAGAATTTTATGCCACGTCACAACTCGGTCATAAAAATGATAGGGAAAGCGTCGTTTATGTGTCGTCCGATAACAACAATAATAATAATGGTACTACTAATAATAATACAGGGGAGGAGTCACGTTGAATACCCTGCCATAAACATTTCTGCGTCCGCGCAGAGCCGTTGATTAGGAGAGTTGGGCCACTGGGAGGAGCCTGTTTTAAAGCGCGTCATTCGACGTCACACGACGGGCGGCGCGAATGCCAGCGCCGCCATATTCGCGGGGGAAGGCATAGCCTTGAAATCTCCCCGTGCCGCCGCGACCCGCCTTTCATTCCGGCCAGAAGGTGACGGGTCTGACATCTCCAGGCGGCAAAAAGGTCAGAGAATGGCCAAGGTCTCCCCATATACGGCTTTGCGCCCACGGTTTCCGTGGCGCCATCTATCGTCCGAGCTGAATTTTCGGCGCAGACCACAGGAATTCCCGAAAGGGTAGCCCAATAATGATATGACATTAAAAATGCGCTTCTGTTAAAACTCTGCCAGGAAGATCGACTGATTGTTCGTGCAGTATGTTATGCGTTCTACTAGCATTTTATGAAGTGAACATGTAGTGGTGATAGCATGCGCGTAAAGGCGTATTGTCTTGCGTTATCACCGAACGTGACTACTTATACCTATGCATAAAAAGAGCTTATACGAATAAATCGGTTAAGACAATTGCTCTGGTCGCACGTAGCTGAACTGGAACAGACCTGTTGCGGTTAAAATGAAACGCACGGGCATTCTTGCTCGTCTAGTAGTCTGCGTCAAGCGGAACGCTATTATAGCCTAGCATAGGTCCCAATGCTGTCTTTTCACGGTCAAAGGAATACAAGTAAAGACTCACCAATTGATAAGTCATTCAGCACCGGCGTCAAAACACCATCAGAGTATACTTTTATCATAAGGTGTATACACTTTCCGTCACTCGTTGCCTGGTCACGGTCTAAACGAGGGATCACAGGGGTGTAGCTTCTAGATATTTTCATACCTGCAAGATAATTCACAGAATACCGTATTTGCTCGTATAATTAAGGTGATCGCGCCATTAACTTGGGCGCCCTAAAATCTCTGCCTTTTCCTCCGCTGTCAAATGGCATTAGCAGTACGGCCGGCGCGCGTCGCCCCACGTCTTGCGGAGGCACCCTATCACACCCTATGCGGAGGAGAAGGGCCATGCGACCACCAACGACGAAACGGATGAACCCCGTTCCTTTTGTATTGATGTCAAGGTGACTGCATCTTTCAGTCCCGCGAGAACAAATTTCTGCGCTTTAGTGCCCCTTTAACACAAAGGGCAGGGAGAGTAATAAAGTAAAGCGGTGTGTGGACGTAACTGTAGTCCTGACGCCTACAGTCGCCGTCAGTGTTAAAGAAGATGTGACATTTATTGTGCCAGGTAAATTATGCCACACAGATTATGCCGGATAAATACACTGATGTGAACCTGAAGTTTTACGGCAAACAGGGTTTAACAGACGCCTCGAAAATCGGGACCGCAAACGCTGAAAGTTATGCGGCTGTTTGCATCACGGTAGGCCTCTCCGCCAGTGAGGCGAGCGCGGGAGAGGACACGCGCTTAACCGTGTATTCACACGAGCGACATCCTCACGGAATATTCTAGGGGGAGAAAAAGCGGAAAACACTGCTCACAGAGCCGAAGTTACGTCCCGTGTTACGTTGAGCATTCACAATATCTGGAGCGGCGTACTGCGCATTTAGCAGACGACACTTAGCAGACGACACCGTCAGCGTGTTTTCCTGTCGTCTGCTACGGAATATCTTGTGGCTGTGCAGCAGGATATTCCCCATGGTTAGCAGTGTACGTCAAGACACGACGTTGAGCGCTCGTGCTCACGTGACAGCAGAAAGCACGGGAAGCTTTTCGCGTCTTCTGCTTCCGGGGGAATGTCGCTCGTGTGAATACACGGTAAGAGAACCAATAGGAATGGAACGGAAAACGAATGGTCGAAGTTTTGCCGAAGTTTGTATCATTCGAAGTAACTACGGTGACAAGAAGTACAATGCGTACATGATACAATGAACCATATGTATGTCAAAGTGTCACAACTGCTTTTGAACTGGAACGCGCGACCGTGTGGCCCGCAGAAGACAGGACTGAGCAGCGTTGTTCTCCCCGCAGAAGTTTAGTTGCACTAACACCTCAGTTCAATGAGGCTTGTGCACATGACGTCACGCGCAGCCTTTGGGCGCCTTGAAGCCACGTGGCATGGAAAAACATGGGGATGCGTCGCAGGCGTCTTACTGCATGCCGAATGAGGCAGCAGCGTGTATTTTTACAGTATCCTCTCGTAACTGCACGCATACCGCAACAACTCACGGCATTCCCCCCTACTCCGACTCCGGTGTGGCAATATGTTCTCCAATGTCACGTGATCACACATGACGTCACTGCACAAGCCTCATTATCAGTGACGTCCCTATGTTGGGGTTCTACCAACACCACCTAGATAGAGAAAACCTGCGCATTGCCTCCTCTCCCTCTTTCAATTAAGAGTCAGAATTTGTCTGCTACTGCGAGTCACCGTTCTGCAAATTCAAGAAGCCGCAAATGATTGTAGCGCACCTGGAACCTGCAGACCTAAATATTTAGACAAAAAATACAAGACGCTTTCCAGAAAATCAATTTTGAGAAAGATTGAGACCGTTCTGCGCTTTATTACCAAGTTTTCCCATTTAGTACACGAGGACGTTTAGTCACAACTCGCAGACGACGGTGGTTCTTCTCCATGGCCACGACCGCTGAAAGCACGTTGGTGATTGGCTACGGCTGTTGAAAACACGATCCTCATTGGCTGACACTTAATTGTTACGTCACGTCGACGAGCGCGCAGGCTTTCTGGATCTAGGTGGTGTTGAGTTCTACAAGGATTCTTGCCGGTTCTAACGTATGACGTGTTGTCGGCACATAGACGAATACATGCGCCTTTAGAAAGGCACAGCTCGCTTCTCATTGCACAGAGACATTTCTATGGCTAGATGAATTCATCGGTGGTTATACGCTTTGCGATACTTGCCTTTAACATTGCATTCTAACGACACGTGATGACCTATTGGTAACCACATGAAGGAGCCCTGAGGCAGTGCAAAAGTGAAGATGTAGACATCGTGTGTGACCGAGCATTTGTCGATGAGGACGCAAGGCCTGGAGAAGACATCTGGAACATGTAAGAAAGGCGCATTTTCACCTCTGTTCAACCAGTCCGGCGACGTTGTTTCTCTCCACACAGAAACATTGAAGATCGTGACTACCTGCTGCTTTGGAAGGCACTGTTTGGTTATGTCCAGGCAGGAATGTTCCAAGTGAGGACCACGAGATTCCGGACTTCTCCTTCACTAGGCGGACCTCCACCGATTTTAATTTACAGTTTACGTGAACTAAGAGAGCAGAAGAATCGTGCGTTAAGTGTCTCTATGAATTAATGCAGAACTGGGCCGATCGCTTACCATAGTAATCGTTATATACAGTATCTTGCAGTTCTACAAGGAGAATGAGAAAAAAGTTATTTATTACAACTTATTACCGGCATCACGGCTACAGCTCAGATAAGAAAAATAATACAAAATACAAAATACCTGCTTCATCAAGAATTGGCCAGGTCTCACCAACGTTAGTTAACACTTGAACCGAGATTAGAAAACTTGGTGTAAATCGTCAACCCACTTTCACCATTGCAGAATAGCGATATCTGCCGTCAGACAGGGTCACATAGAGTCTTTGGGAAGACAGTGTTGCCGATCAACACCAAGTTTAAGGAAGCGAAACTGTGCCAAAGCCAATTAATCCCGTTCGTAAGTGGGCGTTGCCCAGTTTCCAGACATATCCAGTGTAGTTTTGAATGCGAAATACGATTGCAATTACTCGGTATTTCGCTCCAGTACAGGTACGGAGGTAGTTCAAGGACTTTTTATTGTACAAATGAAATGAGCAACTGTACTCAGTGCACAAGTGTATACACAGTCTCTGTATGTATTTGATACACAACAAATACACACACATGTATTTGAACCGCGTACAACGTATCTGTGGCTCTGTGCAGAATGCTTTCCCTCCTAAGTGCCCGAACACGCGCGGAAGGGGGGGGGGGGGCATGTCAGGACTCTATTGCGGCTGAGGATTTCCCATCTCATTGATGCCAAAGCTCTGGTAGTTACGCGGTTTGGCACTGTTATGCGACAGGAGGACCTTTTTCAGCAGCTTTACCGGGCTGCGGATATTTGCTCTAACATTTATTTATTTTTCTCGATGGCATTACCACGTAGTGCTGCGCGTTCGTTACTGCGCCCCGGGCGAGAAAATCAATGAGGAGGACTCTGTTGACATCCCAGAATACGGCGGCTCTTTTGCTGACGGTACTGCCTCGTATTTCCTCGGCAGTGGGGAGCTCCTGTGGAACCATTTGCAGCTGGGTCACGTGGTTTCTAGAGTAAAATAATGATCTATGGCTGGTCACAGGTCACGATCTTTTGCTGGCGCGTCTCTCTATCTCACCGCCTTGAACCGGCGTACAAGCTGACACGGTGCGGCTTCCGGTCAAATGACTTAGAGGTGTCTCAGTGTTTGACTGTCTCCAGACAAACAACGATGATGTTGACAATCACGGTCACGTCATCTTACCGCCTTGCTTTCCGGAATAAACTGCAGCACACGATTAATGTTCACTTTCGTCACGACGGAAGTTGGTATTTGACCCCCCGCTATGTCAGTTTGCCTCTGTGCAGGGGAGAGGGCAGAGCTTGGGGAAACCACGTGACAAAGTGTCTGTCCAATCACAAGGCAGCAAAAATGGGGCACTCGTAGACCGGCGTTGTCCTCTGCATGCGTCCACGGAGGAAACCACATGCGCCTCCCGACCTGTTTCCTGTTTCGCACCTTATCTGGGAGAGGGACGAATAAGGTCGCTCCGCGGACAATAGGGGAGAGTGGGAAGTGGGGAGCTGCGCAGAGGGCCGACCTACATGCACAGCGTCACCGACCACGGAACCCATCCTTCCGCCAATTATTAGCGTTATTATTATTATCATGGAGCCCGATTGTGGACGTGTCCCTTTGACAACTTCTGACTGCCATCTGTTGCTCGTACCTTAGCAAAATGTCGCTGGGTTTCTACTTTTCCTTTATGAGGAATTGAATAGCACAAAGCCGCTCCACGACACCTGTGCAAGTGCCACGCTTCCTGTAACACACCGAGCACGAATTAACCGGATAAATCCATTATTCCGCAACAGGCACAGAACACGTAGGCTTACAACAACAACAAATTCGGATCGACCTTTAGTCATGACCTTAACATTGGCTGATTCTCCAGCAAACGTAAACCATGACGTGCATTTCCTCCAGAATTAGAAAGACACTTTTAGTGGAGCAAGTACCTGCGTGAATGAAGTAAAAAAACTTTTCGACTCCGATTCGTATCCTCAACCGTTGACCAACGAGGTCAGCCACCACTCGGTCTTCCTCCAATGCATAGTCGTTTCCACATTGTATTGTAATGGTGATCGTTGAGTCATCTTGTGACCACTCGTAACTGAGAAAGAAGCATTAATATATATTTATTCATAAATGTAGACTTTCATCAGAAAATTCGTAAAAGCACGCAATGTTGACTGACGGCATTTATACTCTACGTACAGTGCGCGCAACTTCCAACCAATCTGCCGTTGCCGTGACCTCGCCCCGATAGGCGCCAGCGTAGCTGCGAACATCGCAATCGGTACCGGGTGTGACCCATGCTTTCGAGGGGTGGCAGGATGTTGATATGCTGTCACTTGTTGTCAACACGTGTGGAAAGAGACTGGACAAAAAATAAAATCTGGGGCAATCTTCGGGACAACATGTCTGTTTTTCCACTAATACCTTTAAGATTGTTGCACAAGTTTGCGATAACTCGCTGTTTGATGTGAGGTAATGATAATTTGTGAAGTCCACAAATAGTCCTGCATAGTTGCATAGTCCATCCTGGAACAGCTGGTCGCACCGGTGCGACCTACGTTTCCATTTTTTTCTTTCTATTTCTATTATGTTCTATTGTGAAGTCCAGAGCATGAAGGCTCGGCTTTTTATTAAGTCACGACATTGCGACGCACACATAGACGTAAAAAGAAGACGGTGGAATGAGGGAACATGTTTGTTAAGAAGGAAAAAGAAAGAGGGGACGACATATGGGCTGTTCGCGGCCCTCTGACTGGACGCTGCACCGGACATGGCCAACTGAAGGGGTAAGTGGCAAAATAAACACGTTGCAATGTCGTCCCGAAGATTGCCCCAGATTTTGTTTTTTTGTCGAGTCTCTTTCCACGCGTGTTGACAACAAGTGACAGCATGTCAACATCTTGCCTCCCCTCGAAAGAACATGGGTCAGACCCGGTACTGATTGCGATGTCCGCCGCCAGTCAAGCGCTTATCGGAGCGAAGTCAGGGGAACGGGAGATTGGTTGGAAGTTGCGAGCACTGTACTAAGTCTCTTGACCAAGGTTGGTTCACGATACTAAATAGATATCACTATTTTAGTCCGTGGTGGCATTTTAATGCGAAAGACTTGCAACGTACATTAGAGAGTTTTAGGAAACCGTTCATAACGTGGCTTGCGTCGAACCGTATCAACCAGAACCAATCAGTACATAAAATTCTGAGTCACACACGACTGCGATTTTTGCTTCGGTAGACATGATAAACCTTACCAACGGTGTGCTAAAACTGCCTATTTTAAACTCGAAGTACTAGCCGGCCAGAAAAAGAACAGAAACGCACAAGTAACATTTGACTCCTTGTGAAAGCGGAACCCTGCAAAGGGCAGCGTAGCAGAGTTTCGTCTGATGCAATGTAACGTAGCCATGTACTTGTTAGCGGTACGCTGCACATTTCACAAGGGCTCCACGATTTTTTATTTATTTTTGCTCGTATATGGACGGCTACGAGTTTTAGAATTTTCACTCCAGTAGCCTGACGAGATTGTGACGCTTGACGACGCGTAACCAACCAAAGTGCAGTGTGGGTGTGGCTGGCGACGCAGCACCCCACATACATACGATTATTGAAACGGCTAACGAAAAAAATGGGTTGAAGAATCACGCACCCCATGAAAGGTTTGCCTGGAAAGTCGACGCCCAGGTCTGGAACATCTTGAATAAAAACAAACATTAAGAATGTACGGGCCATAATTCTGCTCTGACGTGTGAATAGAACTCTTCAAAAGCAGTGTTGTAAATCCACGTGTCGTCGGGTACGTCGAGACATGAAGATATTATTACGCAATGCGCTTCCTACCTCTGACAGGAAGACTTATAATTAATTTGGCAAATTTCGCAGTTCAATTTATAAATTTATAAACTTAGAATTTTATAAGATCACTGGCAGTACACGTGACAAAAGTTTCCTATAGATAAATACCGTTGACCCCACAGTTTTCGGAGAAGTAGATCTTTTAATAGACTTTTATGATTTTGAAACACCTTAAGGCTGAACTGCATGTCACGAAAAACTAACCGAAATCAGGACCGAACTTTTTCCGGCGCATCACCGCATGCTACGTACCGAACTGGAAGCCGAAGTTCGACCGAATGCTTCTGGCCTTGTGGCACATCTCCTTTCAGCCTTCCAGCTCAACGAAATAAGCTAGAAAACCCTCGAAAATAGCTCGGTACCGATCTCGGTTGAATTCGGACGTTTCTCGGGCCATGCGGTTCATGCTGCCCAGTGACATTCGAATGACTTATCCCTGTAACATAAAAAAAAAAAAAGAAAGAAACACTCCTTTCCTGATGCGAATTATTCTAGCACAATGAAACAGCGTTACCTGTATGTCTCATAACTACGGCTTCACAGCAGCAATATGTATAGACGACGCCTTCGCCTATTCGTGTATCAATTCGACGACACTTTCACTACAGAAGACGTGAACTCATAAAACTGGTGGGTGGCGAGATAAACAGACCACTATTTGCCTAAGTATACTGCTACATATACACAATCCACCAGGCTAATTTTTTCGTCTAAAGGGTATTTAGATGCTTAGATGTTAAATAAACAAGATTTTTAAAGATCAGGGCTGTTTCCGCGGCCGCAAAAGCTCCGGCGGCGTGACGTCTCTCACTAAGCGGAGGAGGGAGAACGCGGCGCTCAGAGGAGGAAAGGCGCCATCCAGACGCCCGTACGGCCCTGGCATTCCTTTTCTCAACGTCGCGCCCTCATTGGTTCTTAGAGAGTGACGTTTTCTCATTTTTTCCAGAGAGGGAATTCCGGAATGCTGTCAACATCCGGCGTCTGCTCTTGTCAGTCAAACTCGTCAAAAACGTCTCTTTAAGTCAGTCTGCTGTCTTTGTAACAGCCTCCAAATATTTGTACATATTTAGTTATCAGCCCACCTCAACAGCCAACACACTATAACACGTGAAGCGCTAATGGCAACGTTATAGTAATACTTAAATCAATAGAGGATTTACCTTCAGAAGCTGTCGTGTCACTTCGATGTAATTTCTTGAAAAATTGTATTTTTGGGACTGCGAAGCTGGCTGAAAAAGGCGGATTTATGGCAACACATTTTTAGCAATAACATGCCTCGTGTAAACATTGCCGATCATGTGAGAAAGATAGGATCCTAGACGCAGCTTACATTTTCGTAGGCTTATTGTGGGTGCTACGAGCTTCCCAACCAGGCATTTCTCCAACATCGACTCAAAGTTGACCCACTTGTGTACCTTTCAATAGAAGTAACGAGGAATTGCTAACGGTCTAACAACATATAGGTAACGGGTGTCAGTTTGTAGTCTTCGAGCATAACATTTTTTTAGTAGCTTTGAGTAACTCGAATTTTTGCACTCTAGTGTACCTTTAGACCACCTCTAAGCTCGCGTACATACAATCTGTATCAGTTTACAAAAGTCCAACCTGGTTAAAGAGGTCAGTGGCGTCTTTCCCAATCCCTCTCATCAGCTCATCCTCTCCACCTGGATGGAATTCCATGTACGGCGTAACGTTGTACACCCTGCCTACAAACATGGTAGGTACAGCGAGTCAATGCAGACAGCATGCGATTCCTACGAGAAAATCGAACCCTTCAAGCATATCCACGCGTCTTCCCGCTTGTTGTGCTTCCCCAGCTCATCGGGTGTGATGTCCAGGATCTTTCCACCGACTCCGGACAGGTTGGGGTTCATGCGTGTCAACCGGATCCAATCCATCAAGGACCGGCCAGGTGCCAGCGACACCTTCACACGTCCTGCAGACACGCAGAGAAGGTATTGTGATGAACCTCTAGAAATAACGTATCATGCGCTTCATTGCTTTAAAGGGACTATCGCATCCGGAAAGGTGTGTGTGAGACCAATGCGGTAATGTTCGGCATGGTTTCACAGTCTACTTGGCCAAGTTTCTGTGCCGAAAACACCTTACTTATTAAATAAACGAGTTCTAAAGGTTCGGACTCCCTCTGCAGCTAAGCCAGAATGAGGTAAGCCGGGCACACGAATGGGAACGCAGAGCAGACGATTGTCTCCGAGGTCGTCTGCTTCCCGTTCGCACCGCGTTCGACATCTCTTTAGCCTCTCTCGACGCCGACTTTAGCTTACCAGTGTGAGTGCTGACGTGACCATATTCCGTGGAACACGGTGTTACGCTCCTGGCTGTACAAACACGCTGTACGACCTAAAACAGCATTCCGCGTACAGCGACCTCAGTCTCGCGACCTACAGACGCCATCACTCGCGCCAGGCGGCCAGGCGCCAAGGTCTCTCTGCCCGCTCCCTGATTGGCTTTGTCCGCGCTAAGGGGCGCTCACTGATTGGCCTCGTACAAGTGAGGTTTACGGGGAGGGAATTCCGGAATGCTCTCAACATCCGCCGTCTGATCTTGCCATGCATGACATGAAACTGCACAGAAACGACTAATACCAAGACGTACCATTAATTCGCGTCGGATTTTTGGCGTTATTGTCGGCGAGGCACTGTAGTTTCGGAATCGACCGCGACGGATGCGATAGTCCCCGTAAGTCGACACTACGGACAATACGTATCGTATGTCCTCAATTTTTTGCTCTCTGCGAGACGCGGAAGTATTGCAAAATTATTTCCAGTTTCGAAAAGTATGACGTCAAAATATCCGCAATGTGGCACCCGTCTGGCAACACTGCACCTCTGGTGGCAGTCTTCCAAGATTGTGTTGGTTCATTGGGCTCGAGCAACTCGGGGGTGTCGAGAGAGTCGACCCCTGGTGAACGAAAATGCCGCGGCACGGCTCTCGTGACGTCATCCCCGTGGCAGTGACTCCCGTTCTAAAATTCGAAGATTCAACACTAGAGGTGCTCGACAGCACGGCCTAACCAGACCATGCCATAGGCACCCATTCCCTGCGCCGCATTTGGAAGCAAGCGGTGGCGCTACTCATCGGCACGGTTATTCCTCAATTTCTGCAATACTTTGTACTTCAGCTTACCTTAGTATTTTTGTACATGCGGTGGATGTCCAACGAGATAAGCTTCTTTCTACGGTTGATTATCATCATCATACTACGTGTTATCATAGGAACTGTTGCTGTCGTCTGCTACGGTAGCCGTACGCCGCTTCTGCGCTTAGAAAATTCAAATTTCCATTTTCCAACCATGATGTAGATCTCGCGGGCCGATGAGTAGCGCCCCTAGCGGATCGAACAGGCGGGCTCGTCATAGGGGTTGCCGATTATGAAATGGTCGTTATAACCTAGTAGGTGGTGCTCGAGAGTCGACTCCCAGTGGCTCTCTTCTCGATGCGGGTCGCTGATAATAGTCTAGCCAAGAAGCCAAAAAGCGTCTCCTAGTCACTATTGGGATAGAACAGCACAGAATATTATATATATACCAGATCCTGTGGCCGACATGTTCCCGGGAGATAGGGAGCTCATCTTGTCATCCTCATCGTCTGTTCCTCCATCCCGCTGCGCCTTGCTCTGTACCTTGTTCCTTTTCTTCGAGAAAGGGGCAAACTGCTGCAACGACTTCGACTCGTAGCAACCCAGCTGCAGGAAAGAAGACAAACTGCATAAGTGCGTCGTTTTCACACACGAACGCACACTAGAACTAATTTTTAGACGTGTCTCATTTCGTTGGATGTGTGGAGTATGTATTCATTATACTGGGAATTCATGTGCTCACGCAAAAAAAAAAAAAAAAATCGAGTCCTATCGTTCCCAAATATTTCTAGAAGTACGTGGAAATAACAGGACATGCATTAACGTATACATATATATACTATGGACAGTCTCCGTAAATTCAAGAATCGATCAAATCATATTATCGCCGATTCAGTCCATCTTTTTACCCACGTGAAAGAACCATAAGCGATTGGATCTCACTGTCACTCTTCCTGTGGTAGATTTCATGTAGCGCTAATAAGAATGCCTAACACGAAGGAACGTGAACGAAAATTTATCCTGTTTGTCTTCGTCTAATAATGCCTGTTTGAAGCTTTTGCATGTTCTTAAGAATGCCTTTGCCTGTTCTTATATTTCTCTATGTTATACAGCAAGTAGTGTTAACCCTGCTGCCAACAGAATGATCTCAGTAGTACCGCTTCTTACATTACGAAATTCAAGAGCACCGCTAGTTCTGGCAAGCAAAGACATCCTTCCGTTGCCTCCTTATACTACGGCTCAGCGTGAAGGGCTTAACAACGTACATTACCGTGGCAATAACCACGCGGAATCCTCTGCTGCGGTCCAACTATCTGCGTTGAGCACCATTTGCGTTACAGCGCGTACAGCCAACGCGAAATTTGCTTTTTGTCCAGTTAAGTACCCATATAGCACTCACAGCAATGACATCTGCAAGAAACGCATTGGGAACGGGATGGACTGGAATCCTTGTCCCCATACTGAGCAGTCAATTAGAGTCTGTGACCGACTATTGGATGTCCTGCCCAATGACCGTGCAATTAATCCCCCTTTGAGACATCTTGATTGAATCACTCACGGAGATACGTCGAAGCGTAATTGATGAAGGGACAACACGGCCCACCATTTACGCAGAACCCTCTTTGGGTTATAGGCAGTGACGACCATTTATATCTTTGGTGCCCCAACGCCCTTGGGCACCCCATTTTAAAACTCTCTATTATCGATGGAGGAACACAATCTCCCTTTATTGTCACCGTCTATGGCACGCGAAAACAAAGGAACTATAGGAAGAGATAAAGAAATCGCCCTCTCCCTACACGTGACAAATAACCAAGGCGCTATGCAGACAGCAAACTGCCCCCAAAACAGCAAGAAACACAAGAAGAGCTGATGACAGAGAAACCGAAACTGGCATGTGTGCCACGCGAGAAGGCTATTGTTATCCCATTTATTACATCATCATGCGCAGCCGCCCCACTCGGCCGTCACGCTGCCCTCGCCGCCGCCGACAGCGAATAGGTATCCTTCGTGGGGAGTCCAGTGTCCCGTCCTCATTGTCTTTTTTTCTCGCATCGCCTTGCGGCAATCACGCAGAGCCTCGCACACCATGTGCTTTATCCGACAACGTCGCTATTTTGAGGGCTCAGCCCTTCTTCGGTGATCGATAGTAGTCAGGGCCCTTCTATCCCAACGTCGTGGTGTCGGTCAATCCCGGGTGGCTATCGTGTGCTTCGTACTTGTTAGCGTAAAAGGTAATCGTTAAACGTGGCGGTAAAGCTTCAGAGAAAGCAAAGCCCAGTTTCACTCAGAGAAATCAACAGCACGGGGTAACTTGGCCAATTATCCCGGCGGCTACTGTGGCACGGGGAGCACCTGCATTAAGGATGCTCGCGTGCTTTTCTGTGGTTGGTAGTTCCGCGGGACCACGAAAATGCCAGCTCGCGTGGCTCAGTGGTTAGCGTGCTGGCCATGTCACGTCAAGACTAGGTACCATGGTTCGTATCCCGGTGCCGGCTGTGATGTCTGGGGTTTTTCCTGGGTTTGCCTCGGACGCTTTCAGACAATATGTCGGCACAGTTCGCTTGGAAGTCGGCCCAGGACGCGCATTCCACCAGAGCGTTAGTCGTGACGTTGCCCACCTCTGCGAGGCCGACAACGGCGAGCTCTTTCAGAAGCATCGCCACCAGAGCAAGAGGAACTGTACACCTCTCCTGTACCACCATCATCTTTTCCCCTCCCTCCATCCCCTTGGTGCACAAGCCGCCACCAGTCAGCAGGCTGACCGCACCTTCTTCGAACCCCACCCCAGAGAAAGCAGAGGAGTGAACCTCAGTATGTCGAGCTACACCTCGAGGTTATCGTGCGTTTTTTCTGGGCTCTAGGCGTCGGCCAGGAGGATCACCAGGCTCATAAATCTACGCGTTCTTCTTCTTTTTTTCTTTTTGCAAATGATAATTACTTCGATTCATTATATTGTTTTTAATATAAAATTAAGAGCCGAGTATACTGGAGAGCTACAGACCACCTTCACCAAAATCGACCACATACAGGCTACCTGTAAATAGCTAAAGGTGGAAAGCGCACATGTAAATTCTACTCTTCTTTTTTTCTTTTGTTTTTTTGGCTGTTGTGCGGTCTTCAGACAGTGGCTCTGGGAAGGGAGGGCGCCTCAGGACATCACGCCCCAGACGTAAGTTGGACTCGGGACTGCTGTGTGCGGAAGATCACGCTTCTTCAGTTTCGTGTCCAGGAAATATTCAGCTACAAGATAGTCATTCTCATTACAAGCGACATGACAGGACGATACAACGGCGACGGCATCGCTGACAAACTTTTGGATGCACATCGAGGACGTTGGGCTGATAGGAAAGGTGGAGCTCCATCTCGCCGATGCTGGATTTAACGAAAAGCGGGCTGCCTCATTGGCCAAAACTGAGCAGCACTTGTGCGTCGGTCAAAGCCATCATAATATCATTATATGCTTCAGGCTTCACTGAAGTTCCTGCGCTGCAGTCGATTCTCGCTAAATTTAGGTCTATAGAGTGTATTCACTTGCGTCACGTTGTGACGTCGCAACGCGCGAATCTCCTCCCACTGACGGTCACTCTTCGTGGCGGCAGCATTGCGAGATGACTAACTGTGCGATATTTCAATGGGGCAACCATAGTTTCCGCAAAAGAAAACGTGAGAACGACAATGAGGAAGTGTCTTCGGAAAAAAGAAGGGGGATCGACGCCCCCGCATCTCAAAACTTTCTCACGCTAACGAACGAGATCTGGCTCCCTCGCAGAGTTTATTTATTTACATATACCTCACCCTAGTTGATCAGCGTATATGCGCTTAAACGTATGGAATGCAGTATTTTTAAGGTTCGCAAGGAGCAATCACCATTCGAGGCTTCGTTTCCGAGCAAACGCTATTCGCCTCTCCAACTACCTATGGAGGCGCTCGTGTCGTCCTCAAGATGGTGGAGAAAAGAATGATTGCCGATGAATAAATCAACCTGCTTCATGCCTTCTTCTACGAGACACGCTTCAAAAAATTGTACAGCTCCCGTCAACCTTAATAATAACACTGGAAAAAATATGGTCTCGTTCCCGAGCGCGATTACAGCAACCCTTGGAGCCATGAGGAAACCTTAGTTGAACAAAATTATTCTGTTAGCTTAACGCAAGGATTTTGTTAACATAACATTCCCCGAGTGCCCCCAAGGTGGCTGTTATCGCGCTTGGAACTGAGACAAAATTTTTGTCCAGTGTTATTATTAAGGTTGACGGGAGCTGTACAAATAACATAAATCGTGCGTGGTGGTCTTCGTTGTTTTCGTTCTCGCCGCTCCTGTGATGGTATCTTTTTCTTCTTCCCCTTCTCGACATTGAATATTCTTCTCCGCAGTAGTTTGGCACTGCGGAATTGAGCAGTGCTGTTGCTGTTTCAGGTCTGTAGACCCGGAAAGTCCATCGCACACGAAGGGAAGTAGCGGCAGTTTCGGATCAGCGCGATATATACTTGTCGTCTGCTGTTACTATCATTCATTGAGTGCTTCTGCTGGGGTTCACTAGGTGACGAGCAGCCAGCTGGAGAGGTGAATAGATCAACTCTGCAACTGCGCTGACAAGGTGACCACCACCATGGCAAAGCTACCTAGACGCAGAAGCAAAGGCCTGCTTAATGCATCCTCTGCCTCCTTCGCTACGTGGACCCATAAAGTCAGAATTCGTCTGCTGCAGCGATTCGAAGGTCTGCGAATTCAAGAAGTCGCAAAGGATCGCAGCTAACTAAAAGTGCAAAAATAAGTCTTGAGAAAAATATGGGATCGTTTTGCGCTTTATTATGTCTTCCCATTTAGCACGCCGGGAACGTTCACTACTCGCAGACGACAGTGGCTGCCCATGCGGCCGACGGTGGCTCGTCTCCATGGCTACGACCGCTGAAAGCACGTTCGTGATTGGCTACGGTCGTTGAAAACACGATCCTGGTTGGCTGACTCTTAGTTGTTTCGTCACGTCGACGAGTATAAGTAGGCTTTCTCTATCAGGTGGTGTTTACCATGGCGGCAAACTTTTGACGTTATGTGAATACACGGTATAGGGGGCGCAGTACATTATTAGGTTGCTGTACACTGACCGAGATATGGAGATCTGACCGAGGTGGAAACGAGAAGAGACATTTTCTCGCCTGCCCAAGTTTGCGACATGCTTCGATAACGACGCGCTTTACCAGATGACGTCAGTGGCAACTGATCGCGAGTACGCAGCTGGCCCAATGTCTGCAACAGGTCACGTAACAACTAAAATCCGATACGAGTACCCGACGGCACAAACATACTAGGAATGTTCGAGAATACCGCAGCACATAACAGAACGTATAACACCCACAGTAGCGATCGATGGCCCCACGAAAATGTTGAAGTGGCAATAAAGTGCAATTTTTTTTCTCCTCGGGGAACGGAAGCTGCCGTTACCTTGACACGAACACAAAAGGAACGGTATTCATGCGTTGCGTCGTTCGTGATTTATGATAGATAGAAAAAAGAATGCAATTAACACTTTCTCTCTCTCCCTTTCCTTCCCAAGAAAGCCGACGGCGCGGGAGCGGGCTCTCATTGGTCTCCTCAAACGATATATCCAATCATCGCGGGATCATCGTCTGAGGAGACCAATCAGAACCCTCCCCGCATTGTCGCGCTTCTTGAGAAGGGAAGCGAGGGGAAAAACGTACAAATCTTTGCACGTCAGTGCTCCTTTAATGGATACCAGCCGTTTGCCAAATCAAGTGGAATGGATCTTGATCTCCGTCGGTTCCTGAAGACCTGTACCTCTGGCTCTTATATCAGCACGAAAGGGCCGTACGTTCAATCTGCTCAACCTTATTGGAAGATAAATGAAAGAATGCCTCGGTGACTGACGACAGTGCGCCTCACAGGGAACAAAAAGTAGCAATGCCGGAAAGATTTGAGAATCGGTTTCCAGTGAGCGACATCGCAATCACGGCGTCCCGTCTTGACCCGAGATGCAAGATCCGAAAATAATCGAGGACGTTCTAACAAGAAAGTCCACCAATAAAGTGGACATCCTGGCATCAGATCAAGCGGTGAAGTACTGCGAGATTTTGTCAACGGCTGTACTGAAAGCAGGATCCTCAAACCGATGCCTAGACGATCTTGCAGAAAGACGCTCTACCCAAAAGACGAAAGACACTCCTCAACGAGCTGCTTAGGGTGTGCGTAATCTTGACTCAAAATCCACATTGTGTAATCAATGGAAAGCTCGTTTTGTGGAACAATAGCCCTTTAAGTTTCATGTTTATTCGTTTTTTTAAATATATATTTCATATTGGCACAATAAATGTGTGGTACGTCAATTTAGGCAGAGATGCAAAACACATTAAATACCGGGTGTTTCACGAACGTGCCCCGGCTGAACAATTCACAAACAGGCGGCGCCACCGAAAAGCCCTCCCCCCAGTGAGCATCCCCGGCACATCAGCACAAAACTGAGCAGTGAGCGGCCCACCAGCAATTATGACAAATCTGTACTTCTGCCACAACCGTGATAAGTATATCCTGCATGGCTGTTCCGTATACTACTTTGTAAGACGATGCCTGTGCATGCAAATCTGGATATAGATCTGCTGTTTTGCCTATCGAGTGATCTGGCCTCTGTCAAGTATAGCTCGGCTCCTTTTGCCAGACACTCGCCTTCATTCATTTCAATAAATAAATAAATAAAAACAAAATATACACTGGATGCCTTTTTTTATACAGATTTTTCAGTAAAAAACTAAATACTATAGACATCCTGTTTTCACTTCTATCATCCGAAAACGGCTACGGTATCAGGGGACCGAAGGAACCCGTTGTTCTCATTTGGACAACTTCGTAGCTTTTATAATTAAAAAGTTAGGTAGCGATTTTTAGGTAATTAGTCATTCGACGGTTGAGCAACAGATGGCCAAGAACGTCCGCCGGCCCAGAGATGAGAGAAGTGAAAACAGGAAATCTATAGCCCTTATAGTTTTTTTTATGAAAAATATGTATAAAAAAAGACACCCTGTATAACGGAAGAAAGCAACCGAACGTTCACTCACGGTAATATCGTTACTGATATTCTTGTTGTCGCTTTTTTTTTTTTTTTCATTTTCCTTGTCACTTTTCTCTGTGGGGAAACCGCAACTGGAATTTATGCAGATGAATTTATCAGTACAGCTACCAAATGAGCGCTGCGGGAAGGACATCACCGATTTCCACACTGTCCGTGGTGCATTTTTGTGACGTCCCAATCGCGTCTTCGCTGTATACGCACGGATGAGCCGAAGGACAGCAACGAGAAAAAGGGAACACGATGTACGAATTAGACGACGGGAAGAGACAGAGTGCTGTGCCCTGTTCTAGTCGTTTCGCAGCCAAAAAACGGGCGATATCGATTTATTTGAATATGCACTCACCAATAAAGTGGTAGATATCGATTCGGCTGCGAGGCTTACTGTGAGTACGTTATTTGCGTAAATATCCCGTGGGAACTCGAACAGGCGGAGAGTCGGCATGCGCACAAGGACGCCCCACAACAGAAGCGTCAAAGAGTTTGGCAGCGTGCACAGCGGATGCGCATTGCACGAGCGAAAGACAAAGGAAAATGAAAGGCGAGAAGGATGATACGACACTGCCAAGTTATGTGCAGATTTACTTTGTTACGCTTTGCCTCACGTCGGCTGTCATTGTATTCCCGTTTTCGCCTTCCGCACCCGGAATTATTCAGAGTTGTCTCGCGGCGTAAACCCAGCGATTGTGATTTCAGCAGCAATGATGTTCATTTGCTCACACCACGTATGAGAACGGGAGACCAGGAAGGGGAAGCTCGAAGAACGAGCCCCCCCCCCCCCCCCCCCGCCCCTGCGATGTCCACAGCCAAGTTTCCAACAAGCACACGGGATCGGCGTTGGACTTCCCTGCAAGTTACGGCGACATCTAGACCATCCAGGGCAGGATCTGAGCTAAGCACGCCCGTGATAGACTAGTGCGAGGAGGGAATGGTGGACGGAAGTGGAAGCCAAACGCTACCGAGACTCCTGAAGGACCGTGGGATCTCGCCGCTGTCGTACCTGTTGGTTGTCGTTGAAGCCGTGTGTCGGCTAAGGACCAAAGCATGGTAAAGGGAACGCAAAAGCGGATACCAGCTTTGAAAGGCACGACAGAGCTGGAGATAAATGATAATTCGCGACTGTACGTCGCCAGACAAGGTCCAATGACCAAGGCCCAGAGATCCAGAAGCTCTCTTTCTTAGAGAACAAACGATTTCAGAAAGTCCCAGAGAGCACAGCGTCACATTGAACTGTGGGAACTTTTTTTGTCAGAAAGAGAATAATGTCTCAAAACTGTTTCGGTTTCTCCTCTCTTGGCCCTTTGTCCACGAAGCGCTTAGCATGCAATGTGCGCGCCAGGAGCACTGGAGTTTCCTGAAATCGTCTATTCCTGAACACTAACGTCAGGCCAGAGGGTGTCCATAGTTCTCGTCGGGCTCTCGACACGTCAGTCTTGCTTCGGAATGCCAAAAACAAGGGACCGTGGTTCTGCTGTTAAGTCGTGGTACGTACCGCCGTCCTTGACTGGGCCAGAGTACGCGTTACACAGAGTTTACCTAATCGTAGAATTTTTATTGATTTCAATCATTTCCAATGATCGCAGTCAATATGGACGCTGAATTCCATGGTAAGTTCTCTAATGCCTCCAAGAATGCGGGCACAAGCACGAAGCTCACATTTTTCTTTGTGTTGGAAGTAGCGTTACAGAACTCAAAGAATTCGTCCACACAGCCTTTCTACAACGTTCTTCGTCGTACCTTGAAGACAAATACGGGCACATTCGGAACAATCGTCCATCACCGTGCAGGACAATTGCAATTGCACGTCACCGTTTCGCGCTTGACATCTCGAAAGCCTCAATGGACACTCGAGTGCTTATACGGCCACACACGAAGAATGGTAAATGCCCGCAGGTAGGATCCCTATTAACAAAACTGGCAGTCCGAATAACGGGCTGAGGCGGCGTCCCGAAACGGAGCTGTCTGGGTTCCACACTGTTGCCTGCGCTTTATAGCGGAACCGCAGAGGGGAGGGGCCCCGAGTACGTCGATAAGAGGATGCCAGGAAAGGACGGTGCAATGCATCACCTATCTTCATTCTTCGTAAAAGCCTGCTGGGATGTAAAGAAGCCCCGAAGAGGACGAAAAGGAGCTTGTGGGCCGTATAATAGGGAAGGATGAACGAGGTGTCTTGTGGGTACTTTGCGGAACTCCGTGGGAGAGACGGTGACAGTTTGTGGTGGGCGGACTCATGAGTGGGAAACAGCGGTACGTGACGTCGTCGTATACTTTTGGGAACGTGGACAATCATCGTGACACGCGCCGTGGACAAGTGTCCTCTACCAGGATGATGGTGAGAGCTGTCCGGATAGCATCCCTCTGCTTCTATATGCATTTGGACCAGGGAAGGGTAACGGACGTATTTTCGTTACAGTTTCCATCTTCGTTACTGCTATATTTTCGTTTCCGTTATCCGTTTCTGATGCCAGCTTTTCAATTTCGTTTCCGATACTGTTTCCGGTAATGGAACGGCTGTTACAGAGCTGCGGGAGGATTCGTCCGACTCTGTCAGCACCCTGTTTTGCCCAAGTGCTGCTTCGGTGTACACGTACACACTACACAAGTAATTTTACGTTGTTGGGACGCGCATGCCTTTCAAGTTTTTTAAAGAAATGTAGGAACATGTCTTCAGTCACTCTGAGTCCAGCAACCCAAGATGGGCATAACCTTCATCCAATGTCGCATTCATAGGCGTATGCTCTCAGTAGTAAACAATACTGCCATAGCCACGGTGAAATGAAAAAGTAAAAAAGAAAAGAAAAGAAAAAATAGGCTGTCATCCTCGTGCCATGGTGGAGTAGAGTGCGTGGAGTCTATATTGTGTAAGTCTCATGTGTTGATGTCATGGAGTTATGAGGACTGGGACGAGCAGTGATTTCCCCAGATATTCACCGCTGGGGGGGGGGGGGGTATGCTTGGTGAAGGTTCCACTTGCGGAATTTTTCTTAGACACGGAAATAATCGTGGCACAATGCTGACATATCTGGACAGCTTTCCCGTTTTATTTGTACATGTTATTACGTTAGAACACAGTACATTAGAATACACAGATTCATTATGAACGGCATTTCAACATTAAGATGCATAATCACGCGACCGACAAAGAAAAAAGACTAGCGCCTTGTCTCACGAAGTTCAATGAATACCTAGCAACCAACGGTGAAAACCTTAGACGAAAAAAGCAGAATACCTCGCTTCATTGAGTTGGGCGCAAATGGTTCTTGATGATCCACATTGAGTTTGCGTGCCCGCACGCATTTTTGCTCGTATACGCGCGCACTATATGCATTGAACAGTCACTTTCAAATGATTTTGGACAAATGCATGGTACGATCATCTGCAGGTCTGTGGTCCTATACAGCCCAAGTTTGACAGTACAGGATGTAATTTGCTGCGCCGGACTCACTACCAGAACGTGTTGGTGACCAGTTGGTTGGGGTCACCTCAGAAATTTCGGGGGGGGGGGGGGGGTTGCAAAAATGCAGGGAGGGTGTACACAGGTAGGGAAATCCCTGGGGACGAGTAGGCAAGCGTGGGATACACCCTCGAGATCCAATATTGCGCTTTGTTTCCTGCTCTTGTGTAGTATTTAGACAATTACAGGGAATGGAGTCATCAAAATACAAAAATAAAATGAAAAGTCACTCAAATGTCATCGCACAACAGGAATAGCCATATTACCCGAATTCAATGCCGGACGATAATTTTCGTTTCTGTTTCCGGTAATGAAGGACCGTGGTATGCTTTTCCGTTTCCGTTATCGTTACCGTTTCCAATTTCGGTAATTCACCGTTTCTGTTTTCGTGAACATTACCGGCGTTACCCCTCCCTGATTTGAACAGCGAGTAGCACAAAAACTTGCATGACAAGCGCCTTTCAAAGTATGTGCAGAAACACACACACACACACACACACACAAAAAGATAGCAGTACGTTCTTCCCAGTCGAGCCGTTTTTCGTACTTGTATAGGATCCCGCGACCCAGGGAAAGGAGAACGTGTAGTTCGATCGTCTCCAATTTTTTAGGGTAACATAGTACACGCAATGCCGCAGTATATACCTTTCGTTTGTCGCATGACCTAAAACTAATAAGTAATACATGGTAACGCCGTTGTAGAAAAAGAGAGAACAAACAAACAAACAGGAACAATTAAACATACAAAATTAAACATACAGGAACTTTGGTTAAATAAATATGTATTAACGAAGAGGGAAGACGATGCCTGAAGCGAATGGGAACTGTAAATTTAATCACACTTCTCCCGAACTTTCTCAAACCCCATGACAAAAAGAAAAGAAAAAAAGATAGAAAGAATGCAAGGTGAAACAGGACGGAGTTCCCGCAAAATTCATGGCGTTGCCAGGGCAACCGCCTCCTTCTTCGTTGTACAAAACGTCTCGTTGCTGTGGACCAACAGGAGAGAGCGTGTCGCATCGTGGTTGCTTCAGCAACCATTCTTTCGACAATCCCACAATCAACTCCATCTCTGTTGAGTGTGGTGAAGACAGCCGCGTCGTCTGCTACGAATTTCCGCCATCTTGGCACCCACGCACAGCTCGCGATGTGTAGCTGCGCTCACAAAAGTGTAGCTGGACGCTTAGCTACACACTACACTTTGGAGTTGAGTAAATACATAGCAGAGGAGGTTTGAAAAAGTGGATGAAATGGGAACACGGCATTCATGCATGGTGATGGAGGGCGTAAAAATGGCGGCTTTCCGGCGCTCGCTTGTGCAAAGGGTAGCTCCACCCTAGTTCAATGTAGGGTGCCTGAACACCAGCTCCCTCTGTGGGAGCTACCATTTAGGATCCTGGATCACTTACCTTCCAGTCCCAGCGTGGAAGGCAATCATCTTAGGTGCTAGGCCATAGGGGTTATACTCGTGTTCAACTTAAGAAGGAAAAGAAATCTAGTCCGTACAACTACATACGCCGTTGGAGATAGAGAGACGCAATAGCACACCAGGGGAAATACTGCAGCGCCATCACGCAGCGTAGAATCATGTGGCCAGTCTAAACGGCCAATACGGAGGCAGAGTGCGTATGATGGATACATTATCTTGCGGAGGAGCGACCGTGACCTCTCTGTGTCCAGCCGTCCTATCTGCAGCGCAGTAATATTTTGAGAGCTGAAGTTGAACACGACTATAGTAAACTACTACGTCTGGCACCTTATAGCTGACGAACTTTCCACTGCTTCGCAACTCCATAACGCAATCCTACAAAACACTGATGTCATCCCGTGATTGGAACTTCGGAAGTTCCGCGAAATTCATAAAGGTGTACCCTTCGAGAGATCCTGCATTTATTTTTGGAGGACGAAACTTTAACCGGGGTTGACAGACACAGATCTGCTGGAAGCTCGTTACACTGAACACTCCCCACAGAAACTCTTACGATCGTCAACATTTTAAACATTTAAAAGAACATTCACCGAAATGCTCTGCAATGCGTATACGTATAGATATGCCTGGAGAGGATGATTCGTTCGTCAAAGCCAATTACGCCAACGACGGAAGTACGGGCCTTTCTTCCGCTCTCTTTTCACCCAGAAATCAGAGCCTAAATATATACGGTTCTGCTGACTGCTCCCGAAGCGAGCGGCTAATGACTGCGAGTGAGCAATCGCTCATATACGATAGGCTCTCTGATCCCCCGAAGGCACTGCGTGAAGCGCCGCGAAAGATCCCACACTTGCTGTCCTGTTTTACGTAACAATTCGCCCCATATTTGATTCGCAGTATTTGCAGCATTGGTGAGTGGGTAATGCGTTACTAGATTACGCTATGATTCGAGACCTCACATAGCAATCCTCGTTCATGAATGCAGCTGTGTTGCTTCGGTAATGTGTTTATCGATAATCAAAGACTAGCTAGAACCCGTGTTAGAGCCAATTACCGGTTACTGCTTTATGCACTTTTATGATTCGTCGAGGCAGTCATTCCCGAAACGATCATTCTCCCGAGCCAACGTTTCCACGCGACATGCAGCGAAAAGAGAGCTCGTGCGGCTCAACAGTTGGCAACGGGCTCTCTCGTTCAGTACGACGCTTGGCAGTTTTACTTGCATCATGGCCATTGGACGGCCTCTGGCATATAGTGCTGACGAGGGCGGAGCAAACGTGAGCTTGCGAAGCTAAGAAGTGGCCGAGGAACCCGCCCCAGATGTCAGGACAGCGATGATGTTTTGAGTTGACTATATGACTCTTATCACTCAGCCTTTCAGCCTCAGAACAGTTATTTTCTAACTGCCCTCCACCTCAGCATTCCTGGTGTCCAATACAATCCAAGTCGTGCTTTTTTCTTCTCGGCATGCCTCTGTGACGGGCGTTCGTCTTTTCTGCTATAATTGCGTATGCTTGTGTTCCTTTCTGTTCCGTAGGGAAGGTATATTGTATATTGTACCGTGTAAATCTTCTACTCGGACATGTGAGACCAACGTACGCAGCCTGTAGGAAATCGTTGGCAGCACGTTAGGGCTCCGAATTGATCATGTCGGCCCAGTTGGTTGTAGAGATGTCCCTCTTCGACATCTTGGCCTCTATAGACATTATGAGAGTTCTCTATGGCTCCAGCCGATCGTCGCAATGACTTTAAGAACAGAGACCCAGTGACTACAACTGGCTGGTCAGTGTGGCTGGCACTTTGCAAAGACTTCCTGTCGGTTAACCACGTCGAATACAGGCTCGCGCCGTGATAACGCTTATCACCATCCATCATTAACGCCTACTGGAGAAACTAATGATCACCCACACACAAGGAAGGGTGGGTGACCAAAAAGACCCGCAGTTCGGCTCTGCAAGAAATTTAATGAGACACGACGGCGAGACAGCGGTCTCTCTAGGGTGTTTTGATTCATCCTGTGGACTTCATCCACTGCTGTGTCTCTGTATACCGCAGTGTACATACACTCCGTCTGCGCTGCTTCCAAATTCAGCACCACCACGTCAGTCGTAAAGTCGCACGAACATTGTAAACATTGAAAACTACTGACCAAAGATATGTGAGTGCGGTCGGTCGACATCCTATAGATCCTTTGTTGTCTCACACTGACAAGATGTAGAGCAACAGTCATAATCTCACCCAGCTACAAATCGATAGTTGTCCGTTCTTATATGTCGGCCTGATATCTCGTCGACGGGTGACTGAATTGCGACGGAGGCCTCAACTGGCGTGTTGCACACAAGTATGATTTCGGATGTATGAACCCGGAACAAAGGAGGGAAGATTTGTTGCCTTATTGGCGCGTAGCGTTGCCTTATTGGCGCGTATCAGACACGGAAGCAACAAGCTGGAACACTCTGAGAACTGCATTCCAGCAATGCCATCAAGGAACACCGAAGCCTGTGTACTGTGTTCCATGTGTACGACGTCCAACATCAATGTCATAACTAGGGCCAGTTATGACTAGTTATGCTTAAATAAATAAATAAAAATAATTTATTCATAATATTATAATAATAATTTAATTAACTACCTAACTAATTATTTACACACATAACTAGAACCATAACTAGGAAATAGGCAGGTATTTAGGCCCTCAAAAATACAAAAAAAATAGGCAATAAAATGCAAAAATAGACATGTCTGCTACGTTCTTTGGCTGCCTCAGCATGCTCCACCAAGGAAAACTTGGCTTGGCAAACCATACAGGCTTTGACGTCTGGTACACGAATGCTGATGCGGCCTCGAACCACGCTATATTGAATAATACTTTTAGTTCTCCGCCCTCGAAGATCTCGAAAGGCCCAGAGACGCCAAATCTTTTGATCAAATATAAATGAATCCCTTCTACCAAACCGAGGTACTAAACAAAACCAAACGCAAAAAAAAAAAAAAAGAAAGAAAGAAAGGAACAAAACGCGCAAACATTTAGGCGTTTAGAGGCAAATGCATAAAAAAACCGTGCCCTAATCATTAACATCCATCATTACAATTACCTCGAGTCACAATTAACATGAACTCACTTATATCCCCACCCCCACCCCACCCCCTGCCAAATTCACGTCAACAGCATAATAAGGTTGCTGACGCAAATATAAACCTGGGACCGCAAAAAAGCCAAAAACGAAAGGACATATCACGCGTTAATCTAACTTTTTTTTTTTTTGAGTATTTACTCTCAAGCATTTCATCACCACAGTACAGGTGTTCCAGCCTCGGCATTACTTGATAAAAAATTATAAGAACGTCGGAATCAAATCGCTCGCATTTCCATATTCCGGCGTATTCTTGCATTCAATTTCCACGAAGCACGGCACGCCTGAGGCGTCAACTCAACTTTTTCTTCGCTGGTCACATAGGTACGAGCATGTATAAATATTCTCTTCGCTTCTCATCAAAGAAAGCAAACAAAAAGCATCGAGACCCAAGGCTAAAAATTTCCTTCGCACGCAGCGAAGAAGGGCCGGATTTGTTGTGGCACGAAAAGTCATTCCCTCTTCCGTTTAGTGTGTTGCGGCGCGATTGCTTCGCTGTTTGGGACTTTTCCCATCCTTCGCAAACATTGTAAATGGCCTAACAGGGAATAAATAAGACTACGTTTGTGATTGTCAGTCCTACGCGGCCATTCCGAGAATTACTATACATTCCGGTTAGTCCGTGCCGTTCAAGAAAATCTATCATAAAGCAGATGCGAAAGCAAGTAAATGCTACGTCAACATCATTCTGACTGTAACGAATGAACGGCAAACGACAAAACGGCAAACTCAGTTACGCTCAAAAAGAAATGTTTGAACGTGATTCTCCTTCTATATACCTCAACGTTTGATGACGACCTCCAACAGAGCCATTTTGACGAGGAAAGCACCGTTCGAAAAGGAAACCAAATATGCTTCCATTTTACTGCGCTGGTAACACGGCCCCATTCTATGCAAACTGACCATTCCCGAGACAAGTGAAACTATATAGCGCAACGTATTCGGCTTCACTAAGCTCATAACCTCCAAGTTATTTCGTCATGCCACGACGTGAGCCCACCACAAAAAAGAAAAAAAAAAAAAAAAAGGAAAAAAGAAAGGAGGGATAATGAAAAGCCAGCGTATAGTATCTGATAGCCAATTACGGCTGCTGGGCATCAAAAGGACAGAGCTATATGTTCCTCTCTAAACCCACCACGTCAAATGAAGATGTTTTGTCTTTATATAATCCTCAGTCACCATGCAGACGTCGCACTAAAAAGATTTTCTGTCCATGTCGCCAATCTGATGCGGGTGATCTTTTTTTGTGTGTGTTTTTTTACTCCATTTACATTTTTGTTATCCGAAAGATTCCGAGGTAATTAAGCGGGGAATTAAGCAAGCCCAGAAAGTACGTAACGAGGCACGGGCCGTATGTCGCTTAGTTTTCTTCATCTTAATGATGCCGTTCCGCTAGTAAAAGTCACAAAATAAATAAATAAAATAATGCAAAGTATAGTGAGCGCAAAGAACGGACCGAGAGCCAAGAAGAGGATTTGAATGTGGCGCTTTCTTATTACGTGTACCATGCTAGGATTCAATGAAACAATCCCCGATGTGTGTGTGTTTTCTTGTTCTTTTATTATTATTATTATTATTTTATTTACTTTTTGCTAGATCTGCTAGAAATATAATTAGTCTGAATATTAAATATTCACAACGTGATTGAAGCGCAAAATATTCCGTATCGCAATTTTTCTACTGAAAATTACCTCTAAGTGGACTTCGCAAAATAATTATTTCCGCGTTCATTTTTTTTAATGTAGAAATTACGTATTTGCGATCGTTTATATTCGTTTTGCCGTTACTGTTTGGCGCACGCTTAAATTAATTAATGTAATTAATTTTAGTTAAGTGATTAATTTTAATTCATTAATTAAAACACAGTCCAAACCAAAGTAAAGTCTACGCCCAAAATCTTGCGAACCTCTCCAGTGGAGTGAACCCCTAATTTTTTTTAAAACAAGAAACTCCAGTTTTTTTTTTGTTTTTTTTTTTAGTTTGATTTCCAACTGTTCGAAGTCCACCACTAGCTGTTCAGATCTGCGATACCAAAGCATGATGTATCTATTTCACGGAACTACAAGAAGTGGATACGTTGCTCAAAAGTGTCAGGAGACGAAAACAACGTAAACAACAAGAATCGGCCAAGGCTGACCATAATTAGGGACATAGCATATCTGACCGGGGATCGAACACCCGGGTTCGATTCTTGGCGCCAGCACCTCTTTTCCCTGAGTTGGTTAAATTTGGTTTGAATTCAGGAGACGAGTTCTGCTGAAGCAGCAGTTTCATAGCGTAGATGCTGTTGGGCACGAAACTGGCATCTGTTCTAAAAATTCTTCACGCGGAAAAACTCGCGGCCTCTCAATAGGAACAATAAACATTAACTAGAAATAAGAAAAAAAAACACTTTGCTTTCAGCTGACAACCTCTTCTTCACGAAGGAAGTAAAACAGCTGTGGCGGGAAAAGCCTCGAGACCAACATTGCAACTTTACCGCTGTCGTGTTTACTCTCTTCCTCTTTCTTTTCAAAACAAAAACAAAAAACACGCAAAGGCGGCGAATAGCAAACGAAGAGGAGCTAGAGGAGCGAAAATATATTCGCACTCGGCGCGGCTCCTATTTGTCGAAGTGACGTAAGTACTGGCAACCTCGATGCAAAGTATTAGACAGCCTGTGATTTCTAAGCGTTTGACGGATGAAAGCACTCGAGCTGTTGGTTGTTTAGAGTCAGAAAGATATGCACCCCGCAGAGGCGCGTCCGGCGGCTAGAAAACATACCGGCGAGTGGCAATTCGTCCTTGTCTTCGAAATTTGATGGACTCCGCTTCAATTCGACAACGCTGATTAAGTTACGTTAGATGTAATTTGCTCTAAAGGGGCGGTCTCATAGACCATGACTGGGGTCCCTGGTTTTCGAATTAATCCGAAACGATCCGAAAAATACACGGCATTAAAATTATTTAGTTACTTGAATCTGGAGTCTCAAGTATAGCCGATGACTCCGTAGGAAAAGCCACGCTCCGACGACGAGTTCATGGGGTTCGTGTCCTTTTACGTCGTGATAAACCTCGCATTACGGATTGCTAGCTCATGTTTGTACAAAGTGTACGTCAGAAATTCGGGACGTGCTTGGCGACGTGCCGGTGCTGTGCGCACAAGGCTCACAAAGGTTTGTAATTCATCGCCGGAATCCAGTGGACTACACTTTACAGAACACTGGAAGAAAAGAGCTGAGACAAATTTCTCGAAAGTTACTTGGTAATTCCGAATGAAACTTTCACTGCTGTGCAAACAAGGTGCTTTGTTTTTATCCATTACATATTTTTTTTAAAAATGCTGCGAGAGGAGCACTGAAGCCGTTTTGTTTTTTTGCGGGCGGGTTAAGCGGCCAGGGGAGCGTCCTGTAGGAAAAGAGCTTGTAACTACTGGATGAAGAAGTACCTAAAATTAATTAATTATCTTTAATTAGATGTTTACGCGAAAATGCAAGACAGCGGAATTGGAGCCGAAGCGACCATTATTTGAATTCGCCCTCTTTCTAAAAGTCCCCGAAACGAGCACGTACTTTGACATATATAAATTTCCAAACTTTGGTATGCAAATGAGGCGAAACTAGAACTACGCACTTCTCGAGCGCAAAAAGAGGGAAAGACTGTTCGCGTGTGTAAGAGTGTCACGTGTTTTGTAGCGATCGAGCAGATTGGCTAAGCAAATAAATGCTGGTGTGCCGGCTATAGACCGCTTTCCGGTCCAGATACGTCGAAGCGATGTCGTTTCTGAGCTCGAGAAGTGCGTAGTTCTAGTTTTGCCTCATTTGCATACCTAAGTTTGGCGAATTATATGTCAAAGTATATACGCGCTCGTTTCAGCATTTTTGAGAAACATGGTGGATTCAAATAATGGTTGCCTCCAATTGTGCTGCCATTGTGATGCTTCCGTATTTTGGCGAAAACAACCATCATTTAAAAAGTAATTTGTGAATTCTAGGCAATTAGCCGTCCAGTAGTTACACTCTCTTTCCCACAGGACGTCCGCCTGGCGGCGCAACCAGCCAGCCCGCAAAAATGGCATTAGTGCCGCCCTGACAGCTTAAAAAAAAAAACTGTCATGGGTAAAAAAAACGTCTTGTATAGTACTCGTGAATAAAATATCAATGACATCTCATGATCGTTCTATTACCGCCTTTTTGCGCCTTTTTGAAGTGCCACCAAGGGGATGAAACTCGCGAGTTCCTTTGCGGACTAAAGTGAGGCGCTGCGAGCTTTTCGCGTCATCGAACGACATGAAACGTCAAAATTTTTACGTCGAAGGGCGAGTTCTCAGCCGTCATCAGCCCATTGGCTCCTGCGGCCGCTCCCCCCGGTACGCGAGCGCTCATTGGTCGGTTTGAAATTATAAACTTTCCGTGGCGCGCATAAGCGGGTGGTGCCGTGTCGAACCTTACTTGTAGGGTTCTTCGTTTTCGGGTTAAACCCGATTTTTCACGATAGTCCCCCCCCCCCCCCCCGAACAAATTTTCAAGAATTCTTGTAAAACCCTATATCTACCCTAAATCCTTGCGGTCCTTCAACTTGTCGTTCTCGGTAAACCGTCGGAAGAGTAAACCATAATATCATACCACATCAACCACATATCATCAAAGAGAGAGTGCTATTTGTGACAACCTACTTGTCCTCCGTTTATGATCCCCTCCTGCAGGAGTTAAAGACCAGCTTTTGTGGAGCTCGGGCAAGTGTTTGCATACCGCGGTCATTCACTATCCCTGTTCCGAGCGGAAATATAAATATTATTGTTTCTCGTCCCAGTGCCACAGCAGTGGCTTGTTTCATATGCCTTTCGTTTCACCCGAAAATTCCCCGGTGACGTATCAAACAGAGATCATAGCGCCCGATTTCTCCCCGAATTCTCGCGTGTAAATAGCACCCGATTTTTCCCTCCCCAATTTGAAAAATCATAAAACCCGAAAACTAAGAACCCTACACGGTGACGTGTATCCTCACAGTACCATTACCATTACCATGGCGCCGTGTCGGCGGTGCCGGAGCAGCTCGCCGCAAAATTTCGAAATATGGTGGGTTTAGCCGGGACGCAAGCAAAGCATCGCATGGCCAACCTCTCTTTTCCCCATAAACAAACAAACAAACAAACATCTTTGCCTGTACCGCTTTGGATGGTTTTTACGGTCCTTCCTTTAACATGTTGTCGATACCGACCCTGAAAAACTCGGAGCCTCTTGGATACTTCTGCAAGTCAATTCAGTGATAGATAAGTGGAAGGCAGGTCTGCTTCGCTTGCTTGGTGCGACAACGATTCAAGAAGGACCAATACTGTGTTTTTCCGCTACCCACTCGATGACAGGTAGGTCAGTTCCTATTCCATTTTGCCGCTTAGCATAGCATAGCACCACACCTGTGGCATATACGCAGCATTTCGGTCGGTAGAATTTTTGGTTTTCACGTTTCTGATCCCTATTCTGGTCTTTCTTGCTCAGGTATCAACTAGGTATTGCTCAACTCATATCTGCTTCAGAAAAGAATCTGCATGGATACAGTAGAATGGATAAGCCACTCCGAGTGGCTGGAACATCATCTTTCGGCATAGTAGCTGCACAAAGTTCTTTGTGACGGGTCAACCAGACGCCTACACAAGCAGCAAAGGGATATGGACATGTTCTCTGTCATGCTGGATCTGTGAATGTGTGTGCCAATGCAGTCAATATAGTGTTGTTCTACTGTGAAATCTACCACGTGAGACATCAGCTATCAGTGAATGCGAGTTGCTTCGGCAATCGGCATATTACTCGAACTTCAGAAACAATGTTCATGCCATGTTCGTGTTTGGAGCAGCTACAGCAGACTGCATATATGTGATTTGGAAATACCTATCCCGAAAAATAAAGCGCCTTGTGTAACAGAAATAGCCAACGTTTCCGCGTTTTATTTATTTCACTCGATGCGAACGAAAATCCACAACCACCCAGAACCGCCAAAGCGCGGGGGAGAGAACAGATGAGAGAGGGAGAGCATCGCCGGCGTCACAGGTCACCCAGAAAAAAAAAAAAAAAAAAAAAAAAAGCAAAGCAGAAAGCTACTCAGCCCGCGTACGACGTTTTCTCGACGCGAGAACGTCGAGCGCTCGGCATTTTTACGTTCAGCTCCACGAACAATAGCAGTCGAGCGGGGACGCCGACATCTGAGGTGAACAGATCGGAGCGGCAAGCGCAGGAAGCGACGGGTGCGTTTTCTCATTCAGCCCGAGTAGCCAGGAGTTGGGTAACGACGTCAGAGCCTTTATCATCACGTGACTCCAGAGTAGCCACCTTTGACCGTAATTTTCGAACGGCTAGAGTTACTCTGCGCTGAAAATGGAGGACTGGCCTGACGGGCGAGACGATGTGGAAGTGGTGGCATACTGCCTGTTTAACAACTTACCGCACATGCGTGCACTCTAGCAGATTTTGAAAATGTTCGACAGTTTTTAACCAGTCCTACACTTCCAAATTGAACACCACCGAAATTGTCTGTCAACAGGACGGTTGGTAGCAGACGACGTATCGTCGTCTGCTATCTTGTGTGTGACGTCAGAACGACGGCTACCCTTCTTCAGAGCAGAGTAGAGAAGAGTTGCTACTCCTGGCTACTCTGGCTAATTTTCGCCGCAGAGTTATGACGTCATTTCCGCTAATCTGGCTACTCCGGCTATTTTTCGCCGACTGAGAGTAACTCGGAGTTGCCAGAGTTGAATAAGAAAACGCACCCGACATGTCCACCTTGACCAATCGCATGCCTGGCCGGAAATGGCCGTCTGCACAGCCGCTTAGCTGTGTAGGCATAGACGGTGTGGTCGCGAAGTACGCGCAAGTGGAAGACAGAATGAAGTGGACCAGGCAGAACAAATGCAGGCAGAAAAAAAAGCAGGCTGCAAATGAAAACAACTGGGGACCCGGGAGCGACAAAACGCATACCATCCCACTTGCTAGCCATTGTTCGATTGTCGTTTCCCTCTGGCCTAGATATCGCCTGCACCCAGTAGAGTGTTCTAAACGGTCTTCTTCAACCCTTCTACCGCAACAGCTGTCGCTTTTGGAGATGAGGCAGTTTTTTCTTTTTTAACAGCCCCAGCAATTTTTGCCGTTGGTCCATACTGGGAGACGCGGGAGCACAGCGGACGGAAGCGGAAGTACAAGCAAGAGATTTCCAGCAAGTGAAGTCTTAGTTACTTCTTAATTCTTCTTCTTAATTACAAGCAAGTGATATCTGTCGCGTATGTTATGCTAGGATATAATTGCACCTGCTGATGACGAGAAATGCCGCCAGTGGCCTCGAGTACAAACTTTGCGCCGGCTCCTAGGCTGCGCCGAGAAAACGCCGTTTGCGGGTGGGCCCGACGTTTCTCCATTGGGAGTGACGTCACGACCTCAAAGCTCGGCGTATCTGCGTCGAGAAAACCTGCGTTCACATGAGTTTTTCCCAACAATAGAAATATACTATATGTTCATCCTTCTGGTGTCATTACGCCCTGAATCTCGTGTTGTCAAAATTGTATCGAAATTATGCTATTGCAACCCATACGTGTCTCGAAATACAGTGTATACCTACCCTCTGTGTGACGCGAGAGCACCATAAAATTAATTTCTAGTTTTAAGAAATATGACGTCATATATAGGGTGCGCCATATGCCACGTGTCTGACAACGTTTCTCCTCGAAGGTCGATTTTTGTCGCCCCACCACAGATGCCGGCAGTCTTCCAACGTGGGGCGGAGAGCGGAGACCGGGAAGGTGCACGCGCAGTTGGCAGGAGACAAATTCATCGAAGCGCGTAATGTTCCTCGACGGCACTTATATACTTTGCGTACTGAGTCTTTATAGGGAGGTTCATTTATAAATAAGGTAGCTATCATTTTGTTAGTACTTAGTGGCAAACTTTACATGAATCCGAAGACTCGCGAAGATCGACACGTGCAACTTAACTTTGGCGCAGCCGTAGCAGCTTCATCAGGTCTCATCTTCGCAAGGCTTTGATCAAATTCTTCGATACAATTCTCAAAAATAATAATAATAAAGAAAGAAGAAAAAGTATAAATGAGTTCCAAGAAAGATAAAATTCTGCTTCAGCACGTGGGGTTTCAAAAAAAAAAAAAAAAAAAAGCACTTTCAAAAGCGCATCCACTCTTTACCCACGCAAATGTATTTTCCAACGCGTGGGTTTTGTGAGACATGTGAGGTATATATATTATCGCCCGAGACGCTTTCATCTTCTGGCAGACTGCGGTGGCGCAACGCTGGAAGGAAACCATTAGGATCGCTTCCGATTAAGCTCTCTGGAGAAGAATAAAGTCATCGCTGCTCTGGCGGATGATGCCCACAAGTTACGGAATATTACGCAAAATGAGCGAGGCAAGTTGAACAGAAATACGCCTCCACAATGGAATGGCAGTTGATGAGGACACCTTTCGCCGTGGCCATTATTGGCCGCAAAGCACGTGACGGCAACGATGCCTAGAAATTGCCCTCTAGTGGCAAAGCTGACGCAGCTTTTTGAGCGCCATAATAATACGAGTTCCCATTTTGTTAATTTCAGAAGTGAATAATTTAAAGACGGCGCTGCTATTGTTACGGTTAGACTGCTCCATATGTTGTGCCACAAGAACTGCTCAAGCCTGCCTATATAGCTACAAAAGTTCGTACCGATGGTAAACGTAGATGTACAGACAGATGATGATTATGATGATGATGCAGGTGTGGTGGCAAAGAACACACCAACAGCACGTCCCAACGATTCAATCAATCAATTCAATCAATTTTTTCTCCGTCGTGACTTCTTAGTACGCGAATTAAAGCCAGACCAGTCCTACGCATTTCTCACATGTTTTTTAACACTAAAAAGCGTGCAAAAGCGGCGTTTTTTTTATTGTTTGCTTGGACAAATCAGCACTTTTGTTTACGACGTCGAATCCACTGAAATATGCATTCTGAGTGCTTGGAAACACTTTATGAGAAAACCAATCTCAAACAGTCTAAACGTCTAAAACAGTGTTTTATTAAACAGAATATATACCCCTCAAGATGGCGTTTTGTTCAAAACGTAGCATTTGAAATTGTGTCTTTATGTGGAATATGCCATTCAGAAGAGCGTTTCAAAAGCTCCCCTACGGTGTAAAACCTACACCAAATTGGTGTGCGCATACAGGACAAGTCATTTAACCCCGAAAGGCGTGAAAATACAGTTTAGGAAACGATGTGCCTGTTTATGGCAGGTGTGAGGGGCAGCCATCGTCAGGCTATTGCGATGAATCCCTATCCCTGTTGCAAGAAGAATATACACTGCGTTCTTCTCTTTGCTACTAGATGCCAACGCTTTTTAAGTGTCCTTTTTTGCACGATGTAGTCTTATTGTTT
The DNA here is from genome assembly GCF_037126465.1 of Ornithodoros turicata. Classification (NCBI taxonomy): domain Eukaryota; kingdom Metazoa; phylum Arthropoda; class Arachnida; order Ixodida; family Argasidae; genus Ornithodoros; species Ornithodoros turicata. The sequence goes on from NC_088207.1 coordinate 37,510,055, forward strand.
TCGCTCGATGAATTGCAAGCTGTCTGAACGGCACTCGCAGGCCTCATCGTCTTATACGAGTTTCACACTGCCCTTTATTCTCTCGAAAAGAAAAATTCCACAGTGCGAGATAAAAGAAGCCGTTGCGTTAACTGCAATGTAAAAGGAACGAGATTAATCCGTTGCGTCGTTCGAGGCATAAAGTGCTGCTACGGACCAAATCTCCTGTCGTACGGGCAGCCCTCAATGACGATTGAGACCAATGACCATTGAATCGGGGCATTTATGAGGAGCGTTTGGTATTTCTTTGATCTTTTGCCGCTCTGAGATGGAGGCTCGGTCAACGCCACCTAGATACAGAAGGACTGCTTATTGCCTCCTCTCCCTTCTTCGCTACGTGGGCATATAAAGTCAGAATTCGTCTGCTACTGCGAATCGCCGCACTGCGAATTCAAGAACTCGAAAATGATTGCAGCTAACTTGGAACCTGTACACCTGAACATGTAGACAAAAAGTGCAACACGCTTTCCAGAAAACCAGTTTTGAGAGATATATGAGACCGTTTTGCGCTATATTTCCAAGTTTTTCCTTTTAGTACGCGGGGACGTTCAATCACTACTAGCAGACGACGGTTGTTCGTCTTCATGGCCACGACCGCTGAATGGTTCGTGATTGGCTACCGCCGTTGAAAACACGATCCTGATTGGCTGACTATTAATTGCTACGTCCCGCCGACGAGTAAGCAGGCTTTCTCTACCTACATTGGTGGTGTTGGCTCGGTGCGACGTCAGACACGTCATCGTTCTGCAAACTTGGCCGGAATGAAAGGCGATCCGCGTCGGCACGGGGGAGATTTCAAGATCCCGCTTTCAAGAGACTCCGCTCCATAATGGCGGCACTCGCCTTGGCGCCGCCCGTCGTGTGACGTAAGATGACGCTCTTTGAAACAGGCTGCTTCCAATGGCCAAGCTCTCCCAATAAACGGCTCTTCGGGAAGTTGACACGTTTCACGCTTAGCGCCACCAAGCGTGAAACGTGTCAATTTCCCGAAGAGCACTGGATTCAGTGCTCCCTGTCAGGTTGACGCGTTACACGGTTGGCGGCGTAACGTGCATTTTCAATGGTCATTGGTCTCAATATCACTGAAGACTGCCCGTGTGACAGGGGTATAAATCGACGTGTCCTCACACTGTATTCTCCCAAAATATTGTTTCTCAATGCAACGCGGAAGTATCATAAAATTAATTTATAGTTTTTTTAGAAGTATGACGTGATGGCAGTGGAGTAGTGTTTTTGGGAAAGAGAAACGAGGGTGAAATCCCCCCACCCCCCATGTAAGGTTCCCATAGAAACCCTCCCGAAATTTTTTCTGGCTACGCTGCTGTGTTATGAGGTGCCTAATCTACCAACGCGTCTGGCAACATTGCTCCTCGAAGGTGGGTTTCCGTCTCTTCTTCACCACAGCTGCTGGCAGTCTTCCCAAGTGAAACGGAGAGCGGAGACGTGCGCAGTTGCTAGATAACAGACGTTGTTGTAATTGTTTCTGCCACTGTCCTTATAGGATATGAAGCCCCTCGGTGTGGTCATCATTAGTGTCAAATCATTGCCGGCCGCCGGTGAAGGAGAATTCAAAGTGACGCGTAACTCCCAACACATTATTAGGACTAGCATATAGCAACGGACGTGCCGTGATGGCCTTCGAGCGCTTTATGTGCGTAGGACCTGAAAACCGCATTAACGCGGAGCCGTTTATTAGGAGAGTGTGGCCATTGGGAGGAGCCTGTCTCAAAGCACGTCATATGACGTCACACGGAGGACGGCGCCAAGGCCAGTGGCACCATTTTGGAGCGGAGGTACAGCCTTGAAATCCCCGTGCCGCCGCGGCTCACCTTTCTTTCCGGCGAAGTGGGCGGAGTGATGACTGCTCTGACGTCACGGCGGGTCCCCCATCTCCGGGTGGCAAAAGATCACAAAATGGCTATATATTATAATATATTAATAATTAATATTAATATATTAATAATTTGGGGTTTACGTCGCGAGACAACTGAGATAACAGAATGGCTAAACCCTCCCTATACACGTCTCTGACTAAACGGTAAGATCAGCGACGCCTTACGTATTTCAGCTCTTTGTATTCATGTGAAAGTTTCACGTAATCTGCAAAGTTCGTTATGATTTTTATAATAGCGTCTTATTAAGGAACTGCCCTATCCGCTCGCTTCTCGATTACAGCAAGAGCTGACATAATAATTAGGGGGATATTTATTCACGATTAAATAGCTCTTCTAAGAGTTCTCGGGTTTCGCGAGCTTAACAAATTGAAAACTTCACGGACGTTCTTAGATGTCGACGACAAAATAGAAGAAATGTAATGTAGTGAGCGAGGCAATCAGACTGTTCTTTCCGTTGCTGTTCGTTCCCGCTCCCAATCGATACGAGCACTGCTACTTCTTCAAGTACTGCTACAGGGCAATTAGGCGGAAAGCAAATATAGACGCCTATTTATTCGGGGCGAGCACGGCAGTACATTCAAGTACCCGGAAGTTTTCTTAATTACATCCTGAACAGTGTCAAGGCCAGAGTAAAGGAGCTTTTCGAACAAAATCGGTTGGAGGCTCTTGTTCTTTTTCCAATGCAGGTACGGAATATCTCGACTGAAAACGGCGCAGGCGTCACAAAAATGATTTTGAAACGTGAGGAGTGGTGTCTATGAGCAACAGCTTCTCAACGAGATAGAGAGGGAATACAGTGCGCAACCGCCTTGGCGAGGCACCCTCTCTTTTCTCTCTCGCACTCCTTCTGTCAAGGCAAAAACGAACGAAGAGCGAACCGAAGAACCAATGAAACGCGAGTGCGCAACGCCAGTTGGGTTGAAGCGGCCGTGTGAATTGCACGCTCGAGCCAGTGCAACTTTTTATGCACAAAAACAATCAGCTGTCGCTATAAAGCCGGTTCTTTATCAGACAGCGCCAAAGACGGCTGACGTGCTGACACACGACGTTCCAAATTCCGCTATCTTTTCGGCCTCCATAATTTATCTGGTATTCTTATTCGTACATCTCGCTATCACACTGTTTGGTTATGTGACTATCATAGTATGTCTTCCGTAGGGCTTGGGGAAAATTGTTGGCGGCATTACGGAACCAATAAATGCCACGGAATTTCGAAGCGTACGCGCGTACACAAAAAGAACGCTCAAAGAGGTATGCAATATACAAGGTGGTGCCGATATTGCCTCCTTTAATAATGGACACATACAGATTGAAGAGGGGTCTCTGAAGGAAGACTCGTCATATGCGGCGCACACCCGTGCAACACGGACGTTGCTGTCCGCGTCCACCTGTGGCACCGAAGAAGCTTCGTCGCACTTATCCGAGTCAGACGAAAAGCATACAGGGACATAATGGCCTGAACCCACGAGGGAATACTGCTCCTAAGTCGCTATGACCGGCCGCGACAGACGCCTACTTCTGCTGCTTCTCCATACCCGGTGACGTCATGCGGCGGCTTCGTGGGGGCGCACTGGGAAAGGAAAATTTTGGCCTCCTCCTCCCCCGACCTATGTTTCGGTTTAGATTAACTGATATTTCCACATAATACAGCGCGTAAGAGGGAAACCATGCATATAGCCGGTATTTGGGGGCAAATATGTACCAAAAGCGTCGTGCCACAATTTTTTTTCAAAGATCGTTCCGAAGTGTCCCTTTAAGTGTCATCTTTTTCTCATCGAACTGATGCTGCAGGTGCTGTCGGCGCTTAATGAGACGTGTGCTTAGCTTCAGATTTACGTTAAAAAAAAACGCACATAATTCTGCGATATAAAAAAAAATCTGGGATTGATTGGGCCCTTCGTTCACGTGAACAGACGACTTCAGTGTGCCTATCAAAGTGTTCCACAGTGAACGAGGACTGGCTGCTACCTTTCAGCAACCTTGGCGCGCCTATGGTGAGCTAGAAGGTTCTAGCTCACCATAGCGCGCCCACACCCGTTTCGGAGCCATAGTAACTTCCTCTCCACAGATGTTACGACCAGTCCTGCACGGCTGTCGACGTTGGTGGACCTCATAGAGTGATGGCTTTAATATACCGGTTAATACACACGTGTAGCGCAAGAGACCTGGAAGGCAAAGCAGATAGGCTTCGGTATGGTGCATTTCTTGCAGTCGCCTGTACACAAAATGGAACACAAAAATTTTGTCTCGCAACCGCGCGATTCGCCTGTCTGTGTGATGACACGCTGCTAAGAGTCCTCAGTAGCTCCGATAGTGCTTCGGGCACGTGCTATCGTCCTAACAGTGGCGCGTGCCTGAAGCACTATGTCGAAGCTACAGAGGATGGAGCTGAGGAATTTGCTCAACGTTCGTGCAAGCGGGCCAAGGCGTCCTTATAGGTAACTCCGCAGTGACGAAATATGTCTGAAAGAGTATGTGTCAAAATCCAGTGAAGGTTACGTCAGTGGAGCTGACACCCTATTATAGGAAGGGCACAGACGAGATGCCGTCACTTATCGCCAGAGGTCACCTGCTTCGGAGTCTGCTTCCACACTAACATAGTCGCCTATCTAGAAGGGTACAGGTCCTCGAAGGCCTTAGCTTCAACGTCTGTGACGATCAGAAGCACCTGTTATAGAACCGACTCGCTTGACGTTAAACTCGCAATACGTAGTCGTCGGGACTTATGGCTTGGCACAGGGGGACAACGACGAAGACAAAAAATCATCAAAACAGACATCTTACTTTCGTTAGAAACACCTAGGGAGCCTCAATACTAGCTCCCTCTGCATAGGGTGAAGACGACCGCGTCGTCTGCTACGCATTTCCGTCATATTGACTCCCATGCACAGCTCGCGATGCGCTCACAAAAGTGTAGCTATACGCTTAGCGACACACTACATTTTTGAGTTGAGCAAACACGTAGCACAGGAGGTTTGAAAAAGTTGGTGAAATCGGTGCAGAGCATTCGAGCATGGTAAGCGTGGGAGTCAATATGGAGGCTTTGCGACATTCGCTTCTCCAAAGGGTGACTCCAACCTACACGGAGGGAGCTATAGTATTCCAGGCACCCTAGCAACACGTTCTCTGAGGCGATCGTTCATGCAACGCGTGGGTTCGGTGACAAATTACAGCGATCGCACGGGTGCGGTAAAGGTGGGGAATAGCACTCGAAGGGACATCGTATATATATAGTAGCGTTCAGGGCGAGTTGAGCGGGAATTAGCGATGACGATACTGCATGCGAGCAAGCGTTCGAACGAGACTCTGTGATGGACCTCATCTTGTGGCTCTAATGGGCCTCAGGTAGGGACTGTAAGTATAACTAAGAGAAGCAAGGCAGAACGCTGTACGGCAAAGCGCATAGGCCATCAACTTAAGATCCAACTAAGAGCTGGAGTAGTTTTTCTCACTTAAGGTTCGACGTGCAGATCCCAGGTCCGTCCGGAGTCGTACTGAACGCCAATGCCCTTGAGGCTACTGACCCGGGGCCAGATCGAATTTCTGGACGTGCAGGTCGGCACTGGTGCGTCCTCCCAAAGCCTTGCGACAGGGCGGATACGGCCGGGAAAGAGATAGCCAACACAAACAAAGCCACACACTGTGCGCTATTCCGCTGTATATATTGTTTTTCCTCCAGCAGTGAACGATCACATAGTTCCAAACAGCCCCAAGGCAAGGACGACACTAGTAACGGCGGTGGCGAGGCATATCCTACAGGTGAAGAGCAACAATCGCTGCATTCCTGCACGTCTACAGCGACTACATTTCCGTCTGTCGTATAGAGCGCCTATACCGCGACGGAGGGGTCGGCGAGCCCTTCGTGTTTACTGTTTGTCTGACTTGCAAATTCCGCGAAGTGCTCGTCGCACTAACTGGCAAACACTCTCTTGAACCGCCACTGCACTGACCACTGCCCGAGCAAAGCGCCACTTCGTGACGCCATTTTTATTGATCCCAATTCCCGCCTCATGCACGTTTATCTCCCTTCACTCCACAGCGGGATGAAAGATGGATGGATGGAGCGACGTAAACTGGGAATAGAGTCCGGTCTTTTAACCGCCCCCTCTGTGTTGTCAAGTCTCTTCAAAAGGTGCCGATGTTCATTGGAGCGTAATCTCATTACAGATCGTCAGAGAGCGCGCGTAGCTTCAGCAGTGAAGTTAAAGCTTAAAATGTACCGACAGCCGTTGCATGTGTAACAAGGAAATCAAAACGGTCGTAGAAGCGGTGGAATATGTGGGGCGCTTGCGGTTCGCACCGTGGAGCACTTTAAAACTGTGGAGTTGACGTTGTAGAGCAGTGATGGGCAAAGTACGTACCTCAAAATTGTACGTAAAGTAAAGTACCAAGCACATGTTGTATTCTAAGTACAGTAGAAAGTACCCTACTACAAATGTACTTAAAGTAAAGTACAAAGTCATTGGCAAAATACTTTAAAGTAGTCATCAAGTACACTATCACAAGTTTAGATAGTATTGCTGCGGACGTTTCAACACTTGGTATAGTGATAAAACGTGAGGTAATCATGTTTCGACTGTTATCTTTCGAAACCTCTTATAGGGAGCATTTTTGCCAAGTGCCAAGTTAGAAAACATAGACCAAGCCCTGCGTTTGTATTGCCAATTGAGTACTTGAGTACTTCAAAGGAAAATACCGAAGAAAAGTACTTAAGGTACAGTACAAAGTACACAAATTGAAACATACCTTAAGTAAAGCACTGAGAAATGTACTTAAAGCAGCACTTGAGTACTTAGTACTTCAAGTACTTCCCATCACTGTTGTAGAGTGGTAGGCTCACGTTGTCTATGGGCAACTATGAGAAAGACGTCATCTGCCCGAGAATATTATGATTACGCGACAACTACTATCGACGTTATCAAGAACGTAGTTGCCAAAGTTCTCACTGAAAGAAACATTATGAAGGTAGCCCAGCGAAGGAAGACCCAGTGATCTGGTGAAAATAGAACAAGAACCTCAGGTCGAGAGGTGCCGATATTCAGAACAGAGACTGCCCTTCTACTGGGCAGTGTCCTCATCACTGACACTGTATTTAAAGGGTCGTGGGATGACGAGTTCAAGAAGAGTAGGGCATCGTGTATCAGCTCTTCCGTTGGAGGAAAAATACAACCATTGGCCCCTCGGACTAAGGTGTATACGTCCTTGGAGCGCTTCAGTCCGTTCGGAATGTCGGCGGCTACTCAATATTTGAGTCACGCATAGGTTCTTGTTTCGAAGAAAGCTTATTTCCAGCGTAGAAAACTCTTCACTCTAAACAGAACTTCGCCGCATAACACGTTCGAGAAAAACCAGCATCCGTAATGATATCACTCCATCTTCTGATTCGCTGAGGCGGGACGGGGAGCGTCCGCCATATTTGTTACTCTTTGCGCGTACCTAGGTAATGTGTTACAGAAAAGGGCTTTCGGCGGCATCACATTCTGAACGCAGGTTCAACTGGAGCGTGCTATGCGGTGAAGTTCCGTTTTTAGAGCGTATATTCGATACCCCTACGTTTAGAAGATAACATTATCGGCGGGTATCGCCAGACGGAATTCCACCCTACTTTCAAGGACGCACGTGCTGTACCAAGAAAACACGCGTGAGTCCCCGAACGACGGATCTTGAACGGAGCTCCATTAACGACCGACATTCAGTCGGGGCACATAAAATGGTGCGTAAAACGAACGACACTCTGTCAGGCTCTGTGCTCTCGAAGCGTATACGCAGGCCCACAGGACTCCTTGTATCACAACAGGCCTGAAAGCTTCACGATGCTATCATAGGCAACTTGAGACGAAGCTATAGTTTACTCGCTTACCGAAGTGGCGCTGGCTACATGGCCGAGAATGATGGCGGTGTCGTTGGATGACGATAAGTGTAAAATGTGATAATATGTCTAAGAGTGATCAAATGGCGGTTTATAGGACACCTTTCTGGAGAATGCAGTTCTAGCAACAACTAGATCTCTTGTGAATGTTGTCTGCCACGCATGCGGACAAAGTGTGAATTTCGCCGGCTCATGTCATGGCTCGAGGTGTGAATACCACCTGTACCCTACGTGTTTTCTACGGGAAAAACTCTGCACTTGCCGATAAATAGTGGACAACTTTTAACGACGCTGTTCTCGTTCTATCTCTTCTACACACTGAATGTACGTAACCGATTACTGTCTTTCCTTATAGTAGTTCATGTTTCGAGGGGCGTTATGGAAGTGCAGAGGTGCCAAAAATTTGAAGCACATTACAGATGTACCAAAAGATGAAGGCGAACTTTGGTCGTACTTTCAAAGTCAAAAACTCAATCTAGAATATCTGGAGACAATTGATGTTCTGAGGCTGGAACACACAGAAAGGACAAATACTTACAAAGCCTCAAGAACAGAGAGAGAGCGGGGATAAAAGAAAATACAGTTTTCGTGGAATGTTGCACGTGACGTCAATAAGCTTCTTGTGCTGCGAATTAAACTGTTAGTTGCGAGTTAGCAGTTGTACCGTCTTGCTGTGTGCCACTATGCCGCGTCGGTCGCTATCGACGTTGGTGAAACGGCACTTCAAGACTTTGTACTAAACATGAGCTCAACGTAAAGAATTCTCAACTGTAGCATAGCGACTGATGAAACAAAGGGAAGGCGCGATATCCGTTCGAAGGAACGCCGCAATTTGACATTTTCCAATAATTCGCCTGCTGGCGCGGGAAAGGGCAGTTCATGACAGGAAATTGCCTGTCACACATTGCTTGCTACGTATTGTTCATTTTCTTGCTCGAAAGGCAATTATCTCTGAAATGACGTCGTCTTGCAGTGACACATGTACGGGCACAAGCAGCACACCGCAATAAAAGGTTTTCATGCGCTTCTACATGTAGAAATGGAAGAGTTTCGGCAGATACACGTACCCACCGACGTGCGTGTATAAGAGCACCGACGCTTTCAAGATGTCGCCTGGAAATATTTTTTCTAAAACTTCCAAGGTGTACGAGGTGTAGGCTCAGGAAGTTTTCAACCTAGCGCATTTCCGCTTCGTCAATATCAAAATGCTTTTAGCATGAACTAGTTCCACGTACACGTGGAGCGAGTCGCTAAACCCGAACATACTCGTCGCCTTCTCAAAATCTTCAAAATGAAGTATCCTGTAATGATTAATTTTTTAGGAAGAATGGAGTTGCTCCGCGGGAAATTAAAGAACGTTTGAACAGTGTGTACGTGAACCCTTTTCCATTATATTTGGAACGGACGAGAACGGACGAAACTATTTCGTCTGCGGAGGGAGGATGTCAAAGGTGAGCCACGTGAAACACACGTGACCCACAACGCGCGCGAGAGCCCTCCGATCTGCGCACCCTCTAGAAATCCCCCACTCGCCTTCAAAGAGCGTGTAAGTGAACGAGGGAAGTTGACGTCTCTTTGTGACGTTCGCAGACCGGACCGGAGGGCCAATCACGTGACTTGTGGCGTGGCTCGGCTCGTAGCAGACGAATTTTCGGTGGCCAATGAGAGCAGCTATGCGCAGGTTTTATTCAAATGAATTTATTACGAAGCGTGCGCCTCCCCTCTGTGAAGCGAGAGGACACTGAAAGCAACACACTGCTGACATCATCCGGCATCCGGCAAGTGAGAATGCAGGTTTCGAAGCAGACGACAATGCTGGGTGACGTCACTGCTCTTTGCATTTCGGTTTCGGTTTGCTGTTGTCATCATTTACGAATCAATTACTCGCGCAACATGAATGCGAGTGTTGTATTCGGCACCGAGGGGGTGGTTCGTGTTCGGTATGATGCTCACCTAATTTTTTTTCGTTTCTTCGCGAAGTCTAGACGACGCGACGTAGGCATCACGACGTGTTTTCGACGGCCGTAGCTATGGAGACGAGACGCCACGAGCCACATGGGCAGCCACAGAAGGTCTTGTGTCTGCGACGAATGGATAAAGACGACGACATCTCGACTTTACGCGTCCACGTGGCGAAGGAGTGAGAGGATGCATTAAGCAGGAGGTCCTCCGGCGCGTTATCTGACGTCGCACAGCACCGCTGACATCACGCGAGGAGACCGGGCCGGGCCGATGGCTGCTTTCTCAGAATGTTTTCGTAAATGTCGCTGCGCAGTGACAACACGCCGCGTGCATGGTGGCCCTTTATAGACCGATTTATGAATGCAACAGGGTTTCGAGCATTCTTGAATGTCACTTCCTTGCGACACCCCTCCGCAGTGGGGCACGTACGTCCTGCAGTGCGAATAGACGACTTCAGAAAATCCCAGAGAGCTTAGCGCCGCTTTGAACTATGGGAACTTGCTGGAAACAAATGAGGAGAAGGTCCCCAAGCTGTTTCGGTTCCTCCTCCTTCGGTCGATTGTTCACGAGGAGCGAAAACGAAACGCGAAGGACAGTTATCCCTTCGTTATTCCAGTAATCTCTCAGGATGCAATGCGGCGCAAAGAGCACTGGGGTTTTCTGAAATCGTCTATTGCGGCTCCTGAGCCTCGGTCACAGGGTGGTGTTCGTAACTGAATGGAACTAAAATAGACTTTAAAGGAAAAGTAATTTGAAATAAACTTGTGGTGGATGCTTTAGTCTTCCTTTAACGTATCCTGCGGAGGACGGCTTGTCGAACACTTGTACCACGCCACCAAATTACTGAAATCTACGGCCGAGCTCGAACCCGCCAACGTGGATTCACTAGGCAGACACGTTATGGACTGATCTACCGCAGAATTTTGGCACGTGCTTTCGCTGCGAGCATTATTCCTGCACTTTTCGCATGTACTCCGCTCGCATGTAATGCCCTTGTACGTCCCCTGGGAAGGCGCGAAAGGAAATGAGATGGACAAGGGAAGGGGAAGAGAAGAACTCTGCGAGGAACTATTCAGCCGAAACGTCATGAATACTTCCTGACAGACAAATACGACCAACAACGAACAAAAAAAAGAGGACAAACCTCGTTAAATCCCAAGGATTCTACATGCATATTAAAGCCGCGCTGTTCAGTATAGGCAGGCCACGTCTTTTTTGTCTGATGCGAAACCTTGTTTAAACAGGAGAAGCTTTCTGGATTTGCTTCTTTCGTTCTTTCTTTATGTGTGAAGGTAATCCCAAGACGCAGATGGAATTGATTAAAACAGGTGGACAGAAAGATAAACGAAAAAGATATCTCGTTTCGTACTTTGCCTATCGGGTTTAGTCACGTGATGCCACTGGCAGGGGAGCTTCACAATCGCGAGCGGGTTTGCCGCCATGATTGATTGATTGATTGATTGATTGATTTTATTTTTGTACACACATTGTATACACAAATACATAAGGTGGAGGAGACAGAGCGAAACACTCCCTGTGACGTATAGCTCCTGAGGTCCCTCCTGTCCAGACGTTCGTCCTCACAGTATTCACCGTTATTCGTCTCGCGTTTGTAAGTTCGTGTACTCTTTTTTTTTAATTCCGTGTTAGCGCCGTGAAGCAACTGTGGCTATGAGCGGCGTACAGATGTGGACAGATGGAGAGAGGACAGCAGGAAGGAGTGGGGGACAGTGGGATTAGTATGCGTCCCGGGCCGACTTCAGGGGGAAGTGTGCCGACATTCGTCAGGAAAGTCTTCGGAAAACCCAGGGAAAACATCAGACAGCACAGCCGGTGGTAGGATTCGAACCCACCACCTCTCGGTCTTCACCACGACCTTGGCTACCAGCAACGAGCGGGACACCTTAAACAGCTCTGCCATCCCGCCGGTGTACCGTTCTACCTGATAAACACCGATAAACACTCGCCAGTGAACTTTTAAAGTGACCGGATGTATCCGAAAAGCACCGATTTTCCTCAGCGCGAGAATGGTAATATGCAGGATCTTGACGTGCTTAGACATTCATAGTTCCGAGGTTTCCAACTGGTCAAGGTGTGATGGCATCTATACAAACTTCTTACTCGGGACATTCTACTGCACAGCGACATGGACAGAGGGTAAGACGTACTACCTACGAGTATATGTTCTTGCATGTCATGCAGTATACTCTCATCACCTGAATGGGCTGAATCCCAACATTGTCACTTGTGTTTCTACGAGCAAGTCGCCAAGCTCGATGCTATGGAAACGGAAGCACACAGCTGCTAGCTATGCCAGGGAACATTCTGAATTCGGGGTGTCTGCAACTGACAGCGACAACGCTGTAATTCGTAATTTCCGCCGGGTTACTGTGACCGTTAGTGGTAGCAGTTTGTGCAAGCGACTTGTGTAAGTACGCTTCAATGTATCACAATTCAACGTAATCGAGCCTGCCTATAGACCACTTTACTGTGTACAAACAAGAGGCGCCATCTGCGCATGCGCGGGGTTGGTGTGGGCGAAATACATTGAACAGGGCGTGCCACATCGGCCGTGTTTCACTGCTACGCCGCTCTCGACTGTCCCCTTCGACAATACCCGAATAATTTAGAGCTCTGAAAGAATCAGACTAGTGTCGCTACAAGACCAATTTGTTTATGAACGATGTACAACATGACAATCCCTTTGCGCTGCACATCGACAACTGGACAGCCCAGTCACAAAACATGCCGCCGATCACAATCGCATTGTAGCTTATCTAATATTTCCGCCGAGCCACTTTACTGCTGATATTGTGCAAGCGTACAAGTAGCGGGAAGCATACATGCAGTTACGTCACCTTAGGCGAGCTGTTCGATCGGGGCGTTTCTGAAAAGCGCTAAATTGCTACCGTGGACTGATTCATGTTAGCGTCGTTTATTTGTGCACAGGTATCGTGAGGGAATCTCACAAAGGCGATGTCAGGGAATCTTTCGGCTTAACTGCAGCGATCAAACGATTTTTTCGTTCTGCGTTGCGCGGAAACTGATGAAAAGTGATTTCGGCACTCTTTCCCCATCGGGTTGCGTACCCGAGGGATACACAGCTTTGCGGCATGCACTTTGCATGAAAACACTCCAATTACTCCAATTGATTGCTGTTATTTTTCCCAAACCAGGCAGACGATCTGCTGATTGCAGCGCCACCGCTAGAGTGTGACGTCAGGCGCGCAAACTGAGCTAGATGCCTTGTGCTGTCATCGAGCTAAACAAGCAAACAAAAGTTGTGCTCAGCGTCACTGGTGCTTTCATCTCGTTTATAGTTGCTCATCTCAGATTTATCCGATAAACTCTGGTAATTAACTCCGTATATAGCTCAGTTTCTCCGTTCTCCAGTTTCTCCCAGTAACTCCGGAAAACACAGCAATTCTCGAGAAAGTGAAAACTCCGATACCCCCCTTTCCCCCCTCCCCCGGGGATTTTTGCCACGTGAGAACCCCGGAAAGTCGAAATCAATCATCCACTTTCGAGGATGCCAGTGAGGGGCATACTACCTAGATAACCGTAGCACCAAATAAAAGACAAACCAGCTTCCGTGGCATAGTGGTTAGGATGATCGCTTTCCACGCAGAAACTGGGAGGTGACACGGGTTCAGGCTGTGCTGTCTGAGGTTTTCCCTGGGTTTTCCGAAGACTTTCCAGACGAATGTCGGCAAAGTTTCCCCCTGAAGTCGGCCCAGGACGCATACTAACCCCCCTGTCTCCCACTCCTTCCTGTTGTCCTCTCTCCATCTGTCCACGTCTGTACGCCGCTCATAGCCACAGTTGATTCGCGGAGCTAACACGGAATTAAAAAAATAAATAAACGACAACTGTAAGGCTTATTCGTGCCTTGCGTTTCCTTTAGGCAGGATAGTATGCAACGCTGCTTGACAACGCGTTGATGTTGATGTTGATGGGAGAGGTTGAATTCGTCACACGACAAATTCGGCTACTCCCATAAACAGACCCCCCCCCCCCCCAAGAAAAAAAAAAGTGAAAAGAACCCCGCTTTCGCGATAACTATCGGCCAAAGGCCAAAATCGCCGGTTAACGTTGCCCACAGTGACAACGCGTAAACAACAAACATCCCCACCGCAGAGAAAGAAGCATATATGTGATCAGTCTTACCTTCCCGCGCGTCCTCTACACAATAATCATTCCCTATACACTGCATTCGTCGTCCTCTCGCAATCTCCCATTCGGAGCCTCTTGTCCAATATTGACCCAAAAGCTCGAGAGCCATACAAATGATAGTCTGTCGAATAGACTGCAAATATTAAATATCCATGCCCGGGGGTTTTTCGCGCTAACAGCATTTTAAAAATTATTCGTTACCCTCAACATTCGAGTAAAAGAAAGCGAAATGAGATACGGGTACCTTGCAACCAACACAAAAGGAACGATATTCATCCGTTTGTCCTCGTCTTTCGTGATTCGTGAGCGAAATAACGGGCGATTTACTTTTTCCCTCTTCCTCTCCTTCTCAAGAAGTTCGACAATGCGGAGCGTGCTCTCATTGGTCTCCGCAAGTCGATTTGACCAACCATCGCGAGAGATCGTTTGAGCAGACCAATCCGAGACCTCTCCGCACTGCGCAATCGCGAACGACCCGACCGATTAATCCTGTTCCTGTTGTTTTTTGTGTGTGTTAGTGTCACGTTTCATTCCGCTACTAGAGGCGTTTGCATTTTAGTGGCCCTTTGTACCTCTCCACTTGTGGTCGATCCATACAAATAAATCAATAGCGCCACACAGGGTGAGTGGAAGTACTCGTCCAGATGGCAAAGAGGAGATACATGAGTATACTACGAGCTTTTTGTGTACTCTTCCTAAAGGGATGCAGCGCCTTTTTGTGTCGACTGTTAAACTTCGCCCATCGATACCGAATACTGACGCTGTCAGCGTTAACTACAGACAGTATTTTATAAAATAGGGAAATTCCTCTTTTCAGTTACAATAAATGGCGACAGAAATGGGCCACCTTACGGCCACACTAGCAACCTCCTGGGGTGCTGTCCGGTAAACTTAGCCCACCGATACCGAATACTGACGCTGTCAGCGTTAACTACGGACAGCATTTCATAAAATAGGAAAATTCATCTTTTCAGTTACAATAAACGGCGACAGAAATGGGCCACCTTACGGCCACACTAGCAACCTCCTGGGGCGTTGTCCGCATTAATTTGGCTAATGAAGTCCTTAATTATGAAAGATGTTCGGCCCAATAACAACATATGTTCCTTTTGGTGCGCTGAAAACCGCTGATGCCGTTTTCAGAAAAAGGACCGGGCCAGTATAAGGATGGCACATTTGAAAGTCATTTTTGTCGGCCCGCAAGTAACGCGTTTTCTCCCTTTGCCCCTAAATGCGAGGGAGAAAAAGCAGCCGCTCTTGTTCCACAATATTGTTCCATGATTCGCCGGTAGAGTGGCGCTTCCGCTGTTTTTCTTTCCTGGTGTTTTCTTTGAGACTCCCGTTTGCGCTCGACAGTGGTCAAGAGGACGAGTCGGCTTATAAAGGCGTCTACCTGTTAAAGGGGCAACTAAAACGCGACCACAAAATCGTTTCAAATTGCTGGCAAAATTAATGGCAGTGTTAGTTTTGTAGTGGGTGAATCGCCCACCCCATCACCATCCAATGTATGTGTGTGTGTGTGTAGTGGGCGTTTTTTTTTTCCTCATAATATTCATTCAGAAATAATTTTGGTTGCGTAGCGCTGACTGAAACTTACTTTCATCAGAGAACTAGTAGTTTCTGGCTTTTAGTGCCCCTTTAATCATCCTGAGTTGCGAAATACAAGCTCAGGTCGGCTATGTTGGCTGATTGTCGAGATATACTCGATGCATCGATATATAAGTAATCGGAACATGCCTATTGGACACCGTTGCGCACGGTGCTCACCGCTGTCCAATAGACGCGTTCCGATTATTTTTCATGACGCAACAAGTTATCTCTACACTGAACGATACTGAGCCTCCCATTTCTAGCTCTTTCTCAGTACCGTTCGCGGGCTATTAGGCAATCTCCAGGATCTCTTCGCCCGAATCTCGAAGGTCTTACTTGGCAGATCTGGCAGGAGCGACACCTGTCGATCAATGGAAACAACAGAAAATCACAAGAACGAGAAAAAAACGAAGACTGCTCGTGGCTGATACAGAATCCATGCTCCTATGTGACACCGTACAACCGGAAAAAACAAAACAAAAAACGCAGAGACAGACACGAAGGGTTAAAGCAAGTTCCCCCAGAGAATTCGCAAGCACAATGCTTGCGGAACACTCCCGCGAAGACGTACAACAGAAAGAAACTCGTTCTTTGTCGCAGATACTATATAGACGGGAATATTGCGAGACCAGATGCGTTTCCTATTTGATGACACAAGGGGCGCGGCGCCGGCGACACGTTTCATTTTATGGTCGACTGCAAGTTGTAATCTTCTTTACAGGACAATATATAGACACGCGTCTCGCACGCCGCACGAGACAATCATTCCTCTGTAGCGTGTCGAGCAAATAGTATAGCGGCTTCAGTTCCTCGTTGTCCTCCCTTATGAACACCTGCAGTATACTCCGAGAGGCCCGTTATGTTAGGAAATTAGAGTGCATTCAATTTCTCCCCTTTCATGACATTATCCCTTCTTCCGTTCTGTATACGCCTCCCAGCCAAGCGCCGCTTTGAGTCCATAGAAACAGCACCGAACGCAGACTCCTCCTGCTCATGTTTCAATCAATCAATGAATTTTTATAAGGCCAATTTCGAGTTACAGTGTCGAGGATCGTCTAATAAAAGCAGTGAAAGAGCCGCTTGGCGAATTCAATTATCCCCACTCGGTTTCGAGTTTGCCGCGCTCGAACTTTATTTATTTATTTGCACTGTACCTACGTGTAGTATGCAGTGCGGGACCACGGGACAAAAAGACTGCTCAGAGCAGAACTATCTTGTACGATAGAAGGTTGCGCTCCTGGTATACGAATTGTATCATGGTATGGTCTCATATTATTTGATTTAAAAAAAATCATTTTCAAACACCTTACTCGCTATGTCGTCAGGCTGCAATGCTACAACCGGCTCCTTTCGAACCAACTTTGGTTCGAAGGGAGCTAGGGAAGGGAGTTCGAGCCGGCAGTTCGAGCTATAGTTCGAAGGGAGGTAAGCGCTCTCTGTTTACCTTGACATAGCAGTCCGTGTCTAACCTAACCTCTCCTACAACCCATACTGAACAACAACAAGACCTTTTTCCCGTATTATAGCACATCCACCCGAATTCGGGTATTATATTTTAGTCTTATTATTGCTGCAAAAAAGTCACATTTCTCTGAACAGGATAGACACCTATAAACACTGCACGATTTTTCATAAAAATACAAGCCGAAAACCAGGAAAGCTACATGTGACTGTGGTAGTAAAGGAAATATTTTTCAACAGTCCGTCCCTGAACTGTTCACGATGTTTTCCAACATCCGGAGACCTTGTCAAAGCCTTCACTGCCTGCCTAGCTGGCGAGGTTAACAAAAAACAAGACAAATTCGCGTTGAGAGGTTCATCGCAGTTCTTTCTAGAACACAATCGAACGTGCTCCAACTTGCACATTTTCCTTGCTGCTTATCGGCTGGCTCACTCGAGAGGGAGAAGAAGAAAACGGTGCTCGTAGGCAAGAACTCTGTTTCTGCGTCAAAAATGCGAACACCTTCAGGGTCTTTCGCTTTCAATAAAGAAGCCCTCTAAGCCGTTATTCGACTGGCCTTGTTCGAGTACAGAGGACGAAGAAATTATGGGTGAACTACTGTATAAATCGGAATATAGTCGACCCCCCAAATTTACGAACTATATTTTTTTTAGAAAAACGAAAGTTTTTACGCAGAATGCAGACAAACTTACGTCATAATAAATTAATAATAATAATTAATAATCGTAATAATAAGAATAATAAAATAATTAATAATCATAATAATAATGAGTAATTTGCTCCTCCTCCCTCCGTTAAGGAAAATAAACTGAAATTGAAAGAGGACGCGAAGCAACGTAGTCCAAGCCTACGCAACTGGGCCTGCACTCGGACATGAACGAGATATCCCAGAAAATGCACCCAAGCAGCACAACACCTTTCCTGATTGGTTGATATCGACATTGGTCCAATACTGGACCAATGTCAGACCAGTGTTGCCTATATCAGTATTTATAGATGCGACATTAAACACTGAAGGCAGAACGTATCCCTTGGAAATTAAAGTCTTTAGAGTAGAGTCGTAAATCGTAAAGGCCCGTATATGAGATACTTGAGTATTGGTCAGGAAAGCAATCACTGGTTCTTTTTTCTTTTTTTTTTTTTAATAGACACTACAGACTCGTTGTAGGATCTGTATTTCACAGTGTTTGCCAGTTAGCCTTCCTCTCTCTATTTGAGAAATGATCTATTTGGTCAATAAGTTGTTGTCCTTCTCCACAATACATTAGACAGAACGAAGAAAAAGAACATGAAGCAACAGCACCTTGTTGTGAACCTGAAGATGGTAGGAAGGCAAACACTCAAACGAAAAGTGATTAGAGTATTGAGTAGAAAATGCTGAAAAAAAATGCATTGTAGATAGAGTACAAGTACCTTGTGGAACAAGTACTGAGTAAGATAATGAAATACAAACAAGAGTATTTAAAATACTGTATTTTGAGTACGACACTAAAGATACGTACAAGTCTGAAGGAATACGTACAACATTGAGGAAGGCATGAGAGGGTGCGCCGAGGTGGCGCGGTAACGAGAGTAGTTTTTATCTGCTTTAACAAAATTGTATTGCGTTTTAACTCACTCTTAGTTATGGCGGTCTGCTATAACCACTCCTTCTAGTGCCTCACATCAGCTTAGAAGCATTGGCGCGGCCGGCGCTATAACAGCACGTTCTCTCTAATGCCACACATAAGCTTGGAAGCGTTGGCGCAGCGAGACAAATGTCTGCATGGGAATTTGTTTGCGCAGATCCGTCCCCATGCTAAGTATATGCAGTATAGGACTACATTCTCGGGAGGAAAACTGGTTTCTGCTACGAACTAATCGTGTGTCAGTCAAAAAATGGCGGCGAGCTGATGGATGCACATTTATACTAGCATATATAGGAAACCAAGAACGACAAGCTCAAGGATCCCATTGCCAGTATATGAATGAACACTAGCTCGCTGCCATCTTTTCGGCTGATATACATTATTAGTTCATAGCAGAGACCAGTACTCCTTCCGACTGTGTATTCTTACTAGTCATATATGCACATACTTAGCATGGGAACGCATCTACGCAAACAACTTCCCATGGTGATACGTGTCTCGATCGCTACACCAACGCTTCCAAGCTTATGTGAGGCATTAGAAAGAGAGTGCCTTTAGTACCACGGCGCGTCATTTCGTTGAAGCAAATAAAAACGACTCGACGAGCCACAAGTCGGGACAACCTTCTCAAGCTTAGCAGAAACGCTCGTTGCGCGAAAATGTGCAAAACTTTTCGCTCCTCCACGAAAAGAAACAGTACATTTCCGTCGTCTTTCGTCTGGCTTAGTTCACCACAGACAAGGAACACATTCGTGACAAAGACCACTACTACCAAAAAGAGACTGCTTTGCAAGTCAACAGCGATGCGTGACACCAGCGAGATCTAGATGATTTTTCCCGAGTCTGGTGCCTGAAATAATCTACGACAAGGCCGGTCACAAGTATTTTGCAGTATGCACAAGTATCATAGCCTAACCAGCGCCACCTGCACTGAGCACAAGGCGTTGCCTGACTGCCACCACAAATTTCATGTCACCGGCCTTTCATTTCGCTTTCGAAGTTTGTTTCAATGCACATTGTTTCACGCGCGGGCCTCTTAATTGCGCAGTCGGCAATTCCCTTGCACAAATAAGGGTTGCACAAACCAACTTGTAAAGAGCCTGACGTTACCGTGATTCCCCCCATGGTAATATAGATTGCGATGGGACGAGATCAACTGCGCTACTAACATTGAAGACAACAAACAGCATAAACCTGGTGTGTTTGTTTAAAATGAATCACTGTTACAAAAACGATCCAAGAATAATTAAAAAAAAAACATCAGATGCGCACCTTGTAAACACGTTTGTATTAGCCAACATATAGTATTCCTAAAGCACGAAAAAAAAAACAACTAACACATGCACGGATGTCCAATACACATCTAGAACGACGCGTCAATAAGCTAAGTGAGGAACCTCCGCGCTACCTGCAGATTGCTTTGATTCAGTTTATTATGAGTATGACGTACAGAATTTCCGAGCACAGTTCGGCCCTGCATAGCCACGACCCACGGGTCTGAGGCTATAAATATATATCCGAGTAATTCTGAATGCAAAGATTATACAAGCAGAGTGGCTCCGAAAAACTTATTGTATAAACCTATTTATATACAGCCGTGAGAAAAACACATAATGCAATAATGATTCAATGATTCAATATTGACACGGACATAAGCATCAGTTGGTTACGCACTACACACTTCGATGCGACCAATGACGGAACGTCTAGTCACATAATACGAGAGGTAGAGTATCGCTCCTTGCGATGGAACTCCCCATTCATCATCTTAAAAGTAGCGTTGTTGTTGTTGTTGTAATACAAGGGCGGATATACCGGGAAAAAGACCGCGCACTGTAATTTGTTCTCCGTGAGGTGCTCGTTTAATGCACTAGAAAAATTGCGTGACTGTTTTAATGCAGTGGGTATTGCGTTCCATGTTTTAATGCCATTAAATTCTAATAAATACGCATTCACCATATGCATTGTTGGTGGGTGGAAGACTGAAGTTGTCTAAAGAAAGGCTCCAAGGTTGTGAGGCATATCAGCTTTACACACATGTCAGCAATGATATACATACTATAACTGTAACAACGGCCCGCTCCCGAATTCCCCCCCCCCCCCCCCCGTGCTTTGCGAGTCTGGATGAACCCAAACTAAGCAGAGTCGCTGCAGGAACACCAACGCACTCAAGATTTTGCACACGCACCGACAGAATGCGCCCAAAAACTTTACACAAAAAGAAAGAAAAACGATGGGAGCAGGAGACACTAGTCAACACACTGCAGGAAGAAGAAGAAAAAAACTGCCAAGCAGTTTGATAAGCACGGCGTAAAAAGCGATCAACAACAGCTGTTGTCAGATAGGAAGCGCCACTGCATGTGCAGTGATGTGATAGCAACGTGTATCCCCCACCTTGAACGCGGCGAAGATCCACGGGTGAGGAAATCCGCCGTCGCCCCTGGCCCGGTTAGCAGAACGGCACAAAACGACAGCGGCATGAACGAGCTTGCCTCCTCCGTTTGCCCTGCCTCCCCCATTTGGCTCCTTTCACTTGGAACGCATGCGCAGAAACAACCGCTTCTCTCTCTCTTTCGTTCCTCACTGCCTAGTCCTCAGAGCTGCGCGTATAAATTCTCCGGAAAGTGTGCGAAAGAAACGAAGGAGGATGCACGGCGCTACTAGAAAGGATAGAATGTACGCGACAAAGCCGGTGGAAAAACTCCGAGATGACAACTGTTTTTACTAGGTTTAAGCGTTCAACTAGCCGAGAATTAAGTCTAAGCCCTACACGTTTCACCACCTCGTTAAACAGCGCGGATTTTCTTTTGTTTGCTGTATGGTATACATGATTTGTACCTTTATCTTGTTGACGTTTATATTTGTATGTTATCTTGTATTTGTTCAACTAACTGCTTTTCCTTATATTTTTCACTGTTTTTGTGCTAATCCCAATGCTCGCTAATATCATTCTGGAGGCGCCTTTAACTGGAATTTATTCCCACTGGCTCCTTCACCTGTATACGATTGTACGTGGATACGTAAGGCAAAAATAAAAATTTAATGTAATGTAATATATTATTGAGATTTTCCCATTCATCATCAGCAATTTATCTCTTGTTGCTGTTGAGTACGGGAGGCGTACACCAGATGACACAACAAGAATACACAGTTTTAGATGTAGCGTACGTAATCGCCTTGCGTACGCAAGGAAATAACACTATACGCAAAGCCACGTTCGGCGCCTGCATAGTATGCACCGGCTGTTTCTTTGACTATGCAATACTAAATTTTAATTCTTTTAATAATCTGTGACTCGTCGCGAGACAGCATGATCATAAGCGACGTCACAGAGTTCGGTCTCTGGATTGATTTTGCCCATATGGGGCAAATTCTTTACCGTGCGCCAAAATCTCACAAATGGCACGCCATATGCAACGTCCCTCGCGGAAGACTCCGTTGTCCAAGCAACTTGTACCTTCGCACCAAGCTGCTGCCGTCCTCGGCGGGGATCGAACCCGCGACCTTGGGTTTAGTAGACCACGCAACGACAGCTCGAGCTACAACTATACGGTAATATGTAACTGCAGTGTCTGCGTATATAATTCGTTCTGTGTGCAGCCGCACAAATTGCAAACCCTTCATCCGCGAGGCGGTCTGACGTTACAGCGTACGGCTCCAGAAATAAAGAGCGCACAGTTTGCAACGTGGTTTTGCGAGTCTACTCGCGTTGTACACTAGCGAACTGCTACGCACAGAAATTTCGTCGTTTCTCGCATCTTTCACTTTTCGTCGCTTTTCGCATGATAACGACTTAGAGAAATGTATAGATTCTACTACGTGTCCCAATTTGCATGAAATTCGACAGCAGCTTCTAGAAAGATAATCTTCAGTCTCACCTACCGCCGTCGCAAAACTGAGTGGAATCCGGCGTCACTTCTGAGAATCCTCGCGCTTGGAAATCGCACGACGGCTGCTGCAGATGGCGCTGTTTGTCGCTGTCGCCGCTAAATTCGTTGACGATACCTTCTTGTTAGCTGTGGCGCAAACGGGAGAAGAAAAAAAAAAGGTGAGAGATGCTCGCAGGATTACAGTGTGTACTGAAGCAAGCGAGCATTGGCTTTAGAGGTTGCCTTTCCATTTTGCGAAAACGCTCCGACTTCCCAAACCTCTCGAGTCGCATTTCCCACCATCTCATCACAAACGGAGCGACGGGAGCCGGAAAGCGTGCTTTCCCGCAATAAGAGTGTGCATGTGGCGGCGGCAGCTTTACAGGTGCACTCGTGTGTTACGGATATTGCGGAGTGCTGAGAACGTGGTAAGCGAGGCAAGCTATCTTCGCGAAGTTCTCGTGCATCCGTTAAAGACGTTCCTTCTCTGCAAACACACATGTATGCGGGCGCTGCATAATGCATTAATTTTCAGAGGGTCTGGACTGGAAACACGACTGGTGATTTGAACAGGGATCGAAACCGAAACTGAACCCGAACCGAAAACCGCTAAAAACCCGTATTTTTCACTCAACCGGAACTGAACCGAACCAAAATATTTTTCTCTCGCGTGGAACCGAACCGGAACTGAACCGAAATAAATTTAGGCGGTTACCGGTTTGCGAAACGGTTCAGACGTGTGCGTTGTGAGAGATCGAAACTACGATTTACACAGCGGATTGAGCCGCGTTGCCAACCAAATTCGAAACTGAGCTGATATAAGCTGAGCTGACATAATTCCCTGAGCAGGATATAACAGGGTGTGTACGATGAGCGAACATAGAGAATACAGTACGCTACCGTAACGTTACACAAGAAATGCAGATCTGTAACACGGAGAGTTGCTGTGAACCGCTGCTGTGTCGGCAACAACAACAAAAGTACATTTGTGTTTTGTGAAAGTCGTAAGGATGTGCTTGCTTTTAACCCATGTCAATCTGCTCAAAACTCACTTTCTGGAACCGATTCGAACCGATATTTTACGCTGCTGCGGAGCTGAACCCGAACCGAACCAATATGCCTGAACCTGAACCCGAACCGAACCGAGAAAAATAACGGTTCCGGTCCCTGGTTTTGAATGATTGACTGATCTTTTTTTGTCTTGGTGCCTGCCAACGACTAAATAGTCTACCTTATGGATACATTCGTTGATATTCATTCGTAGGTCTCATAATTTCACGGAGAACAGCATATATTCGCGAAAGAAAAATAATAAAGGTACACAATCGATTGACTATAGTAACAAAGTATTTTTAACTTTTAGGCAATATTTTTAAGCTCAAAAGAAAGCCCTACCAAAGTAATATGCCGTTTTAATTTGCCGCATCTTCGGGCATTGTGCAAAACGCATTTAAAATGCGCTAGCCTTATTGGGCCGTCAACAGGCCTTACGCCACGTGACGTGCCACGCGGTGGTCCGCCCCAGACAGATATTGCTTTAATATTACCGCTTTGATACGTGGCGCCCACGTATCTAGTGCACACAGCAGGAGGGATCGAAGTCAATTATCCTGCGCAGCTGCATACCTGTCGCTCTTTGCTTGGGAACACTGCTGATGCAAACGACGCACGCTAGGACGGTAAACCGAACACAGACTTTTGGTTGTGTTACACCCTCCGGGTAAAAAAAAAAAAAGGAGGTTAATGAAGCCATTACAGGCAAAAATAGTTGGGAGAGGACCCGCGACTCGTTGCTTATCAAGCAATTGGTACATGATGAAAATCAGAATGTACAACGAATTCTCCCTTTCGGAGTTTTCACTTTTTCTTTTTCGCCAGGAAAAACACTGACACCTCACGGACTCCGAATAGGGTAGACCAGCCGTTCGTTCGTACATGACGCGAACTTTACTTTGCTTTTCAAGGACGGTTAACAAAAGGGATGAAAAGATAAAAACAAAACAAAAATCTAAAAATTGTTTCAATGTTTCTATCTCTCTATCACTTAGACAGACGGGATTTAGGTGCGCGCTTCATGGTGCATCATCGGATACATGAATTTGCATTTGTTATGCCGTTCCGTTCCACGTATTCCTTTTTCGTTGTATGAGCGCCACCTATATCTAGGCCCTGGCTGCTCGTAGGCACTCTTTAAATAAATAAGTAATACGATTGGCTAGGTAAATCTTTATTATTATCGATATTCCGCTTTCTCTTCCATGTTACGAGAGAAATGTTATTCTCACCGGAAGGAGGAAGCGACAAACTAAAACGACTGACGCCAGCGACATCGATCGACTAGGGACGTGCATAAAACAGGAGACTCCGTTAAATGACGTGTACACAACGACAACGGCGCACGTGCGCACTTTCGCTAGGTTGGGTTGGGTTGGGTTGGGTTGGGTTACGACCTTCCACGGTTCGTAAGACTGACAGCATAAAGGCAATACTATCTTGCTAATTTATGTACGACAAAAATCAGCCTATGAGATTACAGTTATGCAAATAACTGTAACAATAATGTTATGCAGACACGTAAAAATTACTCTTGTGAGATAATTAATTTACAATTACAACTTCCATAAAAGTAATTACATTACAGGTACATTTACAAAAGCATAATTGTAACTTAATTACACTCATTGTGAAAAGTTACATCGAGTTACATCGATTTCAATGTGTAATTCTGATGTTCAACGTTATTATTCATCCCGGGGAACGCAGTCACAAATACGGAAATATTTATTGGAAAGGTAAAGGAACTGATTACTGGAGTACTGACTAGACGTCGGACTATAAAGACATAAGAATATGCATGAACCCAGGCTAACAAAGCACCACAGAAATCTGGTGAGTGTCTTCAAAATGCCGCATGTCTCTCGCGAATGAGTAAAAATCGCAGACATCGCGAAACCGATTCAAGATTTCAAACGAAATTGAATCCCAAGTCGCATGCACAGTAATTCCAAAAGTAACTCCGCAAAGTGTACTACAAACTACGTGAAAAAGTAACTGCGTTACAGTTACAATTACTTAATACCTAAAGTAATCCTGGAAGTAATTAACTGCTGAGAATGTAGTAACTCTGTTACTTGTGACTACAGTTGCTTTATGGGTAACATAATATACCGTGCACTGGCAAAGGTCGAGCGACTTCCTACAATAAGGCAGAATAAACACGTGTGGAATGCGCTACACGCTCGCAGAGTGAGTCGCACCCCAGTATAAGGCACAACTCACATTACAGCATGTTTTTGAGCACTGGTCAAGTACTACAGCAGTTTACACAGGCTCCCCGAAGCAGCCGAAGGATATACTTAATTCGTTCAAATGGCAGTAGTCTAAAGGAAATCGCGTTTGCTTGAGCCCTGATAGAGGGCGCACCGTCTAACAATCATTATGCGAGAGCGAACTTTCCTTAATCCCATTGCCGTTTGTGTTAAGCGGGAAAACTGACGGGACAGAATCCCTGCAACGACAGCCTGAACGACAAAGCTGATAAGTCGGAAATCGACGGCGACATGCTCGCCGCACGAATGCCAACAACTCGGGCACCAGCACGGTCGATGAGGGAGACTTGGTCCTTTCAAGGAAGAGCCAGACAGGAATCAAAAGAATGGTAAGACCAGTCCTCGTCAGAGCGGCTAAACCCTATACAAGTCGTCTGGGAGAGTCAACCTAGACGCGATCGCAGCTGATGTCATGAAAGCAACACGGAAAAAAATGTCTGAAAGTGGCGTTCCTACTTCGGCACACGCCAATGGAACGTGTAACAAACCAGCTGTATCATTGGGCCTCACGAAAGATCACGTCAAACCTTTTGACAATGGCCGAGGCTCAAGAGCCACACAAACATTTTGAGGGCCCGCCAGTTCACACCACAGTCAACCTCTACTGCTGTAAACACAGCGAGTGTCGTTTAACTTCCACGGCATCACAGAACACTACAACAGTCTCTTCACTAGGTAACGGCTTGTCTGCTTATCACATCAACCGGCCTGTATATTACAGTGGCCATATCTCTCGACTGTGGTCATACCACGCAAAGTCACGCATCGGCAGCATATAGGCTCGTTGAACAGAGACACGTTCTACAACGATACCTTGATGCAGTTTTTGGGCCGTGACTTAGTTGCAAGTAATTACTGTAACTGTAATTTAAATTCTTTTTTTTTCTACCGTCAAGTTGAATACCAGTCGACAAGTCGTGAGGGAAGATGCGACTGGTTTCTGAAATTATAGAGTAAAACATGAGGTTATAAGGTAACATGTAACTAGCCGCAGTAACAGCCTCTGTTCGAAATAATGGCGATGCCCGACCTGAGGGTTTTGCTTCAATCAAGGCAGTAATTACAGTCACTTCAGAGTCTGATGTTTCCCTTTAATTTCATAAAGCAGTCTAATATCCTTACACCACACGCAAGAGCTGGTATTCAGGCTGAAAGTAGCTCTTTGAGAAAGAGTCATAAAAGGACAGTTACTAACTAATTTCTCAGTATGTAATTACTTTTAACTAAGTTACTTCCCAAGACCGGTTAGTTGCACTTCTTGCGTGCATATGATCCCTTACCTCGGTACTGAAGGCCTGCCCGGGTGCTCTCACAATGCATCAGCCGCAACCGAAGAGCGACACGCTATGGAGTGGCTATGGCCGTGACTATGGAGGCGACATAGACGGTTAAAAAAGCGGGCTCCATGATCACACTGCTACTGCTCACACTGGTAGCATCTGTGCATGTACCTCGTCGAATTGTCTGCGGAAACACAAACAACAGGCAAAAATCAGCATGTGCTCCTAAAAGCAGTCCACCGCTTAGGCTTAGGTGTCTCACTCACCCATGTTCTCAACACCATCATGGGCAACACAGTCGTATTGAATAAGTGCCCATGCAGACGGGTTATGTTGGGGTGGTTCGCTTTTTGTTTAGAGCATATCCGCAGGGATTTCCCAGCACTCCACCCTTAAAGCCCCCCAATAATTTTGCACCCTCCTCCTCTCCAACAGAGACCAGAAGGGCCAAAAAAGTCACAAAAGCAGGACATATGAGCATCACCTGCTAGCCCTTGACCGGCGATTACCACACGGCACATATGAAGCTCGTACACTCTAAAAAAAAAGAGTAGAATTTCCTATACCCAGGCTGGTAGAACGAGAGTACTTCTACCATTTCGGGCCAATCCACTCGCGCCTTATCCCCCGCGGGTATAAGCGGCGGCTTCGCTTTCCCCTGCTCCTCTCTCTAACGTTTGTTCTAAGAAGAAAAAAGAAAGAAAAGAATGTAGAATTTCCTACCCAAGCTGGTAGAACGACAGTTTTGACTCCGTAGTTTGTTTCCGCTCTGCAGTTATACCCAAAAGGTAAGACTGGTTTTAGTAGGAATGTGGTTGCAATACAGCTCTACCGAGATGGGTAGAAAATTCTACCTTTTTTTCTTAGAGTGTAGATATGATGACTATAAGGCCCAGTTTCACCAACGCTGGTTAACTCCAAACCGAGATCAAGGGTTGCTAAAACTTTGTCAACGCTCAATTCTTTTTTACAAACGATAGTTGGTGATGCGATGGATGTTTCAGTGACAATAACTCCCTCTAGTTGATGAAACCGTTCCGAAGAGACGCGCAAACGTAGAACAGCGAGAGAAGAGGTTTCCGTTCACTTCGCCTAGAAGGCTAAATACGAATTCTCGCAACACACCCTACAAGCACTCTTGCGTCTTTATGCATGATATAGTGATATCACATGACACAGCGAAATAGATACATCCCATAAATTACACGCTTCATGTTATTCGCGTCGCTTTCGTCATTATTCATATGTTCCCGAGGAAGTGGCAGATCTCCAGTATGGGATGATAATTTTGTGTGTGTGTGTGTGTGTGTGTGTGTGTGTGTGCGCGTTAGCGCAGCGAAGCAACTGTGGCTATGAGTGGCGTACAGACGTGGACAGATGGAGAGAGGGCAGCAGGAAGGAGTGGTGGGCAGGGGGATAGTGCACGTCCTGGGCCGACTTCAGTGGGAACTGTGCCGACATTCGTCTCGAAAATCTTCGGAAAACCCAGGGAAAACCTCAGACAGCGCAGCCGGTGGTAGGATTCGAACCCACCACCTCCCAGTCTTCAGCACGACCTTGGCTACCAGCAACGAGCGGGACGCCTTAACCCACTCGGCCATGCCGTTGGTAAGACACAAACGTGTAGGTGTAACCAAACATAGAAAAAAAAAAATCAGTTACTAGATTTAGTTTCGAGTTACTAATTTTGGGGGTTAGTCTGCGTCCTGGGCCGACTTCAGGGGGGAACTGTGCCGGAAAACCAAGGGAAGACTTCAAACAGAACAGCCGGTGCGGGGATTCGAACCAGCGTAACCTCCCAGTCTCGGTGTGGAAAAACGACCCAGCGTCACCGGTTTAGGGGTGACGCAGAGGGTCTTAGGGGTGGCGACGGGTCTCGTTAGAGCCAGTAGTGCTCTATAGGTCTTCCGTCACACCCGCGCCACGCTTCGACAATCCTAGCGGATTCTCCGATTCAGTTTCCCCGTTGGCCCTAATGACAGATTCATGTTCTGTTTGACGACGAAAATATTTCTTCTTTTTCTCTATTCGTGCAGGACGAAACTTTTATCAGCTTCCGCTCCTCATCTTTCTTGGATCCTGCATGATGCAGCCAGACTTTGGAGACTCCAGACTTCAGTCTTGGCGAAAACGTTGAGATAGATAGCCAGTATCGGCTCTTTGTTTACTTTCACTCTGAACACGCAGGGTCCCAATCTGCCGAACACGGCCAAAGCGGATTGTGCGCAAGGGGGAAGGCAACCCCTTTCGACAGGCGGGAAAGGATACGAAGGCGTTCCGGTAGGCGTTGGTACGGCGGAAGCTGACCTGGGGTGTGTTCCAGTCAGGGGCGGTTCCGGACCCTCACCTTGGGGATGGGGTGTCATTCTCGAAGCGCGTACTAGAAGCGAGGAGAGTGGAATCCAATGTTTAAACTAACGCTTTTGGGAGATCCCTCCCTCCCCCCTGGATCACCCACTGGTTTCAATACTCTGGTTAGACAGCTTCTTGGCAATCTAACCGGAAGCGCCAAGCGCCACCAGACTCGCCTCTAATTCTCGCCTGAACTGTTATAGGTCACCGGTATTTTCTAAGGATCATGGGAAAAGGGTCGACTTCCGTGCCTAAACTAGCAGACGACGCAGGCTATGGGTGCTGGAGGCGGATGTGCCCGGCTCTAGAAACATCTTTAGAAAGCGGTAAAGCGCGACTGTCAGAACCTAACTAATAGACTAATAGTGTCTTTCTGTGCGTGTACATAAACTAATTTGCCGACGGTAAGCACGCACGTAATGTAACATTGAGTATAACGCTGCAACAAGCGATACATGACATTCCAGTCCTGAAGGGAACAGTCAGCCCTTCACAGCAGCGCAACAGCCACCCAGACTACTTCTGAAGCGGCTAGGAAGCCAATTTTAAACACGCAGCGATCACAAAGCCTATCGGAAGCAAGGACACTGACGTCATTTCCGCACGAAATTACCGGTGACCTATTAAGACGCTTCTCCACTATAGTCTGCCCGACGCGTACACTAGTCGACGGTAGCTGTGGAAATTGTCACATACCACATCGAGGATTCCGCGTCTTGCGGGTGTTCGGCAGATAATTATAGGTCACACATATTGACACACAACCTTGTCTTCTTGTCCTTGTCTTCTCACGCAACCAAGCACTGAGACAGAGACCTAAATAGGACAGGAAGGACGGGGCCAGCGGACGCATTCGGCAAGATGTAGAAAGACACAGCGACCGGTAGGCAATGAGTCGGTGCAACGACGTATTTCTGTCACATATCAGCAAAACATACCACTAACGATAGATAATTATGCGGGCAAAAGACAAAACTCAGTTTCGGCTTCATGGCACAATCACGCCTCGGGAGGTCCACGATATAGAGTGATGGTTGGCAACCAGGGTGTTAGAGAAAAGAGAGAGGGAGAATACTCTTCCTGCATCAGTAGAGAGAGAAGATGGTCACGTTCAGCAGCTCTCTATGTTAAGGAGCCCTTATATATTTGCGTGTGCCTAGCAAGTACTAATACGTCCTCCTCATTTCGAGCCTACAATAAAATTATTAGTGTCGACGAATCGTGAGAAGAAGAAAAAACTTTAATTTGAAGATGATGAGTGGGAAGTTTGGGTTGAATGGGATGAATGGGTTTCATCGCCAGGGGCGATACTCTACCTCATTGCTAATGATGATGTGAGGAATGAAATAATGAGCCCCTTCACAATAAGGTTCGAAATCCTATGACGTCCAAAAATATCAAAAGAGCTTCGCTCTTTGCTTTGTGCTTTGTCAAACAGCGTTGGTGGACTGGATTTGGCCAGGGACCACGTAATTTTGAAAGAGAGAAGAGGCGATAGTCCAGCTGGTGAGGAAAAAAAAAAACGTTGCCCTCTTACAATTTCCAATGGCCCATACCCTTTTGCTGACACTGAGAGATCGAGGTACGTGTTTTTTCATGACGACCCGGAAGGTTCTTTACACACACAAAGCAAAACAATCGCTATAAATATAAATACTTGGGGGTCTGGTTCAGTGCAGGTTGCAACTACTTAAAGAAACAAGAAGAAACACTAATAAGACCAGACAGGACTCAACAATTATAAAAAATAAGGCTTTGTGGGCGTACAGCAACAACAACCCGCATGATGTGGAAAGGGCATGACGTATGGAAATTCAGCAATCGGTCCAAACCCCGGCATCTTGTCCTTCATGGATACGCGACATAGAGGAGCTGGAAGACTGGCATTGGGAGCACACGGAGATACATCAGATGAGGTGGCAATGGGGGATATGGGATGGTCCTCGTTTGAAGGGAGAGAAGCAAACAGTAAGGTTAGATATGAAGCGCGATTGTCATTAGGTGGATTGGCAGCCGCGCATTAAATATGTACTTTGTTTCTCGTCCGCTGCCTCTTCATTTTGCCGCATTTTTTTTTGCGACCCGGACGTCGCGGCGAATCAGGGAACAGTCCTCACCGCCTACTCCACCTGTTCGATTACCGGCATTCTGGTCGCGCACAACCCAGCCGTCAGGTCCGAATGGAATGCCAGCCCGCGCACTAGCCAACATCTCTTCTCAGATGGCGAAATTCCGCCATGTGGTAAGCGTGTTGCCTCAAGAAGTGGCCGCTCACCTCCTAGACGTCCTAACTATATAGTCCTCCGCCTGCCAATCAACCCGTACGACACCCTCAAAACAGCCATGCTGGAGCGCACCCTGCAGCTTCGGAACGCAGGCAGCTTCAACAGCTGCTGCACTCTAAAGAGGAGTGATTTTACTCCTTTTGGGGACTAAATGCATTGCCACAAAAAATAGTCCCTTTCGGGAGTAAATGCGCGGGAGTAAATGAATGTCACAGAATAGAGACTGCATTTCACGTTCCGTTCTAACAGTTCCAGGTACGTAATTCGTGTGCATGCACGAAATTACTTTGAATCATACCGTCAACCGTGATATATCTAGTGATATAAAATCTCGCGGCATACATAGGGCACGATTTAAAAAGAAAGGAGCGCTCACTGTTTCTTACTCTGTGGGGGTGGAAAATTGCTAAGTTGGCTGAGTTATACGGCCTTATCAAAACTGACCAAGAGCACATATTTACGTAGACTGTTCCATTCGGAAGACCATTCGCGAAGTTCAGGGACAATTTGCAGTCCTGGGGAGTAAATGTTGGAGTTATGGGACTAAAATCGGGAGTAATTGCAGTCTAAGGGGACTAAAAGCTGCAATTACTCCCCATTTTACTCCTTTTTTTTCTTAGAGTGTGGCCGCGGAAGAACTTGGCGACCGCCGCCCTGGCCAACTCCTTCAATATATGCAGAATCTTCTACACTCTTAAAAATGAGTTTCACCGCATAGCACGCTCCTATAGCCAACAACCA
This sequence comes from Ornithodoros turicata, assembly GCF_037126465.1. NCBI lineage: Eukaryota > Metazoa > Arthropoda > Arachnida > Ixodida > Argasidae > Ornithodoros > Ornithodoros turicata. The sequence goes on from NC_088207.1 coordinate 37,542,529, forward strand.
TCCCGAATGACAACGTTCTCGCGCCTGATTGGTTGAAAACAGGAGGCTGAGCCTATTTTGTACCCAGTAGAGCGTGCTATGCTGCGAAACGTATTTTTTAGAGTGAAGAGGAACACGCAATGCCTTTCGATACTGCGCTCCTCAAGGAATTATTCCTACGACGTTAGCCACTCAACGTCCAAATGATTCTCGCCACTACAAGTGCTCTTCCCCTGCAAGAGTTGGCTGCCCACGCCGACAAGATCACGGAAGTTCCTACCTCGTCTATGTGGAATGCCCTCCCCTTCCCTGTCCCATCACCAAGCAAGTCAGCTGTCCCCCGCCTCTCCCCAAATATAGAGGAGATGGTCACACGGGTCCGGAGCGGCGGTGATGGAATGTCCCAGAGGGCAGATGTTTGTGGCCACACGTAATAAGACGACTATACATACGACTACGACTACAGCGGGCGATTCTGGTGCGCGACGAACCTTTCAATCTCGGTCGCCGCGAAAGCTCCTTCCTTCTGCTGCCTAATCCATCCAATAGTGCGGCGCGTAATTTTTGTTTTATTTTTTGCTGTTGTATTCTATGCCCCATCTCTGACACGGAGCAACCGACTAGTCGCCTTGCTCCCGCGCTGCAGACGATTCCCGACAGCCAATGAAAAGGCTCGGATGATCTGACGTCACAACGCGCCAGAGATTCCACGTCAAGAGATCCAACGGGTCAAGAGATCCATCGAGTCAAGAGATCCACCGATGGATCTCTTGACTCGGAGGATCTCTTGACTCGTCTGAGGGTTCGCCACAAACAAGAGCTGAAAGGCCCAAGCCTTGAATCTTTTGACCCCTTTGTGTTACGTCGTTAACTCTAACATCGCTAAGCAGAAATTACCCGTATCGAAATACGAGGAACCCGTTTTACGTGCGGGGGTACCACCCATCTTGAAAAGTTTCCACCCTCACATATACTAATGTGCCACAAACAGGAAGTTAATATCACCAACCATTCCCATTTTATTAAGGTGTATCCATATAAATGGCCCACCCTGTAGAATACAAATGCAGGTGGCAAATCAACATCTCATTTTTATTGACGTAGTTACTTACTTTGTAACACAGAGCGCAGTCAAAGAAAAGCCGACAGTTCTCTTATGTCATTTGTGTTAAAAACAGGTGGTTGCATTGTAAGATCGACCTGTTTGTAACACAAGTCTGCCTTCAAGCTGTCTTCTTCTTTTTTTTTTTTTTTCAGCGCTTCGTGTTAGAGATTATTTCTATAGTTAGCGTGGGCTACGTACACTCACATTGGGTGGGCCGGCTTCTGTTTCAAACACGTTGATTATTCAAACACTTCTCGTATCACAGCAGGCTCGTAGTCGAAGAGCCAAGTCGCTGTTGTGGACACACGTTCTACATGGCGGAACCGTATGATCATGGACTCTCTCAGGGTACGAAAGATAGCTTGATATGCCCGAACATCTGTCTGTCTGTCTGTCTCTCTGTGTGTGTGTGTCTGTCTGTCCGTCTGTCTGTGTGTCCGTCTGTCTGTGTCTGTCTGTCTGTCTGTCTGTCTGTCTCTGTGTGTGTGTGTGTGTGTCCGTCCGTCCGTCTGTCCGTCTGTCTGTGTGTGTGTGTGTGTGTGTGTGTCCATCTGTCTGTCTGTCTGTCTGTGTGTGTGTGTGTGTGTGTGTGTGTGTGTGTGTGTGTGTGTGTGTGTGTGTGTGTGTGTGTGTGTGTGTTTCGGCACTTTACGGCTGGGCCCATTATTATTGGTAACAAACTTCAGTTCTTGCATAACGTGGGGACGGACAGTATTTTCCTACGGACAGTAGGACACAGTCGGACAGTATTTTCCTGCACGGTCAGTAAAAGAATAGAATAACCTGACAAGGGTGGGGGCCAATGAAAAGAATGCGACAAGGATAAGTTTTAAACTCTGCGGCCTACGATTGTTTGTAAGTTGAGCTCAATATTCTTTCGGAGAACAAGGAGCAGTCGAAACAGGTACGAAGACACAAGAAGACATACAAACAGAGGCTCCAACTCTAGAGCTCAATATTCTTGGTAACAAGCATCCGTTCTGGCATAGCGCGTTACGGCGCTAGGGACAATGGACATAAACGTGCAAAGGCAAAAGGGGGACTCGACTCGCCGCCGTAACCTACAGCGCAACTACAGTATTTTCTCGCTTACTTTTTTTTGTGCGTGTGTGGTAAGAAGAGAGAAAACACCGAAAAGTATTCACTGTTACCGGCCATATTACTTCCTAACTTAATAATACGTACAGCGCAATCGTTCTGCAATGAACATGGTAAGGGATAGACTTTCTTTTCTGTCGGGAATCCTGACCAGTATCACGCTTTGACTGGTTGGATGTCTTGACTCGTCCGTCACGTGACCGGTTGGATATTCTGACTCGATGGATCTCTTGACCCGTTGGATCTCTTGACCGGGTTGGAACTCTTGACGCTTTGGATCTTTTCACTCGCCTGTCACGTGACCGGTTGGATCTCTTGTACCGGAAGCGCGCGCCAGAAGGAGCTGGGACAGTTCGGCGCGGCTGCGCGCATTCTTGCAAACTAATTTTCTCAGGAAATGCGTGCTTCTCAAAGGAATTATTTTACGTGACAGTTCCCGAAGACAGTATAAAAATATATGTTCGACGTGCCCTTCCACGCTCTTCTAACACCAAAGGTAACTCTAGACAGCAGGCAATATCCCACATGACGTATCACTCCCGCGCACACCGTGCTTTCGCTCGACAACAGACACATACTCAATCGACGTAGTTAGGTGTCTACCTCAGACATCCTTTATAGCGGTCCCTGCTGCCAGCCAACCTGACACACCATAGTTCGACCTATGACTCCGGTCAGATAATATAAATGAGGGGCTTGTGTCGCTGCAAGCTCTAACAATGTGCCGGAAGAGCGACAGAGGAAGGACGTCTATGGCCGTAATGAGGGCTACACAACGCATAGCTGCCGAAAATCAATACCGGCCGCGACAAAGGGTACGCGCAGGTCCTTTCAGAACCTGGGTGTAAGGAAGCCCAGTCATGAAGCTCAGAAAAACCGAAACACTTCATACGTAGGTAGCTGGTAGGGACTAGACAAAAATGCAGGAGCGGGCACTAATAGTAGTAGTAATACTTTGTCATAATAGTACTATTTCTGGAATATTTTTTGGCTTTTGTATTGTGTGTTATAATCATTTTCTGAATGTATGTGCATTATAATACACAAAACTGAAGTATTTGAGATATTATAACACTTACTGAGATCATGTAATATTTAGCGGGAGGCCCTTAGTCCTATATTGTATTGTATTGCATACCTGCTGGGTGTCACCCCAAAGCACGTTATCGCGAATTTTCCCCAAGCCTGTGTTCAATGAAAATTTGGTCACAAACAATGTACCTATACTATTCACACAGAAAAAAACAAGACGTGATATCAGAGTGACTGTTTCAGACAGTGCACAGATTGTGCATATTTCAGCTCTTTCTTTCATGACAATCCGCTTGGTGAGTATCAATGAACTACCTCACTCGCACAATGCGCGGATGTGTCAGGTATTATTATAATGCCCCAGAATCAAAGTGTCACTCATTAGCATTATAATACAAACAATGACCATTACTGCCCACCCCCGCGAAAATGGCATTTCCTCGAGTGCGACGACAAACTACGCGTAGACGACACAGAGAGATCACAGATGTCACACAACAGACCCATTCCACTTCGGGTTCAAAACAGTCCGTTCAAAAACCGTTGTTCAAACTATATCCTAGACGACCACAAACACGGGAGTGCCTCTCCAAGAATGCCCTCAGTCCGTAAAGCCAACAATCCAAAAGCCCGTTCAATAACTTCGGAACGTCCAACCAGTGGAAAACCAGCCTCTATCTATTCCGCAAATGTCGGCGGTTCGCGTTCTCAGACTCTGATTTACTTACTCCGAATTTTCCGCTTTTCAACTTGGAAACTTTGTATCCCGAAAGCTACGCGTAAAATACACGAGAAACATCCAAACATTAACAACGATCAAATACAGCATCCCTTTATCTCCAGCTCTTGAATAGAGGCACAAAAGTAAAATACACGACTGCGTCGTTTTCAGACAAAAATAAGAAAAGGGGCGAGAGATATAGAGTCGGGAGAATTCGATACTCTGTGGGCGGCGATGTCCCCGGTCTCCTCAGCCCATCGGTTCAAACTCTTCGCCGTCCGTGCGACATTGGAAGGGCGTCACCGCAGTAAGAGGAAAAAGCGACGCGTGCCGGAAATATTTTCGTCAGGAAGGAAAAGAATGTAACGAAGCCTCCCGAATCGGATGCCGTGTCGTGTCAGTGTCGGGACGACACCTATATATCCAAAATAAAAACTACGAGGCTTTGTTATGAATATAAGATCGATGGAAACAGTGTTCGGGAGCTATAGACTATACGTTGAAGGACGTGTGGCGCGCTAAAATTTTTTACGTAAAAGGTTGCCACTTTGGCCAATTCATTGCGGATAAAGCGTGAAAATACAGAAATTGCTGCGCTCTCATAAGATTTCAAGGGCGGACATTTTTGGGCGGATTCGGCGTATGCTGTGTATTGCTGTGTGTGTGCTGGGCTGTGTATTGATTTTCACGAAATCGGAGTTTTCTATGTTTTTTTCCTGGCGTGTACATGATTTACCCGACAGTCATCGGCGAGTAGAAATTACGATGTAATTTCCGCACGACGCTCATTTAACATGGCGTTGTTCGCTGCGGTGGCGTTTTACGGCTAACGAAAAATTAACGGACATTTTTTTTTACAACCATCGTAAATCTGAGTGGTTTCCTGATCTGCATCAACAACTTGCTGGGCATGTGTAGCAATTTATTTCTGTCATCGTTCCTGGAATGTCCCTCTGTATTCGGTGTTCTTCGATTAAAACCGAATCGGGGAAAATTTACCCGGCGTATGTTTTGCGGTGTTTTTCGATTAATACCGAAAACGCGGAACCCTACTTATGACCTATAGGTGCGCGCTTATGCCTATAGGGGTGCGGCAATATATGAGGATACGCACGACATCCTGGTTCGCGGATAGAACCTCCACTCCCCTGCTACGTCACTGGTGAACGACGTAACGCTCCTGAGAGAGTTTGTATACTGAAAAGTGAAAATGTTTGTAACATCACATTTTCGACACGCAGGTTTTCACCTACAGATGCAATGCGCGCGGATGTTGGGACATATTCAATATCCGCGCGGACATTACATGCGGATGCGGATACTGTCAATCCTATTCTGCGTGGATGTGCGTAATTTCGTAACAGTAGACACCTGACCTTGTTGAATAATCAAAAAATACTTGAAAGCCATACTCAGTGTAAAAAAAATAAAATAAAATAAACAGAGCGCGAAAACGTCGGCTTCCACGTATTCGAATAGGGCAACATGGCGTCCTCAGGAGAGTTTTATTCAGGTGCCGCTAGGGGAGCTATCGGTGCACAAACCGAAACGATGTCCCACATTGATGCTCATTGGTAATGCCCCTAGCGGTACCTGCACACAACTCACCTGCGACCGCCATGTTGCCCTATTCTAATGCATGGAAGCCGACGTTTTCGCGTGCTGTTTATTTTTTTACGCAGAGTATGGCTTTCAGGACTTTTTTTTTAGCTTTCGCACACATAAATACGCCATCGTGCGCCATCGGAAGTTCCTCAGGTAAGTAGACAACGAGCTACGTGTGCAAATGCCAGCTAGGTTTATCTGCGCACACCCTGTAGTTTCGCCATTTCTTTCTCTCTCCCCCTTCTCTGTTCTCTCCCTCTACTTGGGGAAGTCACGGAAAAAGAAGAAATAGAGGAAACGCTTCGACGGTGTTCTACCTCGGTTCGGTTCCTTCTTCCGGTTGTGCTTCGCTCGGTGTTACAAATGCCTCCTCAGTGTAATACAGAGTGATGTATAAAAGTACACAAAATTTCGAGCCGATATTGCATTCCGCGTGTCTCTTCAGTATAGTTCCACGGTACCAGCCATGGTTTATACAACCCATGCTGTCAGTAAGTGCCTTTCAAGGATGTCCGTTACTTGCATTCAAAAAGAGAATGGCTCCTACAATTTGCTGCAACATTACCGTGTACCGCCGGATCGATCACCTTAGGACATATGGGCAGGCAAACAAAAGCGGTGCAAGAAGGGGGCTCTCGGGAAAGGGGACGACGTTTCTGAACAGCGTTAGGAGGTGATGAATAATGTGCACACGTTATGGTGGCGGATTTTCAGACCGACAGTGCAAGCAAGATGGAGAAGGTATTTTACGAACAGCGGCGTGTCAGACATGATAAAGTACGCGCTTTTTTTTTTTTTTTTCAGCGTAAACGAAAGTCCGGGGGTGACCACCGCTAGTGGTCCTCAGTGTTACGCGCAAGCGGTAAGTACTGCGTACGCAAGGAAATAGCAGGTGTACACTACGTATTGCGTAGAACGTGAATTGGCATGCAGTGCGCGCACGGTGTGAACACCCTACTTCCTTGCGTACGCCACCAGTAAAATGAATTATATATTACTAAGTAAATTATTAAACGAAAGTATTATTTTTTTTTTTTTAAATTCCGTGTTAGCGCCGCGAAGCCACTGTAGCTATGAGCGGCGTACAGACGGTGACAGATGGAGCGAGGACAGCAGGAAGGAGTGAGGGACAGAGGGAAAACGAAAGTATTACTAACTAAAAATTGTTTCAACGCTGTTTCTGTTGCGGAAAAAGTGCGCAACTGAGGCAACTAATACTCATTCATTGTTTCTACCTAATATAATTTCTTTGCTCCGCGTAAGTGCTTGGCAGTAAGTTGCTTCCGATCTCAGTTGTCTCGCGACGTAAACACCCAATTATTATTAAAAGTTGCTTCCGCCCATTGATTTATCCTCAACCCCCAAGACCCCCACAAATGTCTCGCGACAGCCCCCAACTTTTTTACCTGTGCACCACCTAGAAACAAAAAAAAAAGGGGGGGGGGGGCTTGCCATTTAAGCTTTAGACACATGTCGGTAATGATACGTTAAGCTGTTACGACGTAACTGCAATAATGACACCCCACACACACACACACACGCACACACCACTGTGCTCGGGTTCCTGCATAAACCTCTGCCTCCACTTCACACAACACAATCACCGAATCATGTACTCCATGGATTCTAAAGTTACTGCCAGACATCTTAACTTCGTCAGCATCAACTGAGCATCAACTGGTGCACGGGTATTGAACCTGTCCACCACATGCAATACTAACAGTGGTTTTTCTTTTTCAGTTCTATGCATGAATGCTACATACTTAGCATAACTGCTGCTCTCATTTTCCTGCGGTTTTAGGTGCTTTTGACCATACAATTTACAGTTATTTCAAATTATCAAGCTGCGGTAGATGATAGGCACCATGCATACAACTACATGCATGCAACAACACATATGCACATATGCAACAACACATATGCACATATGCAACAACACATGAATGCAAAGAAGACAGCCTATACACGCGATGGCTCATACCTGAGAAGCTGCAAGGTTATCCGAAGAGTTCAGAATAAATTTTAGTGGATTCGCGACAGGAACATTACATCAGGAAAACGATAGCATGGAGGCCGCCATAACGCGCAGTTCCCGCGCCATCTATGAGGATAGGGGCACTCTACGCCCACACTGTTGCCAGATGGGCTTACATATTCCGTCGATTCACGGCAAGAGAGTTAGTTTCGGTTTCATAATACAACAAGGGGAACAACAACAACTTTATTTGGCTTTGGAGAGTGGGGAGGTTCATCGCCACGCGCTTCCCGAACAAGGGGAAGCGCGCTGTGCTGGTATTGAAAACTAAATACATAGTTCAACTTGTAAACAAACCATTTCAAGACTCAGATGATTGACAAGACTGTCACTCCTTTGACAACGCGATTATGAGGACCAGCGTGCCTAATAGTGGGCTTTCGTATCAATTTGTGTTTGCGTGTAATTGAAGAATGCAAAGACTACATGCAAATGGAAAGCGTAGATAAATCCAATTGAGCTCGTGTGCCGACACATGTGACGGCTCCACTGGCACTATTCATCATTAATAGTAGTGGTGAATGCGACACATAAACAAATGGTTTTGTGGAATGCTTCACACTACTGCTAGGCTCATTAATAAGCCACCTAACCTAGTAAAACCGCTAATGAAATCAACCAATGAAAACAAAAAGTAACCCGTACGTGGCGCTGTTGATGTTAAACGTGGAGTATATAGGAACGGCGTTCCGTCATTGCGGAAAATGTGTTCCAATGATTAAACTCGATACACTCGCAGACTCGCGCTTCGCTCGCAGATATTTGGTGGACATTAGTTTCCTAACGCAGTATTGCATTGACATTGAAGATGAATGTCGGAACTGCGACCATAGGTTTGAGGTTTCGTAGTGAGCAGTGATGAAAACAGTGGCTCAGCCACAGGGGATCAAGACGGGGGATCAAGAAATTTGACGGGGGATCAAGAAATTTGCCAACTAAAGGTCGCTCTCTTACTCCACCAATCTGAAGCGAGCTAACCCACCGGAAAAAATAGCCCGACGTCATGCATTTCGGAGCGCTCATAACAAAGCGCTTGACCACTTTTTACGAGCCCTCGCTCTCAGTCCGACGAAAGGAGGTTGCTACACCCAGCCCACACAGGTATAGTAAAAATTTGACAGTTCTTGAAATGGGGAGAGGAAAGGCAGGGTCCCGGCAGAAGCTGGATGCGATGACCCATGCCTGTCTTATCTGGAACCGAAGCAGGAAAATAAAAACATTCATTTATCGCACTTTTTCTACTATCCCTGTGTGGGCTGCGTTTATCAACCTCCTTTCGTCGGACTGAGAGCGAGGGCGCGCAAAAAGTGTTCAAGCGCTTTGCTGTGAGCGCTCCGAAACGCATGACGTTCCGCTATTTTTTTTTTTCCCCTATGGAACAGCCCGCTTCAGATAGCTGGAGTACAAAAGCGACCTTTACTTGGAAAATTTCGAAGTTCAGTTCTTAAAAACTGACATAACACTTAAGTTAGATTACATTCATATCAGGAAGTGGCAAAAAACTAGTAAGAACAAATGCCGGTGACCGCGTGATTCTAGGTGGCGTAGTTTATTATAATTTAATTACACGTTTCCTGGGGCACCCTGTATATTGGGGATGGGGTCCAGTGTGACGATCGCGGAAGTCCCTGCCGTCCATCTAAGTACCATTCTTCAATAGTTGGAATTATGAACCATTGGAATTCTTTTAGAACTAACTACTCTCGTGACGCGACCGCACCGGTCATCGCACTCCATATATGTAACCGCGTTATTGAACGTTCAAATATTCGACATTTTCATCTCTCACCTCAATGTTAATAATTGGGGGTTTACGTCGCGAGACAACTGAGATCATGAGCGACGCCACAGCGGTCGGTCTGTGGATTGCTTTTGCCCACCTGAGGTTTTTTTTAACGTGCGATGAAAGCTCAGGTAGGCGGCGTGCCTAAGCAACTGTTACCCTGCCACCAAGTTGCTGGCGTCCTCGGCCGGGTTCGAACAGGCTACCGACTGAACCACCGAGGACGGTTCTCACCTCGCTGAATGCACAGGTGGGCGCATCCATGACCAGCGAGGGGGAGCGGGGCGGGTTTTCGCATAGAGCTCCCCTATACCTTGGAGGTCTGGATCCGCCACTGGATGAAACCACCACCGCACCGTTGCCAGACGTAAGTGAAGAGAAACAAAAGGTGAAACAGTGTTTGAGCTTTAATACTCCAATTACAAGGACAGCTCCATGTTACACAACAGAGCAAATTCACGTGAGCACAATTTCGTGTGTCACAACAACATGAAGACGAAACGCATCCATGTGGACAGGAAAAAGAAAGAAAGCTTGTCTATAGCTTGCAAACCTAAAGACTAACAAACAGCCAAATTCATACATCATATATATTGAGACGACGCACGAATTACACGCATCACGCAGTAGAATTTAAAGTACATGTTTAGGACACTGATTTCCACATTACGACGCTTTGTACTTTGTGTCACTCACCGTAAGGGATCGCTTTTCCAAAATAGACGTATGTACAACATTTGCATTGCTTCCTATTTAAACATTCGCCCGTCTTCCTTAGGACTATAAGTGAAGCACATTGGGAAAGGCACTGATGTACTAAATTAAAGAAATATTGCCGTTCAACGCAAGAGATCGACAAAGTGCATTTAATTCCGATTGAATACCATGGCACGGATTGGTAACTACAGAGATGTTAAAACCAGCCGACACGTGACCCACCATGCAGCGTTATTTTCCTTTTTCTTTCTTTTTTTTTTATGTCTCATGATCGTAGAAGGCTCGCCAGGGTGCGTAAGGAATGGAGTGAAAAGTTCACCTATTGGTAGCCCCCACCTCCACGTGACCAGTTGAGGATCGTTGCAACAGCATATTTGAGAGAACGAAACGAAAAGATAGTACGATACCCAATGGCCAATTGTCGTGCCACTTATTCTGGGCCGTTCAGACTAATTCGATGCGCTGTACTTTTCTTTTTCGATGAAAATGTAAGTTAAATTTTTCTCGCAATATGTAAGCGATGTGATATAGGGTGGGTTTTGATATTCTGCAGTGAAGTACGCGAGCACAATAACGAACTAATAAAATTTTGCTGTCCGCACCAGAAACAGGAAACACCGACTGTGGCAACACTGTGCGTTTCCACTTCGTTTCTTCCTTTTTTATATGCACTGTCATCTTATACGCTGAAAGTAAGGCACGAAGTCATACACCTCAACACACGAAATCTGCTCCAGAAGCGAAATCCGAATTCTCACTTACAGATTCGCTCGATCAGTCAACGGTGCGAACAGAGCGAAAATAAGACTGTTTATCGACTTAAAATTCACAGCGAAACCTTATATTATTGGCCTGTGCTTTGCAGACGACGACCAGTAGACTTTATCGCGAACAAAGAATACCCTAGAAAGTACAGGGAGTTTATAGACACCACATCGTACGGCAATGAATGTTACACCATTAAGACGCCGCAACCAACAACTGAAAGCCCGAACAGCGCTTTTCTTTTCACCCCACGGCGGACCTGTACGAGAAGCACGAGTATTCGGCAAGTATATACAAAAGGCACATTTGGATTGAAAATGACCCCGTGTCAATGAACGTGCAGCTCAAGAAGAGAGCGTCATGAGGTTGGTGGCGCGTTCTGGCGAGTGATCGGGAGTCACCGATTCTAGTGCAGACATTCCTGGTGCAGCATGAATAGCGGGCAACGAGTAGGTGCTACTCTGCCTAACCCCGGTCCCGGATGCAGCGCAAGAGTTGCCGTAGGCTACGACTGGAGACAGCGTCACCACGGAAGGAATACGGGAGCCGTTGCTGGTGACGTGGCTCACTGGCGACTGTGTCGAAGAGGAGATCTGGGTCTGGCTGAAGCCGAACGGCAAACCGAGGCTGATGTGCGGCAGAGAGGTCTTGTTCAGGAGTCCGTTGACGTCGGCTGCAGCAAAGAGGTTGAAAAAGTGCCATTGATGAAAGTGTTGGGCGGAAGTAATTGGGTGTTCTGCCAACGCCACCTAAACTCAGAAGGCCTCTCCCTCTTTCGATACGTGGACGTAACAGTCAGAATTCGTCTGCTACTGCGATTCACCCATCTGCGAATTCAAGAACCCGCAAATGACGCAACTCACCTGGAACCTGCGGCCCTAAATATTTAGACAAAATGTGCAAGACGCGTTCCAGAAAATCAGTTTTCAGAAAGATTGAGACAGCCTTGCGCTTATTTCCTAGTTTTCCCATTTAGTAGGCGGGGACGTTCAGTCGAAACTCGCAGACGACGGTGGTTCTTCTCCACGGCCACGACCGCTGAAAGCACGTTTGTGATTGGCTACGGCCGTTGAAAACACGGTCCGTTTAGGACACTGATTTCCACATTACGACGCTTTGTACTTTCTGTACTCTTAATCGTTACGTCACGTCGACGAGCGCGCAGGCATCCTGTATCTAAGTAGTGTTGGCTCTGCGCAGCGGCGTCACTAGGGTATGCGTCACCAGGTGTGGGAGCTCTTTCTGTCGCCCCCCCCCCCCCTTCGCAATAATGTATCCCTTTCCATACCAGGAGATACATGACTGCGACGTCATCTCCGCCCAGAAAAAGAGAGGCGGTGGTGGTACTGGTATACAGCGCATCACCCCCTTCCGTCGCGTCACCCGGTGCGGACAGCACACCCCTAGTGACGCCGCTGGCTTAAGGTATTTACCACAAAATCCCAGACAACTGCAGTCGTTTATTTATTTATTTATTTATTTTTTCTTCTCCCTCTTCAAATACGGCGTGTTTAGAAAAAAACTCTTCATCTCTATGTTCTGTATATGTCTGGCTAACTTGAAGCAATGATGCTACAGTCGTCGTCAACCTAAGCACGGTATCTCTGGTGCTCAAGAGAGCATTTGAACATATTCTGATGAGACGTAAATATGAAAATATTATCAAACGTAAGTATGAGCTGAAGAAATTAAACGTACAACGTTTCAAATGCCGCTCGTCCTGTCAGCTCATCCGTCCCTTTGTCTTTTGCGTCGGGTTTACCTCATCATGTACACCCTTTCTCCTGGCAATGTATACACGTGACACACCATTTCTATGCTGCGTATATTGAACGCGTCCCATTTCTGTGACACAGAGAGTCAAAATCGATAAGCGAAATGTACCACAAGATCGCCAACCTGTCCACAGTTGTCCCGTATTTGATAGTAACGTGAGCTGATCATGCATCCTGTACAGAAGGACAGTGGCTGTACAGACAGTTACCCATGCGCACTAGTTTATTCTTATAGTAAATACTGGATATGTGGGCTCCGAGGTTCAAAAGTAAAAGTTCCGTCGAACATGTCCCACATCGTGAGTTATCGAAACAGTGCACTCATTCGAACGCTATGTACACTCTGTGGTGTTGGACAACGCATTTCTTTCGTTTTTCGCGCAACATGGAACTCATAATTCGCTGCTTTCACCAGGAGACGGGACAATGCACTTACAGAGAGAGAGAGAGGCGAAAAACAGAATCATTTGACGGCGAACTTATAATGGACACATATTGGTTCGGCACGGAACCTAGATGGTATATCAAAGCTTACTGCGTGCCGTTGTCCATGCCAAGAAATGGTGTGTGGTGTCTTTACCCATGAGAGGCTCAGGGATCCTGCTGTTGCCGTGGTGGTGGTGCTCCATGGTTCCAGATGTTGCTGGAATCAGTATAGGAGGAGTAACGAGGTTCTGCTCGTGGGTCTTGCCAGTAGCTCCGCCTTGAGAGCTGCCAGTCGAACCCTTCGGCTTGCGTTTGCGAGTCTGAATGCTGTCCTTCTTCATGGCTAGCGGACGATTCACCTGAAACCAATCAAACAATTAAAAAAACTAATATTCCGTTTCGTATAGCGTATTAACTTCCTGCTAGAAATCGAAAGGAGAATACACATGGTCTCAAGTAGTATATCGATTACGCCGACGCAGAGGAAGTTCGCTAGCTTAGAGTGAAAAAGTTTCAGCTTGCGCTGCATTTTCAACAATAACGGCAACTAATACGTGTCGTGATGATGAGTGTGTAACAATTAAGAACATCATTTAAACCTCCCCAACGCCCAAGCGATGATCTGATGGACGGAGATTGACGAAAAGTCCTGGAGCGTGTTTATTATGTTTATTATTATTACGTTTATTATATAAAAAAATAGGAGGGAAAGGTTAGCCTGCGCTACGGCGGCTTGCTATTCCCAGGAAAGAAAGGTGAAAAAGAAGAACAAACAAAAAGAAAAACAAACACGAAATTGATCACAGTTTACCCAGAAGGCCACAGATCCGCAGGAATTGAACAAGTGTCTTTGTCACCTGGCTATGTTGTGTGGGGCCTAGTTAGGGAAAAGTCCAAAATCCTGAGACCGTAGGAGAAGACGATGTTTGCGGTAACGGGAGCGACGGTGTGGAGAGGATCACACCTACACCTCTTTGAGGCCTATGAGGCATAAACGAAGAATAATGTAAGTTACGCTTCGGCCTTCCGAGTCGCACGCCGCGTGCCATTGAATCATTGGTGCACCGCCTTCGACTAGACGTCCTTTTCAGCCGTGCCCTACTGTTTAAGATGGGAAAGGTAAATTCGCCGAACTGCCTCGCGTGTGGTGATGTGGAGAACGCAGAACACACATTAATTAACTGCTCCAGATACAGTGTCCAACGTAATGACCTCAGAGCCGCATTGGAGAGACTGGACCATCGTCCTCTAGACTTAGTGAAGCTCCTCGGAGAATGGCGGAGGTATCTTAGGCCGCTTTAATGACATTTCCTGTGAACGTTGCAGCGCCTCCAACTCTTTAGACGTACTGGTTTTTATTTTCGATTGTTTTGGAGTTGCCGGCTCCTGTGTTTTGTAGGAGCCACCATCTCCACATTTTTGTTTCCTCACTCCAACTCCAATGTAACGTAAGAATGTCAAAAATGTAAGAGAGAATGTGGCCACAGTGAATGCATGTCCGTGAGTAAATTTTCCGCTTAATACTTCTCCTAATAGCTTAATAATTTTTTCTAATAGTCTTTTCTTAATCTTTTTTTCTTAATAGCTTAATAATTTTCCGGCTTACTACCTCAAGGCGCACTAGTTAGTACGAGACAAAATGATCTGCAGCTCGCGTTCAATAAAAAAAAAAAAAAAGAAGAAAGAAAGATAAAATCGAAACAACAAAAATAGAGTAAAAAAAAAAAAGAAAACAGAGAATAAACACGTGGTTTCCCTCGAAATTTGCGCAATCTTATCACTGGACTCTGTTTTTGACCCCCACCACCGAGATAACGAGATTTGTGATGGACAGGGTCGGACGAAGCCGCTGGCAGAACTGGCCGAAGTGCCGTCAACAAATGCGTTTAAATCCTGCGGTCACACTCCCAGAAGACGAAAAAGTAGGGCTTGATCGCGATAATGTCCGGTCTTATCCTTATTAGCAAGGTGTCCTCTTACTGCTCAGAGCCCTTATCCAATGGTAGGCACGCGCGATGTCCCGCTCCGCCATGGGTGAGACTGAAGTCGAGCTGAGGCAATCGTCTGGTAACCGAGGATAAACTTCTTGCTCTTGTGTACAAGTGACATGACTCACGGCCAAACAACCCAGAAAACATAATATATTACCAATTTGGTGTATATCCCCCTGTTGCCCTTACACGAACACGAGCATCAGCGGCATGGCCCAGCGGGTTAAGGCGTCCGCTTGTTGGTAGTAGCAGAGGTATAGTGCTGAAGACTAGGAGGTAGTGGGTTCGAATCCTACCGCCGGCTGTGCTGTCAGGTTTTCCCTGGGTTTTTCGGAGACTTTCCGGACGAGTGTCGGCCCAGGACGGCACACTAACCCCCTTGTCCCCCCCCACTACTTCTTGCTGGCCGCTGTCCACATCTATACGCAGCTCGAAGCCACAGTTGCTTCGCGGCGCTAACACAGAATAAAAAAAATTAACACGAGTCTTGGTTAAAAAAATTCTATCGTTCCAGCAATCTGCGCAATATTGCATCTTTTCAGACGACCGGGGTTCATTAGCAGGAACGCTGACGAGTCGCCTCAGTAGCTTTGGCAGTGCTCTACGCATGAGCAGCGCTGAGGACAGTAGCGCGTGCCCGAAGTTACTAAGGGCACTACTGAGCAATATTCTTTAGTCTGTCCTGATCAGGGCAAGCAGAAAAAGAAGGAATTTTCAAAGAGTTCCGCGCGGCAAATGCAAAACCCCTGGCGTCATCGTCCGTCTTTTGATATTGCTGGTGAAAATTTCTGAAGGCACTCTATGTCAAACATTCATTCTTGTAAAATATACTTGTGTAGACTAATTCGAGTCGTACGGTGGAAAGTGATTTTATGCGAACTGAAATTGTTACTCCACGCAAACAACGAGAAAGAGAGTATAGTCATTACATGAGCGAATAAGCTGTAGCGAACCCATTAAGCCGAAAATGGCATTAAGGTAAGTGGCATTAGAACTGTCCGTGTGACAGCGTACAAATGACATTAAGACTTACCGCTTCACTTTTCGTGCATGCGCGACACGGTAATTGCATGTAAAGGTCAGTTCCTCACAACACGCGCCGTTTCCTTTCTTTCTTACTTTTCTCCCTCTCTCTCTTTTCTTTCTTTTTCTCACAGCGCTTTCTGCAGTCTTGCAGGTATACCATGTCATTGCCACCAAAAAGATGCACACTCACCCCATGCAATCGGAAGTAAAGACCGCATGCATTGCAGACTGGCTCCCCAACGTTGTTCCTCCTCCATAGAGATGTGGTGTTCGTCTGACAGTTGGAACACGTCAGGCCCATTCGACGGGACGCCGACTGAAACAAAAACATGCGTTCAGTGGTAAAATACGGTGCTATCATTCATCAACCGAAGCAGTAGTCGCTTTATACAAGGGAGGCTCCTTGTGCGGACCGCAGAACTACCGGGTTCGCTGACAGACAACAGTGGCGGATGAAGCTTAGGAGGCGCAGTGTTGTGATGACATCTTCGTCACGCTGTGTTTTGCCATCGTGTTCAGAAATGAAATTTGATTACAGTCTTGAGCGACGGCTTGACTAGTACATAGCCAGAATGAACTGGGGGGAGGGGGGGGGGGGGGGCTCGAAGCGCGGAACTGTACCATTAACTGATGGATTGCACTGATGGGGAAAAGCGTGGTCCAGACAGCAGCATAGCGGCAACGACAGCCGCACTCGGATGGTGAAGCCTTTGAACACGGAACCAAACTCCTTCTCTTCATGTTACTTCCTCTTTTTGTTAAGTTCTGTTTTAGCCCAAAGGCAGGATATTCATTCGGCAATACGCCACTACATTTCTGTCACACAGTTTCGGACGTATACACGTTAGGTATACTCGGCAAGAAAGGTGTCATATCGATTGATTGATTTGTAAAAGAAAAAAATGGAGATGTTAGTCCCAAGCCACTCGGGACTGGCTACTCCAGGACGCGTTATTCAGAAAAGGAAGGGAACCCACACAAATCTATACACTTTAAAACGAAATGGGTGAAAACATCACCACAAGACTTGGCACCAGAAGCGCACAACAGTAAGCAACAGTGTAGGAGAGTCCACGTGCGAAGTCTCAATGCACAAAAAACAAAGAAAGAGCGTTACAAAGGTACCATATTGAGCCAAGAATTGTATGGAACTTGAGCCGTGGAGTGCAGATAATAGTGCCGAAATTTTTCTCTTTTTTTCGATTTGGCTGCACCTGCAGCACCAGTTCAACCTGTGCAGCACTTTGTTATGCACACTCGTGTTCATTTTTCCATTGCCTCTCATTTTTCTCCAATAGCAATGGAGTAGCATTCTGCTCAATGAGCGGAAGTCATCCCCATATCATCGTCATCATGTATTTCTCTCTCTCTCTCTCTCTCTCCATTGCCGCGCACGCTATACGTGCACCGCGATGTACAGTAAAGTGCAAAAATGTTGTCTCCTCGTGGACTGAAAGATTTCGTTACCTTGAGACCGGCATAAAAGGAACGGGACTCATCAGTTTCATCGTTTTCTCTTTCTCAAGAAAGTCAACAATGCAGAGCGGGATCCCATTGGTCTCCTCAAATCATGGATGGAGATCGTCTGGGGAGACCAATCCGGAGCCTCTCCGCATTTCCCTCCCCTTGAGAAGGATAAGGAGAGAGCGCGCGCGCGCGAGAGAGAGAGAGCGTTTTCGGCCATAAATCACAAACAACGTAACAGATGAATCTCGTTCCTTTCGTGTTTTTGTCATGGTAACGCAGTCTTATTCCACGAGGATAATTTTTTGCACTGTAGTGTCTCTTTAACTGAAAGATAAGCGCGAAAAAATAAAACCCAACAACGCGAGCAGCAGAACGGCGGCGCTGAGTCAGGCAGGGCAAGACCACTGTTCTCTCTCATTCGTTTTGGAAGCGACTGCAGAGCACCAGTGCCAAAGCTGCACTTGAACTGTCTGAACCAGCGCTGTGTGTTCACTGCACCGTCGCGGAACTTTCCAGAAGTGGTGCAGCGAGAACATCCAAATCGAAGAGACCGAATGTTGGCAGAAACGAAAAGTAATTAAGAACCATTAAGGAATGTATTTTTACCAGTCTCCTGGGAGTCTTGATGATGGGTCGGTGTGCACCGTTCATCTTATTGTAGAGTCCACACGCATTGCAGAGATAGTGTCCTGTACCATCCCGACGCCATAGAGGCGTAGATATCGCCCCGCAGTTGACACATTCTCGGCCTTCACATCCGAAGTAATCCATGTCTGAATAGAACAAAAGTATTATCCCAAGTCGTTAGTAGATACCATGTCATCGCAACAGATTTTAGTGATCACATTGGCAGTTAGTTAGTTAATAAGTTAGTAAAATAAAGTAAACCTTACAGCTTTCAGCAGCCCACCAAGGGTGCTACCTGCTCCATTGCAAGAGCTATATAGCTATTAAGAACGATATAGCTAGTAAGAACGGTTCAGATCTATGGAAACTGCGAATAACTCAGGTTCGCGTTTATACCCTGCGGCAAAGCTATGGCCCAATGTTATCATTGTAAGATATGTTTTGACAATAGCCCAACAATTACGCGCGACGGTGAACAAACTTGTTAGAGTCGATCAATCTTAGCTCATAATTGTAACACTCGTCGGTCTTTGCGAAACTGTATGTTTTGTGTCACTCATCTTTAGAACACGAAGTTAGCTACACTGAATAAAACAAAACAGGCGTAATGATAAAGCTCACGAATAATAATAGCTCCTAGTACCAATTCTAGTTTCAATCAATAGAAAGTTGAAGCAGGCCCATTAATAAAAAGAGAACTAACATCATATGTCTTCTGCCAACGACTTGCTTTTTCTTTTCTTGTTCTTTTTTTTTTTTTTTTCATGACTTACGACAAATCTCTCCGAGAACCGTTGAGAAGAACTGCGGACGGTTATCCACTTATGCAAAAGAATAAAAAGAAAGACGAAGATTTGACGATCGCTCTTTGCGATCACATCGTATGGAAAGTAAAACGGCTGCCCCAGGGCCGGTGTCTATTGTCGCCTGGAGGGGAGAGAGACAAGTGAGAAATTTGACGCCCCCCCCCCCCCACCCGTATTCTTGCTGCCCGAAAGATGTCTTTTTGGCGCTCCTTTATACGCGCTCCGGGTGGTGTCCCCCCTAAGCCGCCGCCACTGAGCTGCCCACATCAGAACTACGACCATCAAAATGCAAGTTGCGGGCCCAACCTGCATTCCGTACGAAGTCCTCACTTGTTGATAGTCCTCACAACGCAGTGTAGACGAACACCTCCCCGGACAAATTATTACGGGCGTATTTCTACTTTTAAACGTACATTCTACTATTACGGGCCTGTCGCTCCTCCCAGATGTCAAGGAAGACGAGATCGTTCTGCCAGACATACATAACCGCAAACCGAAACATCTCGCTTTTCGATCCACACATTTCCCGTCGGGACGAAGACCGCCTGGCGCCGGTCCCCGCAGGCCCCCAGCACCCTCGGCTACAGTGAAAGCGGAAACGTTCCGGATCATGTTCCGTCGCTGCAATTTACGCTTAACTTCAGTCACCGATTTCACTTTTGGCTCTCCGATCATCACTCATATGCAGCGACGACCAAACGAACATTCCACCAATGGCTCCGAAGGTTTTGCAAGGGCCCGACCCTGTTGCGTCTTGACATGCCTTGTAGCATCGCGCCATGCGGGATCTGCTTACACCGCTGCTTCCATATTCCCGAGGTCGAAGATGACACTGGCGTGTACGACACCGAACGGAGTTGAAAGAAACCAGACGTCACTGACGTTTATTTTATTGACGCACGCCCGAATATACACAGTGGTGGTGGTGCATGATGTGCGGGCGGGGACGAGTGTAACGACGATTGTGTACGCTTGTCTGTACGGTTTTGAGTGGCAGGTGGTTAATTGATCATGGGTTGCTCCCCCCTGTTGGTCTGAGCAGCCGAGGGTTCCTTCACATGCTACACATGCCATACTTTGCAATGGACTCGCGCACTTTGCATGTGTCGTAGGCCTTTCATTTCTTGACATGCATCGAATAATTGTGTATTTTGGACAAAGCTTTCCACGGTTCTTTTGCGGAGCAACTGGGCCGGCATGGAAGCCATCAGGAGTCGATGGCAGCCGGCAACGACCGAGTGGAGGGTCAAACGGCAAGGCTCCTGATTGGTTGAGTGAAACCCCTCACAGTTCTCTTTCACACGTCCTACTCATGAGTGCACAGCGTTGTATGTACCTCAAGATACGACTCCAATGGATACCTATTGGTCTTTGGCTATGCCACGAATAATACACATTGTTTGTTCGATAAAGCTCGATTTGGATACGTGTGTTTTTTTAGGCTCTGTCGTGTTGTTCCTTCGTGCATAAGATCTCATTTAAACAAAGTACAGAAGTGTGCGAAACGTTCTTCCGAGCGCTGCCTGTGCCACCATTACAGAGCCGTCATGATGTGTTTGCTTCTTCCGCTACAAGTGTCACCCATGATTACTTCGCACAGTTACTAGAAATCCGAGTAGCTCCTCGACAGGGCGAAAGCAGTATCTAGGTTTTATGATCTCGATCGTTCCTTTTACTCTCAGCACCGCGAAATGCAAGAGACGTAGGGCTCTGGATTAGACGGCGTAGGAATGTGGACAACGGAGAACTTCGGTCCTCACTCACTGTGACGTACGTTCATCATTAATAATGATAATCATTATTATTGGTGGTGGTAGTTATATGTTCACCAATTTACCGCGAACAATAGGGTATAAAATATAAAATAGATAATAATAGATAATAATAATATAAATAATAATAGGGTATATAGAGTATCGCCTGCAACGACGAAACACCACGATCGTCATAATCAAAATTGATGATGATGACGATGATGATTGGGGACGTAGTAGTAGCTCATCGTAGTTGTTTGGCGGCATATATGCGAACTCTTCAATGGAATAATGGCATTTGAAGAAAAGGCACCAGCAGTGGGATTCGAACCAACACCCTCTATATGTGACTGAGCGTTGTGATGCTTGTGTTGCGTTTTGTTCTTCGGTGTTTAGCTGCCGCATCCACTACAACGTGACGAACTCTTGCTCGATGAATCCCCCGACACGATAGTACCTCGCGATCATATTTTTGTTACCGAACCAACAGGCGACTCAGATATGTAAGAGAAAAAAATTCAAGGTGAAAACCGCTTCCAGTGAGCTTCTCTCCTCGGTATCTCGGTACCACATCACGGTATCTGGCCTCTGGACATAACCCATTGCAAGACGTGACAAAAATAACTCCCTTCCACCTAAACAATGATATACGAGAGACCCCTATTGAACCTCCTTCGCAGCACTGATGTCTGGCAGGTCTTTTATCGGTTCGACGTGTGTATTGTTTGGACAGCCATCCGCGGGTCCGATATGCACAAGACAGCGATTAGAAAGGCAGGCAAGATAATAACAACTTGACAGCTACTGTCCCTGAGCTTTAGTATACCTGCCCTGCATTGATAAGAACAAAATCCCAAGACATTTACCGTTCGAGCAGTTCTACGTACGCGAACAAACGGCATCCCAAGCAGATTATTTCGATGTCCACTGAGGAACCCGATATCAGAGCACCACAACAGGGCAATCAGTGTGCGCTGTTACAAGAACTCGACCCTATCTCTTTAATCAATTTCATAACGGAAAACACGCCTCCAAATTGGCGGCCCCACCCACGGTTATTCTTCGATATTCACATAAACAAGTGTCCTAATACCACGTCGTCCCACTCAGATGACATTGCCACGACATTCATAACAACGATAGCAATTCGTCCTTCCATGATAATCGCAATATTTTGAGTTCGTACTCAAACCTTCCATTCTGATAACCGCGTAACTGCTCATACCGAAGCAGCCATTTGTAAAAATTGTGACGATATCCTATCCTATACACCCACCCTGATTCTCCCAAGATATAACTCCGGCGTGTCAGTGCGACGTGTGCAGTCGCTCGAGGTATGCGGCCAACCCAACGCAGTAGCGATACAATATACTATCATAAAATCACCCTCCACACCGACCTAAACGAACTCGCACCTCAAAGCCGCTGCACTTTGTACGGCAGCCAGATTATATAGTTGTGGCCAAGCTATGCCCAACGTGACCGGTATATACGTACGTTTCTTCATGCGTAGAATCTGCTTGTACGGCATCTCCAAGATAGCCAGCCTAGCGGAGTCCACGCACTGAGAGCAGTGTGTTCTATCAAAAGCCTCTCCATATCCTATATCTCTAGCTGATAACGCGGAATCTGCTAGCAACGTCTTGTACTTTAAACTGCGGTGACATCACACGGCGGAACACAATACATCGCATCGTATGGTGGATACATAGCTACAGGCTGTGGAACAGGCGTTCTTGCGACACCTCCGGTTGAGAAATTACTGCACTTTCTAGTTTCAAACGGAATACATTAAGCTTGTTTGTTGTTGCTATATAACACGAGAGCAATCGGCCAATTCGCTATCGGTGTGGTTAAAAACAAATGTTTATTTAAGTTATTGACGGGAAAACCTTGCGAAACATCCCACTACATCAACATTACTTATTTGTTGTTGTAGTTGTTGACGGGAAAACAACAGATGAAATCCAAAAAGAAAAAAGAAAAAAAAAGCAGACCGCGGCGTTCTGGAGAGGAATGAGTAACTATGACTCGAGATTTGTCTAACGGTCTTGTACAAGACGTCTATTTCACATTTTGCCGTGTCTGGAACGCCTTGTGGCACACCGTGTATGCAAAAATGATACGCAAAAAAAAAAAACGCGTCGTGAATTATTTTGTGGAGATTAATGTTCCCCAAAAATTGTAGTGAAAGTAGGTGTTAAAATGTACCTCATTCGGGGTGAAAACCGCGCGGTTCTGTATAAATTTGAGTAGAGCCCGTTGTAGTAGGTTACATGTGGTATCAGTGAACCCCCCCCCCCCTCCCTCACCCGTCATCGTACTTTCGGTAGTGCATTTGGCAGATGGAAACGTGGGGGAAATCCTCCTCTCTCATGTACTCTTATAAAGTCGCCATAGAACCCCTCCCAAAATAATTTCCTCAACGCGCACACATAGAAGAAAAATGTGTTTGGTTCATAAATTGGAATGAGTACAGCTGGTCGCACCAGTGCAACCTACGTTTCCAGTTTTCTTTTTTTTCTTCCTATTTCTATTCTATTCTATTGGAATCAGCATGGGCACATTCTGCCTGGGATACACCTGCGCGAATTGGGCCGTTTAACCCAATCTTTTTCCTTGTCGCCTGAAGCAAACATTTCTGTTTTTAGCTCTGGTAACAAGAACAAAAATACAACCAGAGGCCGCAGTTATACATTTATAGAGTTGAACACACAATTTTTCTGCACCGCGTTGAAGGCACCATAAACAAGAGCGTGTAAAGAGGCAAGGCGCACAAGGATAGAGTCTCAGTGTTGGTGTAGCAGCGTTGTAAATTTGGCAGAAAAGCCTCACTGATTCAACGTACCCGGCACATTAGTGTTGGCTGCCGACGCTCTTCTGAAATGGTGGCACCATCATGTTTGAGGGATGATGTGATAACTCAGGGATTGAAGAGACTGACAACAACAACAACAAATAAGTAATGATGACGTAGTGGGATGTGGGTGACAGACAACAAAGTTCGCACAACAAAGCTTATACAGTGCACAAATATATAGTGAGCATATATACATATATATATATATATATACATATGCGCATCATGCGAAAAATGTCAGTAGTTGTTTTCAACTCAAATTCGCTCAGAGCTGGCTGGGAAATGCAGTCCGCAGTAAAGAGGTGAATGAACGGTAAACCGTTCAATCTATCACCATCACGTCACATCACCCATACAGTAAGAGCGCGCGAGAACGAACTGCCAAGAGGCTCGAATTTTGCCCGTGTGACATCGCGCCTAGTACGCAAAATTGCCGCGCGATCCTTATTCGCTGAACGTCAGTGTTATTGACCCTACACGAAACGATGTGGTAGACGTAATCTATATGGCAACTACTTTTGCTATCAATACATCGCCTTGTTCATCTTGTAGCTGCTAAAAAAGTTAATCCGCACCGATGGACTTGATGCACAGTGAAAGTTAAAACACTCACCAATGAATCGCTTATCCGAATTCAGCGCTCCGTACTGCTGCATCGAGTTTGTAGTATTCGTTGAGGTGCTGTCCAAAGTATGACCCCACTGTCCGGTCTGATGCTCCGATGAGAGAAATGGCGAATAGTGATGGTGAAGTCCATTGGCCGTCGTGCGCGTCGGGCTCAACTGATGGTGACTAGAAGGGCTATGCTGAAGGCGACAGGATGCCACAGACATCGGAGGGAGACACTGGTTACTCAGCTTCCCGTAGTCATCCTGCTGCTGCGGAGAAGCCGGCGACCACATATCGGGTGACATCATGGTGTTACTAGATGGTGAAGAATCCTGAGGAGAGTACTGGTACGTCTTGTTATTGGCTCGCATCTCGTACGGGCTACTGGGAGAGTACGACAGGTGCTCGGTGCTCGCAGGCGTCAGATGAGAATACGTTGCGCTCTGGTCATCCAAAAGCACGGATTCCCTGGCTGCACTGCCTTGCACGACTGGAGACGGTGCGGTGTAATAAGGGGTAGAGTTCGCAACGGCTGAAGCAGGCTGGTACCGAAGCACGGTTGACGACCCGTCCACAATGTGGGGGCTCGCCATGGACGTTGAAGGCGCCTGGTAATAAGTGTCAGTGAAAGGGCCGGAATATTTTCCGGCGTAATATATTGCCGATTCCGCATTGCTTCCTTTAGCGATGCTCGGCTCATTTTCGAGCTCGCACTTGATAGGTGATGCCTCCCTGGATTCATCGTGTGGATGGCTCTGATCTGACACATAATCTCGTTCCAAGTGCTGTTCCGGTGAAGACGATGACGTGCTTCTTCGCTGGTGCGCTGTCGCGTTTTGTTGATGCAGATCTATTGGGGAACTACTCAGGTCTGGGTCCTCATCGGCACATTCTTCCTTGATCCAGGCCTGCTGCGACGGGGGAGTGTCGTGGTTGTCCATCTCTTCAAACGTTCTCGGGAAGGTGATCAATTTTCGCATCTACCTCGATTGGTGCTGTCCGGGTAGTGGTGAGCTATCGGCTCCTCTGCCAAAAAAGAAAAAAAAATATAATGGCTGATGGTGCTATCTATTGTTGACCGTTTAGCAACAACTTTAGAGCATGTTTGCAGAGACAGAGCTTGTCGAAGGCCTCCATGTTTTACTCTACACTTGGGGGGCACTGATAACGACGTCTTTTATCAAAGAGAGAGAGAGAGAACTAGCCAAGGTCTCGGCGATGTCAAAGTCTTACTTAGGAACATATATGCAAATACTCCATAGTGATGGGCTAGCAGCGGTTATGCAAATTCGCACGAAGCGCATGGGAACACTGTAATCGTGAATTTTTCGGGAAAAGAAGTAGCAGTGTTGTGCTTAGATGCTAGTGACACAGCCGCCTGGTTGTAGATCGAAATAAAGTGATCGAAATCCCCATTGCAAAATAAACTACTGCAAATAAATGCTATCCGACTATAAAATGCACAGTCGCAGGCGGGAAACTGCCAACAGCGAACTTAGACTAACCAGAACATTGGAATGCAAACACCGAACTTGGACTAACCTAATAATAAACTAACCAACGTGGTGTTACGTCGTGTCCGCCATGCTAAACCTAACGGCCGCTAAAACGTAGCTTTCGTTCGCTAAAACGTTATGGACAGAAATCAAAATTCCGCGAATTTGAGTAGTTATGTAGTGATATCGTGTTTTTAAACACGGCATGTTATCTTAAGACGCAATCTTAGCATTCTCGTTGGTTTTCCTTCTTTCGAGAACGTGAAATTCGAGATCGGGGATTTTGCAATCAGGAACATCGGGGTCCTCCCCAGCTGCCTCCGTAGCAAGTACTTCCTCGTAGCGTAGATATCTGGAGGGAAAATAACCCGGCGAAAAATGATGGCACGCTACACAAATCATGGTAAATGTGGGTGAACTCACAAAGATGAAACACAATTAGGTGGCTTCCTTTCCTGCACAAGCACTGCTTAAACATCCACCGTGATCGTCTATTCAACATCACTATAGTATAACTACAACAAACACACCTACTTAAAAACGCTGTTGAAGTTCGTTTACGAACAAAGCCTGTGTCAAAAACGTCATAAATGTTCAGGTTTACTAATTTGCTGTTTACACATTTATTGCGCGTTATCTGTTAGCAGAAAAGGAATCTCCACATTTATTGTCCGCCGCACAAAGTTATTCCAATGTTCCACCTCATTGTCTCTCCCTCGCCTCGCCTCTTCATAATTGTCTGTGTCTCTGCTGCTTTTATCCTCCTTTTGTTCGTTTGTTTGTTTTGTTTTGGGAATAGCAAGCTTACATCATGGCTAACATTTCCCTTCTCTCTTTTTTTATCAGCATTAAACTTATCCCCCCTCTCCCAGTATACACACTGTACATGCAAGCTGTAAATAAATCCCAACAGTGGATGTTTGGGCGTGTTGGGAAAGCATACTTAAATGCGTCCTGCTTTCTGTTGCACTAACTGGTAGTTCGATCAAGCTGAAAAGAAATAATGTGCTATGAGGGCGCTGCTTTCGCTCCAAGTCACGCGGCATTTACAGCTCTCAGTGTACCAAACATACGTTGCATAATATTGACAACAAGAATCATTTAGCAATCAGAGCTAACAGAGTTAATTGATAATAAGAGTTTGAAAACAGAGTTAGCCATACTTCACAGTCCTCAAAAGAAAATACTGACGATGTCCAACTTAATATTAAGCGATCATGTCCTAACACTTGTGGACACTGTTACTTTCTTAAGTGTACAAATCGACCGTTATCTCAGGTTCGCCCGGTACATTTCTTACAAACCTCGTCGTATATAGCGTTTTGCTTGCACACCATTAGCAAGGCTCGGTAATTCTTAGCACTTCACAGCTCTTTTCGTCGCTAAACGTTTTAGCATGATCTCATTCGTACAAGTTTTGCATCTTACCACTCTTGTTTAAGTACATTAACTCTGATACCAGCTTTAAGTACATTAATTTCGTCGCACCTTTAGCTGGGCCTACTAAATTTTCCCACCGCAGAAGTTTTCTATTACCTCGTTTCAACACTATAACTATGGTACGCAAACTTTCGTTTTTGTGACAGTAACATTATGGAATAGTCACCATATAAAAGCTCCAAACAGATTCTACAATTTTCGTAACATGTAAGGAATCGTCTTATATCTCACGTAAACTCAGTTTAGCTCTGTTTCTTCTTCCTTTCTTTGTTAACATCTATTCCTTTCTTTGTCAACAGCCTCCTATTGCTTATACAGTGATTGCTGGAGTTTAGTTTGCACAACTAGTAGCCATAGGGTCCCCAGCCTTTTGTGTATCGTTTATGAATGCGGTTGTCATTCTTATCGTTCACGGTGGTTCGTGTAATCTCCCGACACGCAATGCATTTTTACCAGGAAATATTTGCAAATGAATTTTGCAATTTTGACAGGAGTCTTATCAAACGTAGAAACGCAAACTCAAGAAGGTAAATGAGCCCTACAACACAACCAGCGTCATGCCGCTGCATTAACTTTGCTGCCCGATGATCTCAATGCTGAGGGAATGTATGGAGCACGCGTTTCACCCAGGGCGTACCGACTAACCTGCAAGGTGCGGCCAAACTCTGGCATGTTTGAACCTGCAACCTTGAACAAAACAACTTTACGCTGCGTATCGCCAAAGTCGGCTGATATTAAAGACAAGCAGCGGTGCTATCTGCCGTAAACTCGTCCACGTCACCAGCCGCCGCGTCGGACGCCAAGGCCACGTGAAACTCGTTTCCCAGATAAGAGAGCGATGCTTCGTCGCTTTATGGTCGAAGGGCCTAATCAGCCAATGTTCACCCCTGTCCCCGACACTTGGACTCATCAAGCAGGCCCAACTAGCACGTGCTGGTCACGACTAAGAGCGCGGGGGTGACGGTTCGTCTCCGCCGTGCTGTTCACAGCACAAAGTCACGTGTGGTCACGACCAGCACAAGGGGTATTGCAAGAAAGCGAGGCAGCTGAATTTAAAAATAAATAAACGGAGGGCGTATGAAAGCTAGTAGATCACGTGGTGCCGGGGACTGCTGGACTGCACAACCACAAGTGCCAGCACAGATGTAAAAGCTTTGACGCCTGTTCGAAATGTGAAAACTAGTTTCATTTGTGACCTCACGGTGGTGAAAAGCAAATGTGATGACCGAAAGATGGACGGGACGAGGTCCAGGTTCCAGGCTATACAGTTCGGACAACTATAATAAACTTACAGAGAGTTCAGCCCACGCCTTATCAAATCAAAGGGATATATCCTGATTAAGTGCTCTGGGGATGCTCCTCTCTAGAATAATCTCTACATTCCGAGCCGACCCTTTTTGTAACTACTGTATATACTGCATTACTGTCTGGTTCAGTATGCAAAGATTCCAGGGGGTTTCCTAAAAGGCCGGTTATTGCTTTTACTGTTGTAGAAGTCAATGCTGTCGGCCCAGGACGCATACACCCCCTCCCCCTGTCCCCACTCCTTCCTGCTCTCCTTGCCGTAGGTGGGCATTTTCCTGCGGCCTCACTCATCCTCACCTCACGAAGCACAGACTTTCTTGGCCTCACTCACCCTCACCAAATTTTCCTCACCAGTAACTGAACCTCAGTCACCCTCACATTCCATTTTAAATGTTGTCCTCACAAACCTCACCTCAGGGCATTGGGATCCCGAGAGGCCTCACCATCCTCACCCTCACATGCCTTCACCTCATGAGGCTATTCACATCCCTTATGGCCTCATGTGCCTTCACCTCATGAGGTCCTCATCCTCACGTGTCCTCATCTCATGAGGGCCCTCATGTCCTCACGGCGCCTCACGTACTTTCGCCTATTGAGGACCCACATGGCCTCACGAGTCCTTATCCTCACGTGTCCTCACCTTACGAGGGCCCTCATGGCCTCACGAACCCTCGCCTCGTGAATACCGTTATGGCCTGACGTGTCTTCAAGTCACTAGTAGGCACATCAGCCTCAAAAGAAGTTTTCGTCATGTTCACATGACACATCGGCGTTGAACTACAGTGTCAGTAGCTGGTATCAATGTTACTGCGCGGCATTAAACTGTTTATAGGGTTTCGTGCAGTGCTTGGATAAATTCGGTAACAGTTGTTACTGTCACAGTGAGGTTTAGCGTTAGTGTTTGGCATCAGCAAAGAGGAGCCCGAACCCATCACCTCATCCGTGAGGTCCCTCACGAAAGGCCTCATGTCCTCATCCGTGAGGTTCCTCGCAAAGGGCCTCACCTATGAGGCTCCTCACGGAATACGTTGTACCCTCACGTATTGATGGCCTCACGACGGCTGGCCTCATGGGGGCCCTCAGGGTGGGCCTCATGAAGGGCAATGCCTCACGACGGTCCTCGTGAGGAACATTCAGCATGGTCTGGCCTCACTCACCCTCACCTCACGACGATGAGGTGAGGGTGCGGCGTCTTCATGAGGGACCTCATGAGTGACGACGCCCAGCTATGCTCCTCGCTCCATCTGTTTACGTATGGACGCCGCTCGTGTCACCACGGTTGCTTTTCGCGGCGCGAGCACGAAATAAAAAACAAGTCAATCTGGCATTTAAAGACTACCTTTCAAGAAGCTTGAAGAGGGTATATTTCACGTTGAAATAACCTATGTGGCTCAGCCCCCCCCCCCCCCCCAATACTTCTGAAAATGACGACATAAAGTTGCTCAAGCGTTCGGCTATAATATCCATCACGAGCCGAGAGCGTATGTGTACTGTTCAGAGAATTATTTGCAAAAAGGGACCTTGGGAAAACCGCACAGGCAACACAAACTTTCTATAGCACGCACTGCACTATACGTCAGCGTTCCCGCTACACTCTTTGTGGTTTTAAATGCAGATTTCACAACATACGTTCATGGCTGGTGGACAGATCTTGACGTCTATTCTGGCATAGAGGCTGGGCTGAAGGAAGAACACTCTTGCCATGTCGTGAACGGAGTGGACACGGTTACGTTGGTAACGAAACGAATCACACTAGTGTGACAACGTGCACTAAACTTTGTGTTGTGCACGAACGTTTTTGCAGAATGGCCACTGCAACGACGACAACGACAAAAAACGCACTCTTAGAAAAAAGGGTGGAGCAGTTACACTTTTTAGGACGTAATAGGTGTCACCTATGTTGTACCCAAAAGGGTTGTAAAGTCCCACTTGCTACCTGGTTGCAGTCGGCACAACAGATGAGCGCAAATCCCGGAACAAATTTTAGTTGCAGTTATCTTCGTCGTACACAATGTGCTCAATGTCCCTTTGCACTGTCAATGCTGGGAAAGCAACACTCCCTGAAAGTGTGTCGCTTCTGTGGCTGTAATAACGGCTCTTACACGCATTTTGTACTGCACCTGCAAAGAGGCTGTAACGGGCAAGGTTACCACCCTTTGACACCATATATCACACGTTATGTTGACTTAGGTGGTAACTATAGAAGTTACCACCTTTTCACGTCATTTTTTCTTAGAGTGCGCATATGGCGACGGTGAGTGAGGCATTAACAAGCATATTTGGAAACGTAAAATATGTTTTTCGGAATTTGTAAAACCACGCATGGCTCCCAACCATCCAAACACCCCATGAGCGGAAACAGTGTCTGCCGAGGAATTTCCCTCGTCGACGTCATAAGGTGTGAAACATTCAACCGACCCAGGTCTATCATCCCAAGCAGCACAATGTACCGAAAGTCGAGTGCAATAGGGGTGGACGGTATGTGTCTTATCAATGTTCTTTAGTTTCACGAGTCTGTTCAAGGCCTTCCACCTACCCGTCCACCCCTATTGCACTCGACTTTCAGTGCATTGTGCTGTTTGGGATACGTATGCCATTTACAGCACAATGTCGAGGGAACCACGCCAGAAGACTAACCTTACATACACTGCATTTCTAATCGCACCTCTCTCCTTCCAGCGGAGCGTGTCCTGAAGCGATAAATCTCTGATCGCCCGATGACGCGAAAGCAACCCTGATACACGGCAGCGATAGCCGCTAGAGCGCATTGAGCGTTTATAAGATTAGGTAATTCCGATTAGGTAACGAGTATCTCACTTACACCAGTCGCTGGTCTTTGTGGTTATCGACTCAGCTGGATAGGGAAGCTGCGAACGCGACGACGTCTACGAGCACAGAGCAGCGTGCCCAGGCAGTGCTGAAGGTGCGTCTGTACGTACAGAGCGCATGTAGCTCAAACCTGCTGAGGAAAGCTACGCCGTAAGAGCCAGAGAAAGAGCTGTTTTTCTTGTTCTTAGGTTTCTGCGGATCGGCAATTTAGCCTCGGACCCGGGTGAACTACGACACAACCCGAAGGACGCAAGGGGGAACGCATAAAAAATGAAAAAGACGTGTCGCGTCGTCAGGAGTCGGATTTATGTTTCGAAGAGTGTCATATTTGCTGACACTTCCACTGCAGAACCTTCCTTATCTGGTCGCGAGCTGGTGTCCACACTAGCCTTCCCTTCCCCCTCTTGGCGCCATTTTGGACGGCACTCTTCCCCTCGGATGTTTTTGCGTCCTCAGCGTTAAAGATGACGGTGACAAAACTGTGTAGTCGCATACGCAAACAAGGCCGCTTGAAACTGCCCTCGCTAATAGAATAAAGCAGGATGCGAGCCGAATTTTGTTGTCATGGAAGAATCATTGCAAAACCTAGACTTCTTTTTTTTCTGTGCAAAATCAGGCAACACTGTTCACGAAATTATGACTAGTACGGGGGTGTGATACTCTCATGCAACCTTAGGGAGTTGCAAAATGACGAAAGTGCACTTAGGTGCAGGATTTACAGCGAAGCACGGGATTGCAACACTGAAGCTACTCTGTGCTAGAATATCTGGACAGCGTGAAGAATGCAAGGAGGAACAAAAGCAGAAAAACGTACATGAAGCCCTGGACGTTGATGGTTAGCCGCACGAGAGAAGATCTAGTGTAGGTGCATGGTTAAAAATCCAGTGCAAGAATTTGCGGTACAATGCCATGCGGTGGCAGCAGTTGAGAACACAGTGGAAGAGAAGCCGGATGTCGGTCTCCGGATGCCGCGGAGAAGAAAGGCAAGCGGAACCCAAATAACGGGAAATGTACTGGAAGACTTCGCGTTCGAAAGCTTCCGCTATAAGACTCCTTGGCTCAAATCATGTTTAGTCGTTCGATTACTGCGTGTGCAGAGCGCCCCCTTAATTTGTCAAGTTTATGATGGGGAGGGCATGTTGCATGCTGGCTCTTATAGTTAGTAATCCGGGGCTTTACACCGCGAGATAGCTATGGGAACATGATCGACGCAGAGTTCGGTCCGTGGGTGATCTTGCCCACCGGCGAGTTGAATGTTAGCAGCGGCACATATCATACCTATAGCCACAGCTCGAATGGAAAAGCGTGCAAAGAAAAAAAGAAAAGAAAAGTTGCGAAATGAGCTATGGACAAGGCAACGAAATTAGGTACAACATGAAAGACAGGACGACTGTGTCCATCGCAAACAGCACCTGGATTGAACTTTTACGTGTGTAGCTGCATACCTTCTTCACTTCTTTCTTTGTGTCTGATGCATTTAAGAGCGACAGTATGGTGAAAGAGTCAAAGCTGGACAGGTATGATGTCGTCAACGACCGGCTTGTGCTCGAGAGCAGGTCGGAACTCCGAGCTTGAGTAAACCCTACTGCGGTTGTAGATAGCTCCTAAATACTTTATGAGGCTTATGTTAAGCCACAGCAGCAACAAAAAAATGCAAAGGGAAGCCTTATAACTCAAACGTCTCCATACCAGCACTGGACAGCTGTTTCGGCCTTATTGGGCCATGATCAGCAGTGCGCAGTCCTCTTATGTGCATGCCCTTCAGAGTGAGAGGCTCGCCAACTGAAAATCCGGTGCAATGCCAGTGAAGTGCATCTACGTTCCTTACAAGCACATTGCTATTTGTAGGAAGTGCATTTTGTACAGCGAATGCATTCATCGTATAGGCAAGTAGCTGAGAGCGATTGCAACATCGAAGAGGTCCAGAAAGCAGTTGCAATAGCTTATGTTCGTGCAGTTTTTGACATTGTTGCGCATATGCACACATGCACCACAGACCCTATTCCGGGGTTGTACGAATGCTTTGCTTTGCTCGACCTGTGCGCGACCTGTGGCCACGTTGTTCTCGTCCAGGACAGGTAAAATGTAAAGTTAGAGAATATGTTGTACAAATGACTGCTCATAAAACAAGCACCAGGTAGCGATGGTGACTCAAATATATGAGACAACGCACAAGAACCAGTGGACAACTCGCAAGCATCACAAAGTATTGAAAAGTTTAAAGCACTAGAAAGTACAAAACGAAAAGTACAAAAGCACAAAGTATTGAAAGCTTCTGTTTGATTAGTGTTGCACCCCAACATGCAACTGTCTGTGGTGTGGACCCGGAAATCAACCTATGAGTGACGGCAACTCCTCGCACTCTCTCTACATCATCCCACTTGGAAAGACATGTTCGAGAGAGAAAGGCGATGACATGGATTCAGTAGGCATGATTAGAGCATGAAACAACGGCGAGCGAATACTTGCAAGTGACTTCGTGCAAAGAAATTGACAGGGTCCCGAATGTCGGAGTTTGTATGGCGAGATCGTTGCAAGTGTTCAGTTGGAATCGAACACATCTTCGGCCCATGTACGAATCTTGACGAGCATACACGTATGTGTCCTTATTCTTTGTCGACATGTTCTTATAACAGTCGACCCTCGTTTATGTAGCACTGGCCGTTTCCAGCAAAAATAAGCAGGGAACAAATGAATGAATGCCCCATCAATTGTGAATCAAGCCCGCGCTTTATGTCGGATGACATATAGGAATCAATCCGTCGGCATTTGCGTAAAATTCAGCTCCTGTAAAGTTTGGTTTGGTTTTAAGGGGAAAATAAAATGGAGATTTTGGCTTCACTAATGTGAGGCCCGCAACTACACATCACCTGCACCAGTCACTTTGGTGGAAAACTCCTGTAAACTCTCGCTAATGAACGTTCGTTTTCTCAGAAAGTGCCAGAGCCGTTTTCTGTACCCTTCGCGCATTCTGAAGAGACAACACTGGGTTCCTCACTGTCATCGAATTCACGTCGATCATCAGTGGAAGTGACAATAATGATATGTTCGTCGCTAAGGCGCAGGTGTCATCATTCCGGTCAACGTTGATACAGTACTGCAGAACTATGCTGTTGTCCTCGGCTGTCGAACTTAACACAGCTCTACAGAAGTCAACAGTTTTCGTTACTCAGCGGATCATCTGTAGTGGATTGGACTGGTCAATGTACAGCATACATGGGATTGGGTACAATGCTAAAGGCTGAAATTCCTCAAGGTTGCCGCCTCCGCGTGGTGAAACAGAGCACGTACATTGTCTTTCAGTCACTGACACCAGATAAACAGCAGATTTTGCCCGATTTCGGAAGCTGAAGCCCGGATAAATGAAGGCCGTTCGCGTGGACTGAAGTATGTCCCCATGTTTGGTATCCGGACAGCGCGGAACCCGGAAACCGATTGAAGCACGGATAAACGGGAGGCGGGGACGACATAACGACGCGGTATATACAGAATACTCCAAGCACATGCCAATTGGACGTGGCGCTCGTAGATCGCAGTGGCAAGCGAATTTCGAAAGTAAAACATGCGCACTTGAACTCACCGACGATGCAATCCTGCGGTCATGCGCGTGCGACGAAAACGTGCTTTCGCCGATAGGGACACCATGCCAAGTTGATGCCGGGGGCCGTCATTGTGGTGAGGGGGGGGGGGGGGGGAGGCAACCAGCCACGTGCTTCAAGAAGGAACACCGCCCACACGAGGCGCGGTGTACAGTTACGGGGCCCGCCCCACGGACATGTGACGCAGAGTCATCGCTTGAAGAACACGCAGCGTGGCTCATTGGGGGGTTAACATCGTTGCCCAAGTTTTCCCATAGCCTAGCTCAGGTCGATTTCGCCGCTTCACACCTTTCTTGGAGTCCCGTGACATTGCAGTTTCGAAAGAGCAGGCATTCTTCACGCAACGACGACATCAAAGGCGCAGTATGAACCTTGCCAAATGAAGTTTTGTTTTCATTTACTGAACTAAGAGACGGACGTGCTTGAACCTAAGCCCCAGCGAAATAACGTACCGAAAAGTGCTCCTGGGAGGTTGATCGTATGCACGACGACGACCAAACAAGGGGCGGGGCACGTGATACAGATACGTGAAGAGCGCGTATACGTCACGTGTCAGTTCTTAGCGCCATACGTAACGTGCCAGTGCCCCGTGGTGGTGAATTCCGCTAGTCTTTTTTTTTTTTTTGCATCGCAGTGTAGTGTAGTGTGCCGGTGTGGGTACAGTGTAGAAACAAACGAAGTGCGAACGGAACGACCAATGAAACGAGATGCACGTTGCACTGAGGGGACCAGTGTAACGTGCACACTCAAGCCAGTGTAAGATATTCCGCACGACAACGGTCAGTAGAATTCGCAAAGCGATGAAGCTGCCTGAAACCACGTATAGGTAGCAAAAAAGGAAACATCCAGTTATGGTCATTTACAATGATCTGTGCTTCGCGAATATTCCTTAATACGTTGAATTATTAGTCTTGAGACCAGTCTGCAGTCTAAAAGGTGGTCGACACTAGCGAGATATATCGATTGCACCATGCATGTCGCCGTTCCCAGATGTTTCATTGACGTGGCGCTGCCGTCCACGTCAACGACGAAGCAGTGAACCTATCCCAGTAACTTCTGCAAACAGACAAGTCACGTGACTCACGCGGGACGAGCGACGGAGAACCCTGTTGACAGATTACGAGTATGCAGGCGACACTCGGGTGGAGAGAGCGAGACCGGGCCAGTGGCCAAAATCACGCGCCAACATGGCGACACAACAGGCTAGCGCTGGTCACCTCCGGTATCCTTTGGTTAGTGTCGCGGAAGATCGGGTTCCTCCAGACGGCCAAAAGGCCTTAGCCGGTAATAATAGCGCCTATGCATGCTATGCGGGTGCAAAAAGCAAAGCTATATCACGAACAAAAGCGTCAATTACAGACATGTCGTTCAAATGTGTGTGCATTTTGAAGTAATAATGGTTGAGTTTAATAAAAACGGTATATTATCCATAGGGGCCGCAGACCTATTGCTTTGCGAGTGAAACCTGATGATACAAAAACAAACAAACAAACAAGTGGGCCCTCTCCGTTGGCCACCAAAGAGAAGTATTGAGTGTAGAACTTACTTTGGTGACATCAACTTCATTACTTGAAAGTTCAATCAATTACTTTAATCCTACAATTAACAGAGCTTGGCTCAAATCCTGTATCAAGTTATTCGTGACACGTTCATTCCGTATGAATCACGTATGAATCCGTATGAAACGTGTTCGAACTAGAAGCGCGTGTGTGTTACTGCTTACGATGTAATGTCGCTACAATACGTAAACATTGATTCACACTGCACCGATGAAGGGAAGGAGCACAGGAGATCGTCCTGATGTGCTACAGTCGTATATGTCTTGGAACCTTCAAATATTCTACAAACGGGAAGCTAACTTTTATGTCACTGGCATACAACTGCAATCTTCAGCTGAGGATGCTCAGGTTCAGCTCAAGGTGCTTTCTGTTCCGCCTTTCTAGTAATGCGCTAGTACGATTGCATTATTGCGGTATTGCACTAGTACATGCATCGCCCATCATCTCACGTATTTGATAGGAAAATCTACACGCCCAAAAAAGTCAAAATGCCCGGCTGTACTGCTGGACCATGCCCATTCCCTGACGATAGGGGTATTATTCCATAGGGTATTATTTCATGTCCGACATTGAGAAATATGAACTTGGTACTTGAAATTAAGAGAATCGGGAGTCTCGTTTTTGTATTTTCCGTGCGCAATTAGACAAGCGCATGCAACGCCGCAGCCACAACGTTTCCGTTATGAAACGTTTTGATATGCAGTGCATCCGTGAACAAATCAGGCTATATGAAGATGCTGTTGTTCTATGAGCCAGTACAATCAGCAATTCGATTTTAATTCGTGGCAGTACAGTTTGCTGAGACGAAGATGTGACAAGCACGCTGACAGCGGCGCACAGACGCTTTGGTGACGTTGCGTTCTCGTGGAGTTTCCGTTTCTTTCTTCGCACATATGCTGAGAGATCCTTCGGTTTTCTGTATTACGGACAAGTAACGCTAGGGATTTTCCCAGGATTGATATCACGGGTGTGTCCCGTAGCGAGAGCGTGACCACCAATATCTGCTGCTTTTCACATTACCCCCCCCCCCCCCTTCTGGCGTTTCTTTTTTTTTTTTTTTTTGGGGGGGGGGGGGGGTCACGGGATATTCGGAATGGCATTACTGTGGTGGGTAGAGCTAAGTTAGAGCTGAATTAGAAAAATCCTCTAATTTGAATTAGAGCATTAGACAAAAAAAAAAGCTGTTTTGTAGTCCTCTATAGGAAACATCCCTAGGTAACGTCACCGTGCGCCAAAGCGGTGCAAAACGAACGAAAACGGTTCGCGTTAACGTTTGACAAAACCTTCAGCGTAATTAATTCTTCCAGCGATGAGAGACAGCGCGTCAAAAAGCCTTGGCCTGGAGTCTCATTTGTAATTGCTCCGTACCTGGACCTATTCTGTGCAGGTCTTCCAAAGAGAAACACACACAAACACACAAAACGCTGAAAGATGAAAGTGATGATGCTTTCATCGTTAATTTCTTAGGCAAATTGAGGATTTGTATGCATTTGTCCCTTCTATGTTGTTCCAGCCTCAGAACATCAGTTCTTTCATGCACACAAAACGCTTAAATTTTCTCGTGAGATGTACCTCACTTTTCGTAATTCTGTCCTTACTAAGTGCAAGTTAATAGTCGTACAGTTATTAATTCCCTGAAGCAGTGAGGTAGGAAAGCTGCATCAAGCTGAAAAAGTGATCGTGGCAGGCGTTGGCGCCAGATGGACCACGCTCGCAAATAATGAAAATACCAGCAGAAGGGGAGAAAAAGGAAAAAGCCCGCAAGCAACTCTGAACAAGCGGAAACTGACTGCATTTTGTTTTTCGCAAGGTCGCGGTCGACCTTCGGCGGTGTCCATATTGGACAAAGAGGACTGGCAGTGGCAAATAAAACTCGAAATTCGTCGGACTTGGTGGTTCGTTTCACGGTTGTTGTCGAAGGGAAGTTTCTACAGAAAGGATTAGCGAAAGCGGAAGACGGACGGAAAACATGGGAGGTCTATCTCCCCTTCTACTTCGGGAAAAGATGACGACACGCCCTGCAAGCCATGTGCCCTCATATTCCCGCAAACATCATGAGGGCAACCCTTCGACGCTGCCCACTGGA
This sequence comes from Ornithodoros turicata, assembly GCF_037126465.1. Taxonomy (NCBI): domain Eukaryota; kingdom Metazoa; phylum Arthropoda; class Arachnida; order Ixodida; family Argasidae; genus Ornithodoros; species Ornithodoros turicata. Next base: position 37,581,024 of record NC_088207.1, read on the forward strand.
ATAGCGCAACTCGTGTGCTAGAAATGTGCCCGCTAGTTGTAATAAAAATGTTAGCAACAGGTTGCGTTCGAAATAGGCAACGCCCGCTACTGACGAGTAGAAGAATGTGTCCGCTAGACATAGCGATCTGCTGGTAAAAACGGTCGTGGCTGAATGAAGCGACAGGTTAACTGTGTAATAAATCCTACTATCGTTCCCAGCGAAGACGCTCATATAAGTCACTCATGATCAGGAAGACACGAACGCCGTCACGCAGGACTAGTAGCTATGTCCCCTCACACTGCCTCCCCGACGGGTTCACATTATTAAAAACTTTCAATCTAGAGCCCGCGTGTGCGTACGGTATCTCAATATTGGACACGAGACATGGCAGCCCAATACGCAGCATCAATTACGAGCCCGATACCATTTTGTCAAGGCTCAACTTCACTTATGATTTGATACACATTAGCTTATCCGCTCCGATAAGCAGTTCTCTCGAGTCAGGAATACCGTGTAATCTTCATCGATAAAATCCGTATCGAAACGCTACCAACAAGTGTAATCTACGGCTAGATAGCTCTCCTGTATATCAAAGCCCACGACATCGCTCAAGCTTTATCGCGTCATAACGTTAGCCATGCAACAACTCACCAGGCTAATTCTTCGCTTCCAGGAGATCGTGAAGGCACACAGAAGGGACAGACACCACAGCGGACGAACTGAACGCGACTGAAAACCGGACAAGTGACAATCCTGCGGAAGAAGGTTCATGTGTGTGTGTTGCCGTGATTCACGCTCAAGTGACTGGCCTGCCGTCTGGTGTTCCCCCCTTTCCCGAAGAGTTGTTTTTGAGGCCCGGGCAAAAGGGTAAAAGGGAAACTGGAACGGTTCATGAGTCAGACGTTCTCAAGGTCTGCCCACAAGATGCAGCATTGCCGAAGGCTACAGCGGCTACAGCTGCACTCGGGCAGGGGGTTTAGAGAGTGTGTGTCCTTTACGCAAACATCAACTGTCTTGTACGATAAGATTTCGCGACTCCTTTCTTACTGTGTTTTCTTTTTTAAATTCTGCTTTTGAGATACGGGATGTAGGCTGTCTGCTGCAGATGAGGTGGACATCAGATGGGCATATATTGAACGGTACCCCCAAGTACGAATTAAAGTGCCACTGCGAATTTTTAATTAAAAAATGCAATTTATTTGTTTTCGTGTTTTAAATTAAATATGTGACGTCATCGGGGACTCCGGCGTCTGTTTCCTAGCAACAGCGCCTGTCTCCGCTCTCCGTCCCACGTTGGAAAGCTGCCAGCAGCTGTGGTGAGGAGACTAAAATCGACCTTCGAGGCGCAACGTTGCCAGATGCGTTGATGTATGAGGCCGACTCATGGCGTCATACTTCTTGAAACTATAAATTAATTTTATGATGCTTCCGTACCACGCAGAGGAACAATATTTTGGGAGAATACTGTGTGAGACACGCAGACTGCAATGAGATAACTTCGATATGACTGTGAATGTACGAGAGTGAAGACACTTTAAGCGCACTTCTATCGCTATTAATAGAATTGCGCTACGTTGGCACGATTCGGTATCATCTCTGCGTCTGATTGGCGATGTTAGAAAGATTTCATCGAATGACTACTCCACTCTTTGCCGACTGGGGCGGTATAATTATTATGTGTACCACTGGAATACACAGACGAATGTTGGCACAGTGGGAGGGTCGTCGATATTCGCGGTTGCGAAATTCCCGATCGCCAAATTAACGGTCTCGAAACCACGACCTACTAGATTATAACGACCATGTCATAGGCACCCCTTCCCAAGGCCGCATTTGGAAGCTAGCGGTGGCGCTACTCATCGGCCCGGTTATTGCTTCCTCAATTTCTGCAACACTTTGTACTTCAGCTTACCTTAGTATTTTTGTACAAGCGGTGGATGTGCCACGGAAGATGTTTCATTCTAAAGTTGAATATCATCATCGTTCTACGCGTTTTTAGGAGCTGTAGCACTGTCGTCTGCTACGGTAGCCGTTCGTCCGCTTCTGCGCGTTCAAAATTCAAATTTCCATTTGTACAATCATGATGTAGATCTCGCGGGCCGATGAGTAGCGCCCCTGGCGGATCGTGCGGACGGACTCCTCGTAGGGGTTGCCGATTTTGACAAGGTCGTTATAATCTAGTAGGTCGTGCTCGAAACAAAGAAAATGTTCGATTGCTTCGTAGCATAATATATGCCGTGTTTAAAAATCCGATATCACTAATTAACCACTCAGACTTCGCTCATAGCCACAGTTGCTTCGCAGCACCAACACGGAATAAAAAATAAATAAAAAGAATCCACACATTTTGAAACTCCAAAAGAATACATATGCGCGACGTCAATGGCGTGCTCACCCATCTATTATTGCCTCCCTCCTGCTGCCAATATATAAAATAGGGGAAAAGGCCTTTTCTTCACTTGCAATTACAATACATGGCAATATATTCTGGGTGAAGTGGGCCACCTTATGGTTGCACTAACAACATCCTGGAGCGTCGTCTGAATTAATTTTGACTAATGAACTTTTTTTTTTATTACGAAAGACGCAAGTTCGGCGCAATGTTCGTTTCGCATCTGTTCGTTTTGGTATGGAGGTTTTTTTTGGAGCACATTTGGAGATCATTTTTGTCGGCCCCGTCGTTTGTTGGACCTACTCTAGTTGGACCTTCACTCATTCTTTCACATTGACCTTCGTCTTGGAGTCCTGCACCCTATCTCAGCTTTCGGGTGGTGTTCGAAGCAGTTTTCTGAAATAAAGTGGTTGGTGATCGCTTGTCCTTGAGACAGTGCGAGATAAGTGTAGGAGTCATGATGCCAGCGATGTCGCATAGGCGCCTCACGCTTGTTTCCATAACATGTTCTCGTTTCGAGAACACCAGGGCAAGCGAGGGCATTTCATAAACCATACACCGATCGGTTTTTCACCAAAGCAGAGTTCGAACGGTCGGTTTCGAACAAACACAGATATCGACGTTTCACATAAAAGCACGTTCACACCAGCATGATCTTTTTACGTTCAATAGGGCGTCTGAATACTACTAGCTCAGAGGGAGCCACTACTTAGGCACCCTAATGAAGAACGGATGCCGGAGACCCCTTTTCGTCTCAATGCACATACGCGTGCGATTTTTTTCTATTTTTTATTCTTATTTATTTTTTTATTTTTCACCCGCGAGAATGGGACATGCAGTGGTGAGTTTCTCAACACGGACGCAAAGGTCCGGGGCAAAAAGATGGATGCGTGGAGCAACGACGTAGACCTCTATTAGTCCCTCTGCTTTTTGTAAACAAGAGTACCCAAAGCACACGGATGGTAAAAAAACGGTGCAGTGGAGCTGGCATGTGAGACACTAACTTTTGTCTCGGTCAATTCAAAATTCCTCCACCATACCCCAAATTCAATTATATTTAGGGATACAATCCGGGATGTAATTTAAAAAATACAGGACGGTTACGATTGTGTAACGCGAATTTCAGCGGTAGCTGTTGTGTGTGGATGTTGACACTTTTATTTCTGATATATGCGCATCTACTTTAGAGTGACGAGTACTGCCTTGTGATCTGTGAAGTGAGCGGTGATGTGTAGATCTGGGATTAGCTGTACAAAAATATTACTAAAATCGGGACAAAAGCGGGACGGGAAACGCTGAAAAATCGCGACACTTTCCGGGACGACGTACCCATCTTTGAGTTTGCCAAAACTGCTTTTATTAGATTTAGATTATTTTAGCTTGTTTTGAATAATCGAAACCGAAACCGAGGGTTTTGTAATACAGCCAAATTTGTGCCATACAAGATCTTATTGTTCTTGGGCATAGGCATTGTACCCAGAATGCATATGTTCAGAGCTCTGCTAAAGCGTTTACGTAGCGGCCAAGGCTGTCACGCAAAAATGAATTGTTTTAATAAAGTCATTCATTGCGGGAGTATCGGAGTTCGTCGAAGTGAAATATCATACGCCAACCAAGATGTTCTGAAGTGCAAAATAGCTTTTCTTGTGAATCATTTCTCGCTTCCATAAAAAGATACTAACAGGGAGTTTTAAGAGAGTTTTCTTTCAATCAATCAATCAATCAAGAGATCAGAAGGTGTTAATACTAACCCTTCGGCTATCTATCCTGTAAATGTTGTTAACAATATGAGATAGTTCCGCTCAAATAACAAGAAATTAAACGCACGTCGTGGAACATCGAGGTTCACAATACTGTTGGGGCAGGACGAGCTATATAGACGAGCAGGAAAGTTAATGGGCGTTCTGACGCTTAAATGGGTTTAATGTTTGTCCTTATAATGGTTAACCTCAGTTATACCCCTACGTTAAAATATGTGCTGCCCGGTGCTTCACTGCCATGCTTCGTGGCAAAATATCAGCAGTTTCCTTGTTCGTAATGCACGTGGAAACGACCTTTGTTTAGTCCGTGTTTTAGTGCGCATGAAATTATGGCCACTAACCATGCATGGTTTCTAAGCTATTTTTTTTAACACACTTACGTCACTAATATGCAGGCCTGGCAAAGAATCAGAAACGCTGGCCCAAATACATGTCCAAAGGTTTGCCATTGTAAACGGGTGCACATGCGGCTAGTGCTACTCTGACTCATGGGCAGGAGGATTAGCCTCGTACCATTTGTCAAAGGGAAGTTCCCAGGTTGACTCACAGCATAAGGAGGTCACAACAGGTGTCTTCGTTTGGGGCACACGTTCCTGGTTCGACAATGAGTGAGTCCCCACAGTAAGAGAGCAAAGATGTCCTGGTCATTGTCAGTATTATAAGTTAGTGACAAGTGGCATTAGTGACAAAACAGACGGTTCACCCGGGTATGTTGTTGGTCTTGCTCCTCTCTCCCGTGCGGTAACTAGGGAAATAAGGACAGAGTCCTTCGAGCACCTTGTCACTCTGTGCATATATGGCGATGCGCATTTATGGAACTTCGAATAATTAGCATGCAGTAGAAAACATAGACGAATTTGGGGCAGAGCTGCAGTATCAGCATCTCCGCTGTCGACAACAACAACAACAGATGATGACGATGAGATCGGGTGTTTGACCGCGGAGGTGCGGTACCCTACCCTAGAGCCCTGCACGGGCCGACTTTTCCGGGCCCGACCCGGACCCGGACTTTCATGTTTTTATGCGGCCCGGCCCGGTGATTCAGCGAATATAGCCCGGCCCGGCCCGGTGACTCTTCTCGTAGATCCCGGCCTAGTATTTCCAGACGTGACGTACGCGTTTCTAGCGCTCATCGCACAAATTTATAAGTAAATTTATAAGAAGAGAAGACACGGCCACAAACATACAAGAACTGTCGGTTTGACACCACAACAGCACGAGACCAAATTAAATCCAGGACGCACGCAGGCAAGCGCGTTACCGTTACACTACGAAGTTTTTATGGATATAGAGGGTGCCGTCGACAAACTCCTCCCAATGCTTACCCCTCTCACCAAGCTTTGCGGACTGTTTGTGAATACGTGAGGAGTGAGGAGCAATGTAAAGTGGCTTTGAGAATGTTATAGAGTGTCGAATCATACGCACAATGCAGTGTCCCTTGCTTGTTTTTGCAAATACTATGCACAGGAATGACACAAGCACGTGATGATATGAACTAATAGTGCTCCATTGCGTGGAAATAGCTGCGTGACCCGGTCGAGCATGACTCGCAAACATGTTTGTCGGCCGGCCCAGCCCGCCGTGCTGGCGTCTTTTGTCGGCCCGGGCCTGGCCCGGCCCGCGGTGTTGGCGTACTTTGTCGACCCGGGCCCGACCCGGCCCGGAGCACACAGCCAGTAACAAGTCTGGCCCAGCCCGCGGGCCGGGTTGGGGCCGGGCCCGTGCAGGGCTCTACCCTACCCCACTGCTCGTGGAACATTATATGAAGATGATGAAGGAAGGATGAAATACGAGAAAGAATTAAATCGTCTGGAGCAATCCAATGGACGACAACAAGTCCATGAACAGGGGACGATGGAGCACATGATCTTCATAGGGCCCAATGAGTGCAGCTAAATTGAGCGGCCTCTTGCTGATACAGGCATCATATGGCAAGCTCATCACACAGTATCCTCATCTGCGGGCAGTAAAGTGCACATTTCATAAGAATGTGCTGGGTGTTCGCCATGACACCGCAGGAGGAACAGAGGCTTGTGTCACAGCATCTGATCATACCCTTGAATTGTGGGGTGAAAGCCAGATTGAGCCGCTGTCGAGAGGCACATTGCTCTCCGTTTCATTCGCGTTCGCAAGGAGCGCGAGAGATACCAACGGTACAATACTGAATATCAAACATATCAATCAACCCATTATCGGTAAAAGTGCTATGGTGTAGGCGAGCTGGTACATTGCAAAACGAGGAAACCAACGTGTTGTGCTGTGTTCCATTTTGCTCCGTGTCTCGTTTTGCAATGTCCATTATCCCCCGAAATATTCCGGTATATAGGCATCAACAGTTTAACAAGTTGCCATCAAGAGTTGACAGTTTGTCGTTCTTGATGGGCACCTGAAAATAAAATACGGTACCTCGAACACTCACGTGGAAAGCTGGGGTAGCCGGTATTATGACATGTATAAAAGCAGCAGCAAGGAGAGACACGGACAGGAAGAATAACACGCAGGACGACTGCTGCTTGCCATCAAGCTGCTTTTTGATAATTTCTCGAATTTCAACCGAATTTCTTCAGGTAAGCTGGTCAATACCGATATAAGCACCATATTATGCGTGAAAAATGCCGATGCTGTATGCTGTTATAGTTCCTTCAATTATGCCTGACATTCGTCATGGCTAGGGTTTGTGGTTTTCGGCATTTATTTTCAACCCAATTCGGGGGGTGTTTATCGGCATTTATATGGGGACTATAAATCGGATTTTTTCGGCATCTATATTCCGCCCAAAAAATAAATGCCCGAATACGGGCATCTATTTATTTCGCATGAAGGAAAGCCTATTTTGCGCGCGAGGTAACAACGAACCGAAAAGAAGTGAATCGATTCATGGTTTCATTAACAATGTCTTTTATTTCCTGTGCCAAACCAGCAAACAAGGAGACTACCTTTTGTTGTAATAGATGCAAGCGTACATCATCATGTTCGCATCTGTCATAGCGGCTCGCTCCTTGCGATTAATAACACGCAGTTTAGAGAACACGCGCTCAACATTCGCGCTAGAAACAGGAATAGCCAGTATGCTTAACGCGCATTGCGATAACAAAGGCCATGTGCTGGAACGGGCCGTCCAAAACTGAATAGGAGATATATCCACCTGAGGGGCAGGGCATACAGCATATTCGAAAAACTCGCGCTTTATATCATCCATACGAGATTCATCTCATAGAACAAATAATAATAAGTCCTCATACAGTGAAGTGCATCGACGTGCCTTGAAGTGCCTCACGAACGGAAACAAGGGTCACTCCAAGTCGTAACTGAAAGGGAGTAGATAGAGGAATACAAAGAACACAAAAATGAACTAGAAGGCTAGGGCAGGGGATGAGCGATCGGCTTTTGAAACCGTTTGGGAGCTCCGTACACTCGTGATCTCTTTTTAACCGGACAACAACAGACCACAAAGGCTCTGAATAGTAAATTCACTAAAGATAGGTGTGTCACTAAGTACGTGTGCTACCAAAAGGCGGTCACGGACCGCACAACAGAGCTGAGGTCAGGGCACAGCCCGAAGATAATTCTACGCTGGAGAAATAGTTGACAACGGGAGATTCCAAGGGGATTTCCCTTTGCGGTTCCAAGAGTAGCAGCTGTCAAGATACGAGAAATTCGGATTTTTTCGGAATATTCCGAATCTGAAAAAATCATTCGGGGGGTGTTTTCCGGCATTTTTCGGAAACTGCCGAAAACCACGAACCCTAGTCATGGCGGAAACAATGATACTATATACTTCGAGAGAATTAACTGGAGAGCTGCAGTCACGGAGGTGTATTTCCGCCAGGAGATAATGTAGTTCACAAACTGGGGCATATGAGAAGGTAGCAGACGCGCAAGGCAAACGGTAAAGCCGATTTATGTTTGTTTGTTTGTAAGAAAAAAACAAGGAGAAATTAAAGCCGATTTACATGTTTTGTACTGATCATACTGCGAAACAACAACAACAATAGATGATGACGATGCTGCGAAAATACCCGCTGGAGACGGCGTATTTAGAGCACATTTGCATGCCTGTAAAGCAAACACGTAAAACATCCGCGTTAAAGCCGATTTACATGTTTTGTTAACGCGGATGTTTTACGTGTTTGCTTTACAGGCATGCAAATGTGCTCTAAATACGCCGTCTCCAGCGGGTATTTTCGCAGCATCGTCATCATCTATTGTTGTTGTTGTTTCGCAGTATGATCAGTGTACCATAGTACAAGCAACAATTTGAAGCACGAGGGCGCACTACGTTGTGGTGGTGGTGGTGGTGATGTTGAAAGGGCTTGCCGTTGTCGGCCTCACGTATGTGGGCAACGTCACGACTGACGCCCTGGGGAAATGTGCCTTGTCCCCTTGAAGTCCCCTTGAAGGCGCACTACGTTGTGACTCGGAGGAGCCATGCGCACGCATAGACCAATCACAGACGTCTTTAGTTTTGTTCGCGAAGTTGACTTTGTACTGCAAACGAAAACCAAACCAAACAAAAACAAAAAATAGGAAGAGAACGTTATGGCCTGTATATGGTGTTTATTCACATAACACTCGAAGGGGAGTGCCAGTCCCTAGTGTGTTTGCCACCTGCGTTTGCGTTCTGACCTTCACTCTCGTCATATTCACCGATCATTTGGCGTTTCTGAGCTATGTACTGCATTAATGTTGCTCCTACCATATCGCAGTAAGTTCCACGTTTGCAACGCGAATAGTCTTCTACATAGCATATGGCAAAGAACAAAAAGCGAAACCAAACTTCGTCGAACATTCAGGACAGGTCAACTCCGCGTGGCATGGCTCCGATTGGGTCACGCGGGCACATGCAACGCCACCTAAGATACAAAAGGCCTGCTTCGAGACTGGAGGTACCCGGGTTCTAATCCCGGTGTCATATACAAATGCCTAGATACAAAAGGCCTGCTTCGAGACTGGGAGGTACCCGGGTTCGAATCCCGGTGCCGGCTGTGCTGTCTGGGGTTTTTCCTGGGTTTTCCTCAGACACATGTCGGCACAGTTCCCTTAGAAGTCGGCCCAGGACGCGTACTCCCCCAGGGCGTCAGCCGTGACGTTGTCCACCTCCGTGAGGCCGACAACGGCGAGCCCTTTCACCATCACCACCACCACCACCTGCTTGTTGCCGCGCGGTTTGTTCCGCGAGGTTTTTGTATCGAGCCCCCCCCCCCCTTTTACGCTGGAGGCCTGGCTACGTCACTGGCTGTTACGTCACGTCGACGAGTAAGCAGGCTTTCTCTATCTAGGTGGTGTTGGCCCATGACGGCTCCGAGTCACAACGTAGTGCGCCCGCATAGTTCAAACTGTATACATGTTGTGTTCCGCCTAAGAATTCCATTGTCGGTGCACCTTTTTTTTTTTCCTACAAGAAGAACCGCACATGTGGCTTTGCATTTGGATTCTATTAAAGCGTGGCAAACTCGTAAAGTATTCGCGCAAACAAAACTGAATCTGGATCGGCTTTATCATCTGTCTGACGATCATCACCTTCTCATATGTCTCATGCCCCCATATCCCAATGCCCCTGTGACTTGGTCATTGGACTGGTATTGGTCAGGAAAATGATTACTTTTTGTTTGTTTTTCGCATAGACATTACAGACTTATTCTGGGATTTGTGTTTCGCAATGTTCTTCAGTCAGTCTCATTAGTTGAAAAATAATCTCATTGTTGTCCTTCTCCACAATAAATTGGGAAGTAGGAGAAGAAGAAGTAAAAGACCATGGAAGCATGACGCTGTTATGAATCTCAACATGGCGTATGAAGACAAACAGACAAACAAAAAGTAATTAGTGTATTGAGTAGAAAATAGTAAACACTAGTGTTTAAACAGGGTACCTTTCGGAATAAGTACTGTGTAAGATGCCAAGTTTGAGTTTAAATGTTACAACTGTGCAAGACACTAAAATACTAACACAAGTATTTAACAGCATTTGGAGTATACCGTTACTCAAGGCACGTAAAAGTCTAGGAACCATACGACAAGAAATATAAGCGTAGTAAAAGGTCGTAGCAGAGAATAGTGAATGTGTGTCCGTGTCTTCATGAACAAGGCCTTGCGTCTGCCCTCTGACTGGGCTTTCTTGTTTTTCTTTCTTTCATTTGCCTTACTTTTCCCTTTCCTTTCTTTCTTTTTTGTTGTTTACTTTGAGTTTCTTTCTTTCTTGGAATAGCAAGCCGGCATTAGCCTGGCTGACATTTCCATTTTACTTTGCTTTCATTCTATTAAACATACGCAACGAGCCCAATGTCGTTGTTCAATTCGGGGGGGGGGGGCATGACGTTCAATAATAATAATAAAAAAGAATTGAGGTCTGCCTGTTCAGCCAAGGCGGCAAGTTCCACTCCCGCAAACAGAGAAAAGAACGACACAATAAGACAGTCCTACGGACAAGGCGAAGGCCGGCAACGCATATAGCGCACCTGACCCGCAATCAGAGAGGTGTGGGTTCGAATCCCACCACACGCGCTTGGTGACTTTCAGTCATCTGCCGATAGACCGCTTTGCCGAGATAAAAATGGGGCCACCCTGATATGGAGAAGGCTATATAGCGTTTGATCACGTGTGATGCGACGGAAAGAACCCCAGAGAAACGAACGGGGGGATCTCTAAAGGGCCTTGCCACGTGTCGTGTGGCCTCTGACTATGTACTTCGACCACGTGCCGGCGGGATATAAAACCTGCAAGGGTCAAACAGCGCGGAGTCTTCTGCTGAGGATGCCCAGCGTTGTCCGCACGCATGTCAGGCCATTTGCTGCGCACTGCCATCCTGGGATAGACAGTCCTGCACCGGTCTTCTATCGGTCACCGCTCCCGTGACCCACCGTCAACGATTGCAATACGTATAATAGCGAGTGAAGCACCTCAAAGAATTCGCTATCGTTGTGCGCCGGTGAGAAACCTACAACGAAATGAAATAGCCTCGTATGACGTCATCAATGGTCATATTTGCACATAGGCACCCTGCATGACCACGGCGATACGCCAGATAATGACAGCTACCTTTAAAGCCTCCTATCTTAAGGACGCCTACGTCTGAGATTAGCCCTCTTGTGGGTTGCCCCCATTAGTGGCCCTGACGCCTTTTACGTTCACCGGGAACCCCAGCCGCTGCACGCATCACCTCAACAACAGAAGAGGTAAGTCATTATTCGGTTACTCTATTTCCACCATTGGAAACGAAGATAAATTACACTCCTTTTAGCAACCTAGAAAAATGCTGTGCCTGATGATAGCGTGATTGCATCTTAGACTTTGTTATGTCGGACATTTTTACCATATATATAAGTGAGAGATTTCCTTGAGTATAAAGGGACGATATCGTGTCTTCTCCTGTATACTCAAAGAAATGATATTTAGAAGTTTATTACACCGGCTCACGTGCCTCTAAATTTTTTTGCCCAATTTTCATCGCGTTGCGACAGTAGCAATAGGCAACACGGAGGACTGGAAGCCTTAATAGGGCAGTCCATTCAGGTACGAAAGTGTACCCCATAACTTAGGGGGTATTAGAGATGCTCATTATCGTTTTTCTTTTTCTTGTTGTTAATACAGTGAACCCTCATTAATATGACCCCGATAATCTGACATAGGTACTCATTTTATTACCGTTTTTATCGTGAACGGTTCCACCGCCATGTAAACCCATCTTGTTAATATGACAATCCGCTTCTCTGACTATGACCGAGGTTTCTGTCACAAGTAGGGTCAAACACAAGTATTATCATCTCGTTATTATGACCACGTCACATGACCCGCAGAGTAGCCCCAGGGAGAGGTCACCACGTACCTCATGCGGAGGGTGACACGTGGGATGACTCCTGATGGTGTTGACCTCGAAATTATTCATGGTGCTTTTAGGGCTCCCTTAAAACAGCAGTGACCACGAGGTCAAGTCACACTGTGCTGCTGCTGTGGCGCACCTAAGAATGGCCGGAACGAGGAGGTCTCTGAGGTCATCAGAGTGTGCGTTTCTCGTTAGTATGACAATTCGCTTTATGACCAAAATCTGCGGGAACGGTAGTGGTCATACTAACGAGGGTTCACTGTATAGATCATCGGAGCTGCAGTAGTGACGTTTAGTTTAAGGTAATTTTTATAATATTAAAACGGATATTTTTATTTATTTATTTATGGATACTGCTAGCTTCCTACTGGAGGCCAAAGTAGGAATGGTACAAAGAGAGAGAGAGAAAAAGAATCATGCGAACAACGAGCATATACGTTACCAATGTATTGACTCCGAATCATTGTCAGAAACAGGTTTACGGAAACCACGGACACGACATCGCCTGGTAAAGCCCAGTCAGCGGTCAGTCCCAGTGAGCAGTCAGCAGCGAAAGTGTTGCAACTGCTTTTACACGTCTTCTGTCTTTGATACAGGTTGCTGGCAATGCTGTACATGATATCGTCACCATTATCTTGTGATCCCGAGTTTTCTTCGTGCATCGTGCTCGTGTTGTGTACTTCCTCGCTCTTTTACGCCCTGCACCGAGATCAGCCAATGGAATTGTCACGTGTAGCTGACTGCTGATATAAGAACTTCGGTTACCAAGGCTTCTTCGGCGGTCAGCAGCGAAAGTGTTGCAACTGCTTACACGTCTTCTGTCTTTGATACAGGTAAAACGAACTTCTACTCTTGCCTTCTTGTCTGTACGTGCTGCTGACTGCCTCGTTGTGATTTACGATGGAAAATGATATATGTCTTGCCTGTCACAAAGTGGCTGTAAATAACGACAATGGCATAGCTGGTCCAGTATGTAACAGTACATATCGTCTTGATGACTGTTCGGGAACGCGCACTAGGAGGCCTAATTGGAAATGCCCAACTTGCAAGATACACAACCAGAGAACAACGCAACCACGCGATATGGAAAAAATACCAGATAAAGATGCTCATGTCTCGTCGATACCTGAAACAACGCCGCAGCTTTCGAGGGAAATCACAGAAAGTGCGTCCCTTAGCGCGAAAGTTGACAAAATTGCTAATATGCTTACTGGGTCGATGTCTCTCCAATCTAAAATTGTTGACTTGCTTACTGTGAAAACTACTGTCCAAAGTTTGGAACTTGCTGTCCAAGTTATGTCAGACAAGTACGATGACATCTTAGCACAGTTAGTACAACAACAAAACTCTAACATCAAAGAGCTAAAAAAAGAAAGTGCGTTATCTTGAAGAGGCAAAGATTAATAACGACGAGCTGTTAGTTGTGCGGAAGCAACGACCTTGACCAATATGGTAGACGAAACAACATCGGGATTCACGGTCTGCCGCAAGAAGACAAAGAGAATTTGAACCTCAAACTGGAAGGGATTGCTAAGGCTCTTGACCTTCCCAGACCGACGGCAGAAGTTGTGGAAGCTGTACATAGACTTTCTTCGAAACCAGATAACATCCCACCAGTTATTGTTAGATTCACAAATAGGAAAGTAAGAGATGCCTGGATGGATAAAAAGAAGGAATTACTGAACATAAAGTTCTCGAACCAACAAATCTACTTCAATGAACCGACTTTTACACCGTCAACTTCGGGTAAAGGCGAAAGAACTGAAATGAACGCACGTTCGGTTGTTAATAAGCGCACAGAATTAGAAGTACTTTTCCAAGACATGTCTTACTGTTGCGATGTAGTTATGTTTACAGAAACCTGGTGTCAAAGTGAAACGAGGAGGTGGTCTCAGTGTGCTTGTGAAAGGTGGCTATTGTACCATTGTTATCACAGTTTTCGGTTATTACCGAAGATTATGAGGTACTTATCTTACGATATAATCACTTTTTTACATCTGTTCTATATCTGCCTCCAGGTACAAATGCTTCTTTATTTTTCCAATTGTTGAAATCTTATCTACAATTTATATCTGATGAGAAATGTCAAGCATTTATTGGGGGTGATTTAAATATCGACATGTTGTCTAGTTCAAATGTCAAATGAACTGAGCGTACTTTTAAAAGATTATCGCTTTGGAAACCATGCACATAAGTGTTCCCACACGTATTACTCCATCGTCATCAACGTTGTTATACCCTGTTATCACTAATTGTCTTTCTGCGAGTGTGACATATATCGGGTGTTCTCAGGACAGATATAAAGCGACCATTTACCAGTATTGGCACTCCTACCCCGTATAGAAAAAAAGGATAAGCCACTTGTTCTTTTCCAATGCCTAACTAAGAAATTTTTACGTGCCTTTGAAGTAGAGATTGCCAAAGTCAATTGGGAGTTTGTAGCCAGCCATCAGGACCCTAATGAAGCATTTTTCTTTGAGTTATTTTCTAAGATATATGCATCACATTTTGTAATCAAGGAATATAAGCAGTCAAGAGGCTGCCGTAAGCCCTGGATGACGAAACGCTTACTGAATCTTGTACATAAGAAGGAACAAATGTACAAGAAATTTCTGCTCTCCAGACATTTTGAAGATTTAAACGCATATAAGCATTTTCGAAATCTCGTCACGAGTACATTGAGGCGTGGAAAGTTGGACTACTATAAAAGGTTATTTGATGCTGATGTAGGCCAAAATCCAAAACAAATGTGGAAGAACTTACACAGGGTACTCAACAGAAAGCCCCATAGTTCAAATCTGGAAAGTATTTGCGTTGATGGCAAAACGATTGAAGAGCATTACTTAGCTGACTACTTTAATGCGTACTTTATTAATGCTTGTGGACTTCCTTCGCAAATGATACACGCGTCGTCTCAAATTTTATCTCATGGGATACCAGGAACTATATTTCTGAGTGCCGTTGACGAAACGTATACAATACAAAGAGTTTAGACATTTATAATATGCAAGTTATTCCCGTAAAACCGCTCAGTCGGTAGCGTGGTCGCCTTCTGATCCCCAGATCGCGGGTTCGAACCCGGCCGAGAACGCCAGTAACTTAGTGGCAGGGTACAAGTTGCTTAGACACGCCGTCTTTCGCGAGGGACGTTAAATACGGGGTGCCGTGTGGTGAGCTTTCATCGCACGTTTCGCGTGTAATGGGGTAGTGTACTGTTCTCAAGCGGTGAATCACCCCAGGCCATAGTCACGATTTATTTGTTGTTGTTGTTGTTTCATCGCACGTTAAAGAACCCTCAGGCGGGCAAATGCAATCCACAGACCGACCGCTGTGGCGTCGCTCATGATCTCAGTTGTCTCGCGACGTAAACCCCCAATTATTATTATTAAATTATTCCCGTAAAACGGATTCTTCGTTATATTGTTAGTCCTCTAACTTACATCATCAACCAATGTTTCACATGACACGCATAGCACAATCTTACCCATTTCGACCTAGGTCTGGATGGAATATTCCCAGGCTCCGAAATAACTATCGTAAACAACTTCTTGAGTACACTGCTCCTCGACTTTTGACTGGTACGGAAAGCGCTAATATCGACGTAGTCTCTATCAGTAAGAAAGATATCTTAGATTACTTTCTGTGTGCGTAGGGAGTATTGTTATGATATGCATTTATTTTAATATGGTGTCATTGATATGACTGTGTAATTTTGGCCTAATTTTCGGAGTGCACAAGGAGTATGTTGTGTATGATAGGATGTCATGTATGTGAATTGGGTCCTCTATACTTATGACTGTGATATCCTTCTCTCACTCTCTCTCTCTCTCTTTCTTTTTTTTTTTCTAGGGCGAGTTGCACTAGATTTTCGCTGCTGCACTCTTGTACTTAGAGTCTAGTTGTACTGAAGGGACGAGTCCTTACCCCTTTTCACAGTAATGTGAATAAACTTATTATAATAATAATAATTATTATTATAAAGCATTCCAATCTTTCAATCGTACGCGGAAAGAAGGACAATTTATGAATTTTGCACGCATAAGGTTTAATATGGGATCTATGGGAACAACAACAACGACTTTATTTTAAGATGATGACTGGGACGCTGATAAAATAAATAAATAAATAAATAAAACGATATATAACTATCCTTGTCAATTCTAAGTTTACCGTGAATTATTAAAAACAAAGTTTGTAACCTGGCAGACTTACGTCTACTATTCATTAGCAGATCTAATCCCGCTGTGTCGTAAAGGTCACTAACCGTACTCGGCGGCGTAAACCTGTTACGAGTAAAACGGAGTGCCTTTTTTCAGCACCGTTTCAATCTTGGAAATATTCCGTTCGGTGGTTACGTCTCATATAGGACTTGCATATTCTAGAACATGCCTAACATAAGTCTTATAAGCCGTTAGTTTGGTTTCCGCAATAACATACTTAAGGTTCGGCTTTAAAAAAAAAACATAATTTACCTAATGCCTCCCACGTGCCGATTCCATGAGAGGTCATTGGTAACAGTGACTCCAAGGTGCTTAAAATTGTCTAAGTATATAATCATTCAGTGGTCTTCCTGGAACACAATTCCAGAAAATAATACCTAGAAACGTTCCCTTGTTGATCTTAAGGAGTCCAGGTAATTCCCCTCTCGTAAGCTCGAATCTTGCTCTTCCCGCCTTCCAGCTCCAATAGTCCGTGTTCATGTTATGCATTGAAACTTTGCGGTATAACCTTCAAACTGTATACCCCATCCACCTTAGCACAAGATGAGTGTGGCGTCGTTCACCGCCGTGGATTATGTCGTCCTGCTGGGGTTCCTGGTGCTGTCCACAGCGATCGGTGTATTCTTCGCATGGCGCGACCGTCGCAACCAAAGCAACCGCCAGTTTCTGACAGCCAACAAGCAGCTGGGATGGGTACCTGTAGCCATGTCCATGATGGCGAGCTTCCTCTCGTCCATCGCCATCTTGGGTCTTCCGTCCGAAGTCTTCGTGCATGGATCACAACTCTGGTTGGGTTCTGTGTCGTCATCCATCGCTATACTTTTGGCTGCGTTCATCTTTCTACCCATGTATTATAATATGGATATCACTAGCATCAATGAGGTGAGTGCGGAAAAAAAGTTTCTTGAACTCGGTCAGCTTTAATGTCTTGCGTGTTTTCCTACGTCGTTTTTATGACTTCCTAATGTGGCGTTTATCCAATAAGGCTACAAGCTTTACATTGCAGAGCAAAAACACGCTTCCATTTTTCTTTGTGAGCTAGAGATGTTTGCTAGATGTGCCACAGCCTATATGCTAACGTCGTCCACTCACATATGCAATGCGTATATCGGTGAAAGAAAAGAGAAATGCAATTCTCAGCAAACGTGAAAGCGCCGCACATATTTCGCTTGTCTGAATGTATGTGAGCAAAATTTACGTCCAAAATGTTATACAAAAGGCAGAGTGGGGGTAGTTCACGCATTCTATCTACCAGATATCCGAAAGTAAATTCATTATGGAACACATGTGCAGGCGACGAAGAATAATATTTTGTACAAACCGGAAACGCCTTTTCAAATATTTTTCTGTAAATTTCGTGTTAGCGCCGCGAAGCAACTGTGGCTAGGAGCACTGACGCGGACAGATGGAGAGAGGACAGCACGAAGGAGTGGGGAACAGCGGGGGTTTTAGTATGCGTCCTGGGCTAACTTCGGGGGGAACTGTGCCGACGTTCGTTGGAAAACCCAGAGGAGACCTCAAACAGGACAGCCGGTGCCAGGATTCGAACCGGCGTCACCTCCCACTCTCGGCGTGGAGAGCGGTCATCCTAACCACTATGCCACGGGAGCCGGTGCTTCGGGAAAGACTTCTGACATTACGCAACAAGGCTGCAATATTATGCG
Source organism: Ornithodoros turicata (assembly GCF_037126465.1). NCBI lineage: Eukaryota > Metazoa > Arthropoda > Arachnida > Ixodida > Argasidae > Ornithodoros > Ornithodoros turicata. The sequence goes on from NC_088207.1 coordinate 37,598,861, forward strand.
ATACACATTTCATATATGTGCGCCGGACGTGATCATAATAACAGAGCGAATTTTTTCACTGACTGCCGTGTCATAATACAATGGAAAATGGAAATGACGGCCGATCTCACGAACTGGTGTCGTCCTTTTAGGCCATTCAGCACCAGACGGTCCTCATGACAGTATTGTCCTGCGGCACGTACCGCTGCGAATAAAGAGTAGAAGTCGCTTGTACGTACGGGAAAAGTCGCAAAAGTAAATAAAAGTAACTATTATTTGCAAGAATTTGTGTTGCAATAAATTAGAGTGAAGCGCTAGGTACGTAAATAACGTAACTAATGGCTATACAAGAATTAAACCGCTTACAAAATAAACTGTCTACGTTGTAGTGAATGCGCTATACCTTCTTCAGGATTAAAGAGTATAGGGTATATATCCAAGACACACCTGCCTGTCTTGCATAGAAGGACGTGTTGCCGCCGGAGCATCGCCTGTACTGTTTTCTATAGCCCTTGAAAGTAATAAGCATGTTTTATAGCAGGAACGAAACTGAGCGTGAAATGCCCGTTTTACTTCCAGTACCTTGAGAAGAGATTCATGTCAACAGCAGTGAGACGCTTAGCATCCGCCATATTCATTATACAAACGGTGAGCTTTCCAATGTAACGCTCCCTTGCAGAGTTTTGCAGGCTCAGGTTATAAGATCCGGAGGAAAAACGAAACCGTTCCAACGATCCCAGCCTTCGTGCTCTGGAGCTCTATAGAATACTTCACTTTCGTACCTTGTGGTTGCTGAAAATTTATCGAGATAAAAACGGATGCCGTGTACATCATATAATGTTTTACTTATTTTCTGCGCAATATATAGTTGCTGTACATGGGAGTAGTTCTGTACGGTCCGTCCCTAGCCTTAGGTTCGGGTAAGTGTACGTCTTCTCCATGCCAAGACACTCTTGCGGCACATGCGATATTAAACGATCGCGCACGAATCTCTGTCCTTTTTACAGTAACTGGTTTCCCAGTGTGGGCCTCCATTCTACTCAACGGCATTGTGTGCACATTTTACACGACGATCGTGAGTTTACCATCTTCCGAGCTGTGTATATCGCGAATATTACAAACGCGTGATTTTTGTTACACACAGGGTGGCATCAAGGCCGTCGTGTGGACAGATGTAGTCCAAATGGTACTCATCTACGTCGGATATGTCATGGTGATTTCTGCGGTAAGTTGCCTCATGGAACATGTGATGGACGAATGGGTTTATTCTTTAATTGCTTTATGCGTGTCATCCCCTTGTCCTGCGCGCCAAATTCGCTGCGGTAGATAAGATTCGCTTTTATTGAGCTTGGAGCAATGATGAGAGGTTTTCCCTTCTTACACAGCAACAGCGTATGTTTCACCTAGAGTCACTAAATAGGAAGCAGAGTAGCGACACTGAGCCACGCCGGCGAGCAAGACCGCCATCTTGCGTCCGGCGCCATCTTGCGTCCTGCGCGGCTGCGTCGCTTAGCAATAGGACTAAAATCTGCCCTTTCTCGACCGGAGAACTGCGCGCAGACTAGCCAGCTCGTAACCGAGGAAACCGGTTTTGGATGGAGGGGACCCAACATGGACGGCGCCTTCTTGGAAGGAGAAACCACGTGACACGATTGGCCAATCGGGGACACCGAACGACGGTCCCGGCGCGGAAAAGGAATGCGATACTCTGTACCCCTATTTAGTGACTAGTTTCACCTGAATGTGTGGAATAAAAGCGATTACCGTGAGATTTCATGATTACCATGTGATGATGATGATGTACTACTTGTATATTAGAGACTCGCGTATGGTCATTATTGCAGGGTATCCAGCATGTCGGCGGTCTCTCGAACATGTGGAAAATAGCTGGAGAGGGTGGAAGACTGGTATCAATTAAGTAAGGCAATATGGCTGTGCACGCTGAGCAGCATTTCGTTATGACGTTGTTTGTTAAATATCTGCGTGGTAGTATATTTCCTTCGGCGACGCTTCTGTGTTATGTGTCTGTTTCATGTTTATTTCCCCGCCAGTGCAGGCGCGTTCATCTAATGATATGTAAACTTTCACGCCGTTATGTTATCTAGGTGTCGTTATATTGCTTACTTGATAACAACATCCTGGATCGGTGTATACGGACGCACCTGGCATCACGCACTTGTCTTTTTAAGCAGTATATTGGGAAATCTTTCGTGATGCAATCCTATCACACTCTTTAGTTCTATTATCGCTGCAATGCAAAAGTGTCTTTTTCGTCTACAAGTGCAAGCAGGCAAACCAGCATGGCGACTAGTTCCATTTCCCCTTTTTTTTTTACAAGCAAACAAACAAACATGTCTCAAAGTGCCATATGGCGACTTCAGATAGCAGACCGCATCAGAATTTGTAACCGTAACTCTAAGTCGACACGTCTAGCCCTATCTGTCAAACCATTTAACCTCTAGATGACTGCTATCTATAGAGTATAGCATCCACATAACTGCCTGTTTGTTTATTCAGAGCCCGTACTGTACAAATATGATCTGATCCATATACTGACAAAGCCAATCTTTACAGCTTAAGCTCGAGTCCGTACGAGACGTACACTGCATGGAATGTGATAGGATCCTGGACAGTGGGTTGGATGGGTGCCTATTGCGCCAGCCAGACGCAGGTACAACGGTATTCCAGTATCGCATCCCTCAGAGATGCGCGAAAGTAAGGCATTACATCATATGCATCATGAACGTTTTCAGTCTTGCATCATATTCCACTTTGAATAAGAATGACGTGCGGAAGGCGGCAAACGCTCACGAAAGTCGGATGGGTTGTAACAAAAATCGTGCATTTTCAGGGCTCTGTTGTTGAATATTCCCGGGGTAGGTGCGACACTCCTCCTGTCAGTGCTGTCGGGTCTTGTCATCTTTGCCGTTTATCACGACTGTGACCCCAGGCTCATAGGGGACATCGACAAGGCAGATCAGGTACGCATGCATATAATGTACACATGAACTGTAGCCTCAACCCAGGTGTCACCACGAAACGTGCTCGTGGAAAGTTAGTGCAGACTGTGGATACAACGTGCAGTGTCTTCACTGAGGAGAACTAGAGGGCGATAGAGAGCACACCTGCACCAGAACCTGTCGTATATTTTCGCGACAGACTTTTTCGTGAATGATTGGGTAGACGTCGAGCTAGTAAGTTACCCTCCTGCGAAGTAGTGTCCTCGCGACTGAAGACACTTATTCCATCCAGCATTTCTGCCACTCACGAAAGTGCCTCTGGTGACCTGATTGTGATAGCAGACCTGCGAGCACTGGCAGCTTCATGGTACAAGATTTCAGAGCGCGGAAGTTTGTAGAAGTCCGTCCTTGGCGGGAGGGGGCGTTAATTCCGTCCTACACTGTAGAAGTCTACTCTTGTGTGTGTGTCAGGCTAAACCGTACCGAGAGGCATGACCTTGGAGGGATCAGAACCTACAGAAGCTGATTCAGCTAGAAAGGCAAAGTAGACCAGAAACAAAAACGCCCATTGCATCTTACTTTGTGGAAATATTGTGTCCGGACAAAGCCATGGTATAACATCAAAAAGACTCATATTGACAAATATTAATGCCAAGAGAGCACCTAGTAACACACATGATTCACCATTTCTTCTGTCCTGGAGTAAGTCTCCTTAACTTCTGCCTTTTCATCAGGTCATTTTATAAGGCCGCCTCTTGTTATGTTATTATGGGTTACGTCTGCCTAATTCTTCACGTTCTGCATGACTTTCATAGCTGATGCCGTACATTGTGCAAGACCTGCTGAGAGGCTATCCAGGGTTGTCTGGACTGCTCGTATCTTCGGTGTTTAGCGGTTCGCTTAGGTGAGCCTCAATGGTTCTTTAGCACACTGAGCAGATTGTCTCATCCCCTATATGTGTGTTAATTTATTTGTTTGTAGCACCTTGTCCTCGGGGTACAACGCTCTCGCGGCCGTCACCTGGGACGACTTTGTCAGACCTAAGGTATCACTGTCCGAGAAGAAGGCTGTACTGGTTACGAAGTCCATAGGTGGGAAATATTAGTCGTTCTGGTCGGTTGAAAAAACTGCTAACAATACGAAGCCATACACTTTGGCATGCACTCATAGCGTAAATGTATATTTCGATACGCTTCGAGAGTATATCTCGAGAGTATATCGAGAGTGTATCTCTTAATTGTTTCCCTCCAGCTGCATTCTACGGTCTCCTATCCATCTCGATAGCCTTTCTCACTGGATCCATGGAATCCATTGTCCAAGTAAGTGAACACTATCCACTGTAGTGATAAGACTACCGTAGAGTAAAATCCTTCTTTGTGATTGAGTATCTCCACAAAAAATACGGTGTGACTTGTGTTTTGCACCTGAGAGATATCACAAATCACAGCGTTCATTGCGGTCTTCTTGCTGTGGAAAGTCGTTTTGTCGGCTTGTTCGGTCGTACCATGAAGTAATGCGACTATTCCTGACCGCAAGGGCAAACTCGTGTATTTGTAACAGGCTTCGAGCAGTCTGGTCGGCGCCATGTCCGGGCCTCTCCTTGCCGTCTTCCTCCTGGGAATGCTGGCTCCCGTGTGCAGAAGGAAGGTATGTATTGCAGCTCCTGGTGCCCTTAATTAGCTTGGCGATCTCAAAGAAGTTCCATAAAGTGGCGCTAAGGAATATCTTTCGAACGTAATGTTTGTGGGTAATTCCCTAGAAGCAAATCTATCTGTGAACTGGGGTTTGGAATCTATTGTCCCGTCCATACCTTTGTGTCGCATAACAAGTTGCTCATTGTTTACAAACAGAAGGCCCACCCGAAAGTTGTCTAGGGTTCCCAGCGTCAGCGGCCTGTCACTCACCGCTCATTTAAGTTAAACCTTTTCACTATTTGTAAACAGTGAAAGGGTTTAACTGGAATGTGTGACACAGCGTGGCGCCACATGTAGCCGCTGAGGCTGGGAACCCTAGACAACTTTCGGTTGTGCCTTCTATTTGTAAACAGTGAAAGGGTGAATATTTAACAGCTTGTTGGGCTTGTGGCTCATGATGACTACGCAGCCGACAGGCAGCCGGCTTCGTTTATTTTAGACCCAGTGCTATGCGCATGCAATGTAGTCTTGCCGCCGTATTAGACGAGCAGTGCGCAGTTGAAGACCTGACACAGTGTTAACGGTAATTTTCAATTTAAATTTTCTAAAAAGTACATAAGGGTAATTGTGACGAAAGGGTACTGAGAGCTCAGACTATCGAACAGATACCGTTAACCCTAAAGCGGTAGCGGATTTAAAAAAAAAAGTGAATAACTTCCAGCCGTACAGCTGATGCATGTATGCCAGCAGGTTGGCAATTTTTATGGAGCGCAAGGGGACGTCGAGAGAGCAAACGATTCTGGTCCCTGTGGTTTCGTCTGGAATACTCTTCGCCACCTAGCGGCCTTACGGCGAGCCATTCTTGTCGCGCGGCAACACAAACTCACGTGCATAGCCCCCAATGACAAAGCCGGTCTTGGAGCTGCACCAGTCGTGCTGAACTGGCGTCTCCTGAGCATGCGCCGTACCTCGAAGAGAGCTCTTCCACCTGAATCAATCAGTATCAATCAGATGCGTAAATCGCCACCTGTCGTCTGCAGAGAGAATGTGCCCTGGCGCCTTCGTGGTCATATGGGCGCCACGCGCATGAGCATAGGCAATTACGAAAGGGGTCCATTATAACCGTCGACGTGCCCTATGCTTTTTCCTCAGGGTGCCCTGGTGGGCATATGTACAGGTCTATGCTTCTCCTGGTGGCTGGCGCTTGGCTCCATCCTGTATCCCCGCGAAAGTGACGAGTTACCTACGTCGACGGCTGGATGTACCGCCTTCAACCAGACGATCACTGTTGGCTCCTTTGTTCTGCCGCCAGAACCTCAGTAGGTAGCACGGTTCACTTGATCTTCACGACGTGACTCACCCTGTAGATTGTCGAGAGGCACCCGCACTATCACCCCTCAGCTATATCAATCTCTGCTGTGTTATCTCTACCAACAGGGGGATCTTGAGGTTCTACCATATTTCTTACATATGGGTCACCGTCATTGGATTCGGTACAACAATGTTTGTCTCTCTCGTCGTAAGCCTCCTTCTGGGTATGTCCGCCTCCAATCTCTACAAATATCTAGACGTGTTAGTCGAAACTATGTTGTCATAAATTGCCAGAGAGAAATGACAAGGAAGAAGTCGACCCCAAGTATGTGTCACCGTATTTAAGGAAGTTTATGAGGAACTACAAGAAAAAGCAAGAAGTACAGGTCGTTAACGGTGTCCATATGGTACGTGCATGTCTGTCTACTTTCGAGCTAGAATATATTATGATGTAAAATCAATGCGGAGGTCGTAGAAACGTTGACACCGACATTCCCATTTGTTCTCTTTCAGAGTGAGGTTTATCCCACAGAACTCAAGAAACTGATGTCTAGCAACGAGCAGAGATGACCTCGGCAGAGGTGTTCAGACTGCAACGCTGTACAGCGCCGAATGCGTTTCGGGACGTCGTCACTTTAGCGTTCGGCAGCTAATCACTCAAGAAGCAACAGATATGATCAACAACAATACATGGAATGGAAAACGGTACCCCTTGATGCATAGCGATGCAACGGGACCATATGGGCGAAATCCGTCACAAGAAGTTTTATGTGCTCTTCTGGAGCACTTTCTTCGCGCTGCTCTCTGACGTCAAAAACGCATAGATGAGGAACCGAATGTATAGAACGATAATGTTGTCCACAAGATGTTTCGTACCTTTTTATTGTCCATGCTCAGGCACATGCTAACGGGTAACGATGGAGTAATATACGTATGCACAATCTGACGGATGAATGGAAGAACACGTGAAATGAAAGGCTGTGTGAAAGCATCGTGGATGCACACACGGTATGTGTCTGGTCGTTTTCAGGTTCTGCGACTTGTAAAAGTAGCCTATCGTCTCTCTTTTTTTTTTCTTTTTTTTTTTTTTTGTTGTTGAAAGACACGCACGAAATCTTGTCTATAACGCAGTTCATGTATATGTAAAATGTAATAAAGGGAGTAATATAAGCACTCAGACAAAAACATTTTATGCACGTGAGTGACTTTAGTGAGGAAAGTGTGAGCCGCTTCCGCCCTTGAATACATTATGCCTCACACATGAAGGGAGTTGCCTCAGGACAGAAGCCGCCGATATTTCGAACAGAGACTGTTCTTCTTCTGGGCCCAGAGAAGCCCAGAAGAAGAACAGTCTCTGTTCGAAATATCGGCGGCTTCTGTCCTGAGGCAACTCCCTTCCTACATCTCTACCGGTTCGCTGGATTTCTACCCATCTATATTATGCCTCACACAGGCGTGCCAAGCCAAGCCGGAACCTAAAACATCAATTTACCTGCATTTTGAGCCGACACTATACAGGGTGTTTCTTTTTAGCCTTTACAGAATTTTTATAATTTTGAGGTGCAAATGAGCCGAAACCAAAACTGCGGCGACAGGGAACGCGGGGAGTACAGCGCTCATTTCACGCCAGGGGGCCACGTGCTTTGCAGCAATGGAGATGATCGAAGTAGGCGCCGCCCAGCTGGCCAGATAAACCGCTTTCCGGTCCAGACAGGCCTCCGTCGGCGAGGATGCCGCGCTTTTTCGGTTTCAGCTCATTTGCACATCAGAATTCGGGGATGGATATTTTAACGCACGTGCGTGTTTCGGAATTTTTTGAACGTGGAATGCCATTCAACGAGGATAGTCTCTCAATCTGATATCTCGCTTTTGCCCAGAATTCCCTACTTACGCTATCCAACCATCCGTAAAGGCTAAAAATAAACACCATGTATACCTATACAGGGAGTTTTTTTTTTTTTAGCCTTTACAGATTTTTAATAAAAAAGCTATGAGAGCAGCATAGATGTCCTTTTGGTAGTTGAGTTCTACGGACATCCTCTGGACGGGAGTACGTAACTACAACATGACTAATTACCTCAAATTCATTAATTAACTCCTTAATTAGCAACGCAGTAAACGGGAAAATATGGAGTTTTAGTATATCCTACGCTAAGACATTTACGTACGTGAGGGATAGCGTTGGTGGTTCTCCGCACGCGCAAAACATAAGCAGAGCTTTGCGCATTGCGCAGAACCACCACGCTATCCCTTACGTACGCAAAGGCGACAGCGTACGTTATACTAAAACTCACTAATGGTAGTAGCGTTAGCGTAGTAATTGGTCTGGTATTATCTTTTTACTTTCGTGTTAGCGCCGCAAAGCAACTGTGGCTATGAGCGACTAACACACTTCCCAATGGGAAAAACAATGTCGGCGCAAAGTCGGCCCAATGTACAGTGTCAGACTAAAGGTTGTCGGCCCGACCTACGTAAAAGTGACCGGGCCAAGATCGGGGATTGACATTGGCCTAACGTGGCATGACTTAATCTGCTGGAGTTCGGGCCAACGTGTATGGTCGACCTAATCGACATAGGGCTAAGTTAGTGCCAGCATAAAACCGAGATTGGTCTCAGCTTGGGGTTTCCCTGGCTTCACCCTAGGCAGCAATCATAGGTGGGGAGTAACGCGTTACAAAGTAGTGCGTTACCGGTAACGCGTTACATTCGAGTAGTGAAATATGGTAACGCATTACATTTGGGAGAAAAGTAATGAGTAACGTAACGTCATTACATTTTTAATAACTAACGCGTAACGGCGTTATGCGTTACTGCGTGTTCGGGAACATTGCTTCATCGTCTAAACTTGAAAGCTTGAGCGAGGACCGTGCCTGCAGAATCCGGGAAAATCATTGATTTTTTCTGTTCAGTTTCGACAAGGACAAGAAGGTCACATTGACACCCACGAAGAACGCAAAAGAAGGGTTATTGACCTACCCTGGTTGCGATGTCACCTTTGTTTACCACCGCTGTTTTTCACTCCCTCTGGTATTTTTCGGAAGAATGGGGCAAAAGCGGCAGAAAAATAGCCTCTACCCTCTGGACAAGTAACAAAGTACCAAGGGATTGGCTGTTTGGATTTGTACTGTGTGAGATAAAAGGTCACCGTCTTTATCAACTTACTTATATTGATTTGCGCAATGCAAGCAATGGGCTAACCTTTCCTCTTTTTTTTCATAATAAAGCTATACCCCCCCCCCCCCCCCACAGAATGCATTATGTGACTCAACCAAAAATGGTACGTATTATAAAGACATCTGGTGAAGTAATGCAAAAGTAACTGCATTACTTATCAGAAGTAACGGCGTTAATAACGCGGTACCGCAACAGTAACGAATAACGTAACGTGATAATTTTTTAAAGAAGTAGTGAGTAGCTGTAGTGCACTACAAAATAAAAGTAACTTCCCCACCTATGGCAGCAATCTATTTTTATCGATGGGCCGACCATGGGCCCCACAGTCATAGAGCAATAGGCCCGACGTTGGATGGACGTTATTCATACTCAATTGTCTCGCAGCATAGAGTGACCATTTATCATCCTTTGTTTTTTGCTCGTATTTTTCACAGGGGGCAGTGAGCACGCCGTCTAAAGCACAGAAATTTCACACAATGAAACAGCATTTCAAAGTGGAAAAAATAGAGGGAGAATCATAAAAGCTTCCAATATGCCTGTGACCACCAGAATCAAACAGATCACAAAGAAAAGCAATTGCATTTCTCGTATTGCCAACTCTAGGACGGGACAAGCGCGTAAGCATTTCTTTCGCGAGCAAGAACAGATACTGTACATAGGTTGCCCCGCGAACTTCCACAAATTCGAGAGTCCTGTTCGTGTGTGAGTCAAGATGAAGGGTGAGGTGTCTAAGTTTAATTCAACGCGTACACAAACAACACTGAAATGAGGAATTTCTGGTCGTATTAGCTCACCATGAAGATAACGTGTCTGTTTCCTACTGCTTTGGGTTCGAGACAATCTCATGGCCAAACCAAAGTCGAACTTGTACACCATTCCACGTTTCCCTCTCCCCAAGGAAACATGCTGAGATTGGACCAAGCTTGGCAAGAGTTCGGCTGGCAAACCTAGCCGTGCTTGGCAAGTGCTTAGCCAAGGAGCTGTTTCTTGGTACAGGCCTGCCCCTTCGCCGACGGCTTACCAAACCTCGCTCTACCTATCAATATGTAACATTGCACCAACGTTGGCCAGCCGAAAGAGTCGATGGCCAACTATCATCCGACTTTTTGACAACCGTCAGAGCGCCTTTTTTTTTTCGAGTAGCAGCTGCATTGTTTTAGGTTTTTTTTGCAATGCAGGACCAACATTGGTCCGCCCATATTCTGCAGAACTCAATAGCACACCCGCAAATCGCCCCACAACGTCGTTCGCCAACAACTGTGAGAGACATCATTCTGACATTGGTCCAAGGTGCAATGGCCGACTAAGTTGCATGCCAACCAAAAGCCGACCGCTGGCCGATGGTTGGCAGTCGGCACTTTCCACTTGGGATCGAGAACAGGATATGGTTTAAATCTCGCGATATGTATTGCTATTACCGAAAAAAGAGCGGCTGTGCGTTCTTTTCGGTGAATCTATTCGCGACGGCCACCCAAAGTTGGCCAGACGATGCATGCTAACGCTTTAACGACACCTCAACAAGGTGTCAGGGCGTGCTGTGGGGCCAGCGTTCGTTGACCAACATACCCTATTAGTGACATTGGCCCAAGCTTGTTTCAATCATTCTTGACCGATGAAGTCGTTTGCCGACCGACTGCCGATGGACGGCCGATCATCGGTAGTCGGCAAATTCCCATTGGGTGGTGCGTCCTGGGGCCCGTCCTGCTCTCATCTTCATCGCGTCCATCAGGCCCTCGTGTTGGGGACACTACGCTACAGCCTCCCTATCTTGCATGCCCTCAGCCAAACACAGGAGCGCGAGCTACTTAACATCCAAGCCCGCGGCCTTCGCATTTGTCTGAGAGTACCACGAACATCAGAGACTTACGGCACTCTAGCTGAAGCACGGGAGACTCCTGTCCCTCTTCTGCGGGATGCTGATAGACTTCGAGTATATTCTCTCACCAGTCACCCTCACCACTATCTTTGCCATATTGACGACGAATGCCCTGACTCAGGTTTCGGCAAGACCATCGCCCGCCTGAAGGATCATCTTGCTTCCTCCTCAACCACTCCCAATTATGCACCAGGAATGTGGACCCGTGCGCGTCCTGATATCTGCTCCACCATCCCCGGCAGCGCAAGCGTGACACTCCCGCACCTGTAGCTCTCCAACTCGCTCTCCATTTTTGCACTCCACGTATCAGAACCATCGCCAGGTATACACGGACGGCTCAGTCACGGCAGACAGCTCGGGTGCTGCATTTTATATTCCTGATAGTGACTTTCAGCAAGCCTTTGTCCTCCCATACCCAAAGTCTTCTATGGAAGCAGAACTCCTCGGCATCCTCTCTGCTCTACAACACCTGCTCGGTCTGCCGGCTGCACAGTGGGTTGTTCTGACTTACAGCAAGGCTTCACTGGACTTGCTGCTCTCGTTTCGCCCCAGCACCATATGCACTCTCCACACGCTCATACTACAAGCTCTGACACAACTTGCGGCAACTGGCCACTCTGTGACGCTTCAATGGATCCCGGGACACGTGGGCCTCCTTGGTAACACCCGCGCAGACACAATAGCAAGAGACGCAACATCTAACACAGCTCTCCCTGCCACCCCTCTGCCCCTAACGATCTCTGTCTGCTCCCTGCACATTCGCCGGTGGCGTTGTGTCCGGACCCGCGGCAGTTCCGAGCGTACTCTACCTCATATCATCATTTCGTATGCCTCATTGACCCCAATGCAGGACTTCACTATTGCCTGCCATAGAGCTGAAGAATCACTCCTTCACCGTGTTCGAATGAATGTTGCACGGACACCCTCACTCCTGTACAAAATGCGCCAGACGAACACCCAACTTGTTGTGTGGAAGCCGACATCGAGCACTACCTGCTATCCTGTAACCGGTACCTCTCTGAAAGACTCGTCCTCCAACGCCACTTGCGACAGCTTGGCTACCCTGCTCGGCCCGGTCCTGTACAATCAGGGGCAGTTGCTGCCCTCTTGACCTTTCTCCCTGCCACCGGTCTCTTGACCAGCCTCTAAAGCCCTTTTGTGTATGTGTGTGTTTTCGTTCCTTTTTATGAAAGGAATAGCAAGTCGGTCTTTGCCTGACTAACCTTTCCTTGCTTTTTTTCTCAATAAACATATCCCCGCCCCCCCAAAGAAAAATATTTCGGGAGCAGTTCTACGGAAACTTCACATGAGGGAGGGGATTTGCACTCGTTTTCCCTCTCCCTAATACACTACCAAAGGCACGAGCCCAGCCAACGCCACTGCTGGGATGTCTGACGTCTGCGTTCCATGAAATCCATGGCTGTTTTTAGCCTTCGACGACACTGTACTGGATGGGTGGCGACCGCTAAACACCATCCAACGGAAAACTGGAAAGCGACGCGGTCACCACTAGACCACTGACGAGCAGGTCGTTCTGACGTCACAGGATATCACCGCACACCATTGTGAAAAGCCTTATGATAACTGGTAACTGGCCTGTTGTGCATTCCCTAATTTACCAAATCTATGGTTCACTTGAACGGCACAATTCATTATCGGCATTATAGATCACTGGAGTCCACACGGTTTGAAATTCCGCGAGGAGGCGCGTATGCGCAACGTCAGTGTGACGACGCGGAGGCGTTCCCTTTCGCCTGTCCGTGAGAAGGGTGTGTGGGAGAGGTGCTCAAACGTGTCCACTGTCCACCTTTGTGGAACGTCACAGAAACGTAGTCGAGGACCGCTCGTCCCCGTGGATGAGAGTCCACTGTCGGGCTTGCCAAGTAGCTGTTTGCAGGCGGGCGTTCCTGCCTGACATATTTATTTCAACTACGCTGGAGAGCAAACTTTACTTCTAGGATGACTGCAATGACGAGAAAGTGCATTAATGCCGCCATGTACTACTAATAGACACTGCATTCCATACACGATGAGCTGGCGAAGGTGAACGAGGAAAAAAAAAAAAACTCATGGCACGCAGAAGGAGTTTTTGATTCCGCGTTAGCGTCGCGAAGCAACAGTGGCTCGGCGTACAGGTGTGCACAGATGGAGAGAGGACACCAGGAAGGAGTGGTGGCCAGGGGGTTAGTATGTGCCATGGGCAGACTTCAGGGGGAATGTGCCAACATCCATCAGGAAAGTATACCAGAGAGCCTCAGACAGCACAGCCGGCTGTAGGATTAGATCCCTAGTCTTCAGCACAACCTTGGAGTAACGATCAATGGACACCTTTATCAACTCTCCAATGCTGCTGGCATGCATGAAGGAGGCTCGAGCGTGTACTGTAAAACTCTTGTATTTCTTCAAAGGCCAAGAACGATGCTCAAACATTTGTACAAGGTGCAAACATACTCCGTGCAAGGGAGTTTGTACTGCACAAGTTTATAGTGATCACCGGTAGGTCCCACCAGTTTCAGAGCTTGACAAGGTTCAAAATTGCGTTATATTAAAAAAAAAAAAAAAAGAACACTCAAAATTACATTAGGCTGTCTTACCAGTAGTACATTTTTAGGATACACTTTTCTGCAAAAGGAAATGATTGCTCTCATTATTTCACTCATGTATCACATACATTATGAGGAACCAATGGTTAAATAACCAGTTTTGCTCCAATGCATATTCGTTTGACTTTCAGCAAGGTTCTCAAGGCATATACGTAATGCGGTTTTGGTGTGCGAGTGTAATAACCAAATGCATGCACACAGTTGTATTTTCTCCAGCAGGCACACTACGTACCCTCTTCAGCAATGACTTTTGTACATTACATTCCCACCCTGAATCTGAAATTTTTCTAAAACATTGCAGAAGAAGAGTTCTGCAGTTGTTACACAGAAGCTTTGTCTCTGAAGTGAGCACTGCCGCTTGTACAAAAGATTCACATTAGCCACAAAAATATTGGAACTGAAAAAAAAATGACACAAAAAGTCTAGATCTCTTGTCAAAAATGCAGAGATATGCTGTCATACAAATGGTATGCCACAAAAATGATTGAAAAAAAAAAAAAAGAAACCTTTCCATTTTCTACAACCTTGTCAGGAGCAAATGTCAATTATGTAGAGCGGACCCAAGACCATATTCACATGGCAAAGCAAATGACAAAGGAAGCAAAGGTGATGACGGAAGCCTGTGTTGCATTTCGATGATCCCAGAATAGCTGTCTGCACCAATGATACTCATGCATCCAAGTCATGCACAAAGAGTGTTTCTGTCTTTCCTAGCCCCAGCTCTGCAAAGGTGGGCGGCTCCGGGCAGTCCTGCGTTGGTTCGCAGGGAAGCGTTCGTCGTGGGAAGTTGGTGATGATCTCAAAACTATCTGGGGCATCCGTGTGGCAGAACACATAAAAATATAAATACTGAAAAAGATAATGCCATTCCACCATTTAGTTTTCATGCTTGTGGATCACTTTAATACCCCTGACACACGGCAAGGGCGAATCTCCTTTTACGAAGCAGTCCTTTTGGAAAGCTGAGATCGGCGATCTCCTTTTCATCTGTAAAGGCGTATCGCGTAGACTTGAACAAAGGGCAATATGACTTACCATACTCTCGAACGAAGGCTAGACCGTGTTTTCATTTTTCAAGTATTCGAAGTCTGCATGCAGATACTGCAGCTGCGGTACGTATTTTCAATTCATTGGTCGTATTGCTATGTTTACTGTTACTACATCGTACGTGCAGGCTGGTTCTAATGGAAATATCTTGCGCGACATCCTTGGATATATTTTTCAAACGAAACACAGAAAAGAGTTCGCTCTTGCCGTGTATCACTGACATGAACTCCTTTCGCGAAGGTGCCCTTCGCAGCTGTGAAGGACCCCTACTGGAAAGGAGTTCAAACGTGCCCGTGTGTCAGGGGTATAAGGCAGCAAAAAATTCAGATTTTCTTTGTAATAAGCAGCAGATGACTACTGTGTTTGACTACCAGAACTCAAATCTCAGCATTTGCAGTCATCTCAGAGAATAAACCACAAATAATTTTCCACAAAACACTCCCAACAAATTTCTCTCCTGCATTGGAAGTGTTTGTATATGTTTCAGGATAAATTTGCTCACTTTTTTCTGACGTCAATTGCCATAAATAATAAGTGTTTTCCCGTATGATTATTCTACTGAAACACTAGATATTACTAGAGAATTTGTTCGCAGCTAACTGAGTATCCACTGAGGCAAACGTCTAAAAAGACATCGGCCAAATTATATGAGAGGTAAAAACCAAAATGAATCTCTGCTCATGGAGAGAACTAAGCTAGTAGTCACCTTGAGTGACTGTGTACGATGAAACCTCCGCTCTAGCCTCATCCCTGTAGGCAGCTTAATCACGAGATGGATCGAAAGGGGATCAGAATCCGGTGGCTCCTCCGGTATCTGGTCTATCAGCTCCAACTTCATCCGTTGTAATTCCTGTAAAAGAACACACTCCTTGCATAATTGCTGCATGTAATGTAACGAATGCCTACTGATTTAGTGGAGCCAAGCAAACGCAATACATTCTGGATAGTTCCTGGTCACCCACCAGCAAACGTCAACACACACGACCATATATAGACAACTAGAGTGGTGATTCAGTACCTAGTTCTGTAACCTCATTTGACATCAGCTATTAGTTTACACAACATTCTCGCAGTAAAACGCACAGGTTTGCAAGTAAGGCCCGGTATTATTGACCACTTCCAAAGACGTGATAATGAGACTGGTGCTAAGTCTCACTCAGCCACTGCGATGTACTTATAGTACTTCCGAGGAAAAAGCTGCCATGTTGCATAAGAAGCACTGCATGACCATTTGAAGGTAACTATATACGAAAAAAGCTGGTGTAGGGCATCCCTGTGATGCACACAAGAGAGAGGGAGATGAACTTTCATTTCCAGCGATGTGTACCTCTTTCCGTCTCTGCTCTGCCAGTTGGGTTTCCTCTTGTCTCCTGGCCTCTTCTTCTCTCCTGTGCATTTCCTCGAGACGCCGTCTCTCTTTCTCTTGATCAGCTCGTAGAGATTCTTGATATGCCTCATCTTGTTGTTGTCGAAGTGTTTGCGCTAAAGACCTTTCATCCCTGCCAAGGAGAGAACGCATCACTTTAATTAGCAGCAACTCTGTCCTTAGTGAAAGCACAACTTTCTAACACCCTGGAACAGTTTGGAACTTGTATGTTTATGCGGAGGCACACAGCAAAACATTGTATGGCTAGACACTGGGTTTTAAGAAGGAATCATAGCAGAGCCCTTAACTCTCTTGGGTGTAGTCTGACTTCACTCACATTTCCACTCTAAACTTTAATTCAATCATGTCAATCACAATTCACTTCCAAAAATGCTTTTGGTAGATGCTGTATGAAACTTGCCATTCATGACTGAGCGCAAAAGGACAAAGCCGCAAACAGTGGATGCACTTAATCTGCACCTGTGGTGAGGCTTGCTGGTGTGTGCTTCTCACAAGGTAATCCTTCGTAAGGGCCTTCAGATACAGGTGTTTTATCTTTCATCTTAAACTATATGTGAAACACATAACTGATGCCCACATGCCATGTTAACTGAAATTAATGAAGTGCCAAGGCAGTGAGAAGGCATGGGAGGAGGCTTGGCACTCTTTCGGATAAACCTAGAAATAGGGTGACTGAAGCAGTATACCTATCCAGGCGTGCTGTGATGATGGCCGCTTCATTGTCCGCCATGATCTGCTGCAGTCTGTGTATGACTGTGCCAGCTTCCATATAACCCTCCAAACGGCCTACAACTGTCATGCGGTTCTCTCGCAGCACTATCACTGCCAGAAATGGATAAGTGTTTTCCCGTAGCGCTTGAGACACTGCACATGAAAATGAAATGATGCAACCACAAAGCATTCACTGTGATTAACTGTGGTTACTGAGATAAAAGAAGGCGGTTGCAATAGGTATGCAAAACAATAACGTATACAGGCAGAAATAAGGCTGCCAAGTACCAGTCATACATGAAGAAACATCGTACAGATCATGTCAGACACAGACACAATGCTACTACATATTACGGTTGCTGATATATGAAATGTCAATGATACAATAACGGACAGTACGACTTCCAGTACCATGTAATGTTCAAGACCCTCAGTTTTCCGCGATTGCGCGATTCCGTGAAATGCCGCGTAATTCCGAATTAATCGCAGAATCCTTCTTTTGTACAGAATTTCACAGAATCCCTTATTTTTAGGGGTGTGCGAATATTCGAGTACTCGAATTCGAATCGAATATCAATCACTCGAAGTTTTCCATTCGCGAATCAAATACCCAATATTCGGGTTTCCGGATATTCGACTATTCGCCGAATATGAACGACAGCTCCCGAAAGTGGGCTTCACCTGACGCTTCCCTGCGTGAGGTGAAGCCTGCTCTACAAAACTGAAGCCTGCTTTACAAAACTGTCCATGATGCAGGACAAACACAGACAGATTGTAGTTTAACATTAGGCCAAGTTTATTGTGTATACTTCGCCTGCAGAAGGGACGGCGTCCCTCCCGCGTGCAGTTTAGCGGTGGCAGTGGAGGATTTTGATTTGGGAGGCTGCCTTCAAAAAGTTAAGACTCTTAAATATTGCCTACAGCCCAGAAACAAAAAGGGGTGTCCTAAAGATGTAACTTCCCAAGGGAATGTATTGTAGGCTGCTTCCTATGAAGGCCCTATAAACTCTGCAGATGCTGAAAGACCTTTCAGCAGGTATAAAATGATTGCAGGTGACAGACTGCATCAGAGGAGAACACAAGATATCATGTATGTAATGCTGAGCCACAACACTGCTTTGAATCTGAAATTTTATAAAATATTTTTTGTGCCCACATTATCCAAGAAAATAAAGTGCGTCCCATTTCAAGCAGCCTTTGACTGCTTGCCGTGGAAAATCGTGAAATTTACAAGTCAGCAGTGATGGCCACTAACTACTTCTACAGTAGTTAAACTATAACTACTAACTACTTTGCAATGGAGTAGTTTAACTAGTAGTTCAACTACTTTTCAGGGGAGTAGTTAAAACTACTTTTTTAACTACTGCAATTTATTTTAACTACATCTATAACTACTTATTGTTGTCCATCAACACCAATCCCTTGTAGTGTTCTTGGACACCTAAATATGAATCACAAGGTGTGATATTGATATTTAAAATATACTCTTGTGCCTACGTCGCTTAATTCACATACTGTCGTAAAATCCATTGCCTGTCTCTTGTATATTATGTGCTGACGAAAGAGCTTGCTGCGGAAATATTTTCTATTTATTTATTTATTTACCTTAAGGGCCAGAAGGGGCATTACATAAGGGGGGTACAACTGATGCATCCAAAATGAACAGCAACAATAGAACAATTTTACACAGATAACATAAAGATATAATATAAGCGTTAATTAAATAAAGAAATCAGACAAAGCAGCCTTAAAAAGTGCTGCATCTTTAATTGCGACTATGGAAGATGGTAATATGTTCCATTCTGAGATGGCCAGAGAGATTTTTAACAGCGGGATGATTTAATAAATGTAGTGGTTCGAGCCCTTGGGCAGGTAATATAACATGCATGATGAATACGCGCAAGTCGATGAGGCGGGGGAAGCAAACTCAAGTCAATTTCGAAATATGGAGAATAATAAAGATTATGTAAGAGACACAGCCGGGCTATTTTCCTCCGGATTTCCAATGTTTGGATACCATTATCTTTTTTGAGAGCGGTGGCACTTGTGAATCGTGAGTAATTTGATGTTATGAACCTGACGGCTCTACTTTGGATAGCCTCCAGCTCGGTGATAAGAGTCGACTGATAGGGGCTCAAGACAGCTGCTGCAAACTCTAATTTCGGTCTTACAAATGCCTCGTAAGCCATTCATTCGACGTTACTAGGTGCCGACCTTAGATGGCACTTAAGATAACCAAGGGCCCTATTTGCTCCGGATGCTATGTGATGGACATGAAATTTCCAGTTTAGGTTGCTTGTAAAATGTACTCCAAGGTACTTGTATTATCCAAAACCTGTGCTGAGGGCGATGTCGCCAATCTGGTACAAGTGACGCTGTGGGGAGCGTTTTCGGGAAAAACAGACATGCATGCACTTTGAGTGATTAAGCAGCATCAACCAGGTATTGCACCAGACTTGAAGATTGTCAAGGTATGCCTGCAAAGCGACCTGGTCAACGGAATCCACTATTTTTTTGTAAATGACGCAGTCATCTGCATACAACCTAACTGAAGAAGACAAATGACACGGGAGGTCGTTTATGTAGGTTAAAAATAAAAGTGGTCCAAGAACACTGCCCTGAGGGATGCCCTAGCGTACGCTGGACCGATCAGAACTCGAGCAGCATTAGCAGTGGTAGACTGAACACGGTTAGTTAAAAATTGCTCTATCCACATTAAAACCTTGGGATCAATATTACACAAAGAGAGTTTATAAAGTAACATGGAGTGAAAGCTTCCGCTATAAAGGTACGTACAACATACGACGGACCATGTACGAGATTTACACTCAGGCTCCTTCGTCACAGATCAATGCGCCACACACAAATATTGTAGTGGGTGCCCACTGCTCCACTGTGAACCGTAAAATATTTTCGCTTAGCCACGATGATCGATCACGTAGCCATCCTATGCGGTTACGTGCACACCAGGTCGGTAACCAATGTATTACGCATGCCGCTACGATCGTCAAATGCAAAGCTTGCGGCGGGATTCTTTCTGTGGCTATGCGATAAACTAAGTTGCAGAATTATTTCACAGCAAATGACGCTTCCCTAGACAAGCATTAAAACTGAAGATTTAGTACACGTGCACGGCAAAATTGCTCTGCACTTCCATTCTCATAAAACAAGTAGCTCAAGGTAAAAGTCGGAAGCACAATCGTGCCGTAAAGCATGCGGCAAAATTGGAAGTAGTTGGCACCTGCAGTAACCTAACTACTGTAGTTAACTATTCGAAATAGTAGTTTAACTAGTAGTTGCCACTACATTTCTGCAAGTAGTTGATAACTACTTTTTAACCATGATCAGGTGGTTTAACTAGTATAACTACATGTAGTTAACTACTGGCCATCACTGCAAGTCAGTGCCGCAGAATTTTGAATTTGCCGCAGCAGAAAGCCGAGGGCCTTAATAATGTTGTTAAGCCCACCACTACAGTCCCAAATAGTAAATGACTCCTAAGGGGGAAAAGAAAGACACATTTTATGTAAAACTTTTACACATGATTGCTGGGGAAAATGTCATCCCTCTGTGGAGCCCTACCAACGTTAGAGGTCTGCGCTGTTGCGGGTGTACCTGCGGACACCTGCACTAAGCTCAGATTTGTGGGTAGCAAATGCGACTTGATGGAGGTGCGTGTAAAGCGCGGGTGCACCGGCGTTGCCGGTGCAGGTACCTGTGCAATACCCGCGTTCATGCTCTTTCGCGAAATGAACGCGCACAAGACTGCACTTCCAGTGCATTTTATGATAATTTGATGACTGTTCTTTCAACAATTAATATCATGCTTTTGATGTACCACATGTAAAGTGCAATTAAATGTTCACAAACGCTTTCGTGTTTTTCTCAGCGCTGCAGTTACTCTAACTTGTGCAACTCGGCTGCACGCCCCTGTAGTGTGGGTAGCTCCACCAAAACTCGTGCGGATTGGGAGACTATGTCTGCGGGTGCGGGTCAGGAATTACATACCTGCGCCATACAGACCTCTAATTACATACAGACCTCTAACCATCGTAACTTATACCGCCAAAGTGTGTTATGCGCAAGAAAGGTAAGACCACATACTGAACACCTTCCATGATGTTGAGTTCAGCACACATAATACAAAATTACGCACAGAAACTATGGCATGAAGCTTCTCTTACCTCTGTAGCCTTCTGGGTAGTTGACTGAGCATGCCCAAAAGAACATGTTGGTGTTGACAAAGTCTATCAACTCAGGATTAGAAAGTACATTCCTGCAAAATACCAATAGATACACAAAAATTGCTTTCACATTTAAGTGCCTGCTTCCACATCCTGCTCAATGGTAGGACGGTGCCAGGAAAGTAGCACAGAGTAAAGTGATACTGCCACCTCAGTAATTAATAATAGGCACACTAATAATAGTAATAATAATATACAGTTAAATACTTAGATTAGATAATTGGATTAATTAGGATCAGATAATTAGATTAGTTATCTGCAATCACCAGAAAATGTCAAATTTGTACACTTTCTTTTATCAATATAATTCACTACACAGTACAGCGGGACTCACATTCCTCCCTTTCCACCTCTCAGATTAAAGAGTCCCTAAAGGGGTTGGTGTTTGCAGGTCTCATAGGCTACTGGGAGCAGGTATGTTCTGTACTCAATGCTTCATTAGTTCAAATACACTCATGGTGCAATGCAGGAAGGAGTATAACGGCACACTATTTTGTGATGCATGCCAACTGTGAGGAGCATGGAACCTAGAATTCTACCTACCCAGGAGAAAGTGGCCACCGCCCAGCACAACTGGAAGGTTGTACGTTTAACGCAAACAACAAAAGCAACCACGAAATCAATGTTTAAGGGTTGATTCACACCATGCAACTTTAGTTACGCCACAAAGTTGCACAGAGTGAACAGCAAACTGGTTGCACAACCCAGGTTGCAGGAGGTACACACCCATCGCTCCACGAGTGATTTCTCCTGCAACCAGAGACGTTCCGAGGAGAGTTTGCACCCGGGGCAGGGTAACCGTGAAGTGCCCCCCACCCTCCCTCACTGCCGTCAGAAGCACTATAAACTAGGGGTGTGCGAATATTTGAGTTCTCGAATTCGAATCGAATATCAAACGCTCGAACTATTCGATTCGCGAATCGAATATCCAACATTCGAATTTTCGAATATTCGTCTATTCCACGAATATGAACGACACAACCCGAAAGTGGGCTTCACCTAATGCTTCCATGCATGAGGTGGAGCCTGCTTTACGAAATTGCCCTTGCTGCAGGACCAACATAGGCGGGATGGTGTTTAGTTTGAGATAACGTTATCCAAAGCTAGTTGTGTAGACATCATCTGTGGAAGGGGTGGCACCCCTCCCACATGCAGTTAAGTGGTGCCAACGAGGGACCTTGATTTGATGTCTGTGAGGTTGCCTTTAAAATGTTAGGACTCTTGAATAATGACTACAGCCCACGAACAAGAAGGGTGTCTTAAAGATGTCCTTTACGTCTAAAATTTCAGTAGTGCAACTTCCTAGGGCGAGTGCAAAGAAACTAAAGGGTGTTCATCGCAAAGCTGAGGTAGGATGCAAATTCGTTTGTTTCACAAATGGCCTGTGGTTGTCTGAAGCAATTACAGCCTCATCCGTGTAACGTGCTACTGCATGACATAAAATTTTGAAATGAAGGTAACCACTCCAGTAAGTATAGGCTCACCTGGAAAGCAGGAAGCACTCTCATGTAAAATTAAAGAGTAGGGGCTTTTAGCAGAAGAATTGCATGTCTCTCTTGTGACAATTAATGCCCGAAAAATTACACTAAAGCCATGGGCCACAAAATGGAAACTTTTAGTGCGAAAGTCACATATTGTAAATTTTGCACGAATATTCGATATTCGATTCGGTATTTTTCCCCCCATTCCATTTGATATTCGATTCGACTTAAAATATTTGGATTCGCACACCCCTACCATAAACAAAGAAAAGAAAACCCTTATCTGCACTGCAGATTGTAAATCAAAATTCTCTTCATTCTCGCTTTATACTGTCCAACCAACCTGCCAGGGCCTGCCGTTCGGTGTCCTCTCCCCCCACTCTCGTTGGAACGGCTCTGCCTGCAACTCTAGGTGCAAGCTGTCAATCACGTGGCTCCTCCTTAGAAGCACGTCCAATCAGAACGACTGGCTGCTATGCACAATTTCCGTGACGAAACTTCCATGTGTCAGTTGTTGGAGCGACAGTACGCGGGACAGTCAAATGATCACTAATCAGTGGAAATCATGGAAGTCGCAGTGCGATTGGATGGAGATGATGACAGTGACGTTTTCTCCCGCCATCTCGTGAGCTCTGTGTCCACTACAACATTCAGCATTGCTCGCCGTGTGAAAGGGACATATTTGGTGCAACTTCGGTTGCACACAACTGTTGCAGGGACCATGCTGCAGCACAAAAATTGCATCGCGTGAATCGCTCCTGAGGCTATTTTGTGTTTCGCCCAGAGCAACATGGGTTGAAAAACGTACCTGCAAAATTTGTCTGTATCCTGATGGTCATCACCGTGCAGGTAGATCATAAGGAATCTCAGTTCGCGCTTGGCATCATTAAGCACCTTGTAGGAACAGAACATACAGATACTGCACGCAATCTACATGGTGTTTTATGAGCAAAATTCGAAACATTACAAATATAACGAATGTTGCGAGCATCATACGCCAAGTTTTATGCACAAATTCCGAAACACAGGCAGCTCACCTGGCTGTATGTACCTTGATAAAAGACAGGATGGCTGCGGCTGTACCTGCTCTCATAGTGTCCTATAAAGTTCATCACGTCTGCCAAAGGATCTGTGACGACTACAAGAAAAGTAGAACAAAAATTTTACTGTGGTGCACCTGCACAATAAGTACTGGTTCCTTCCAGGGAATCGTCTACCATGAAGAACATTGATATTGGAAATATTTTGCTTAACTGTGAACACAGGTGGACTTCGGGTACAACTTCTATGACGCGTTAAGCTGTACACAAGTCAATATCATAAACCTGTTTCAGTTCGAGCAATCGTACAGCGAGTCAGTGGGATTACTCTCGAGCTACCAGCATAACTAGTGCTGACAAACTGCATGGCATATCATTTCAAAATGAAACTTCAAATAAATAAGCGACGTGAGTCTCACCTCGTCTTGGGTCGGGGCGTATGAGGCTCCCTGAAAACAGAATGTGTGGCTATAAATGCAGGAATGAGCTCACAATAGGGAAAGCAACATTCCATGAACAATGTGTACGTGCAGGTAATTATTTATATATTCCACGAATAAAGTATTTGATTACGTGTATATGTAACAGGGTTGCGGAATGGGATCAC
Organism: Ornithodoros turicata; assembly: GCF_037126465.1. Taxonomy (NCBI): domain Eukaryota; kingdom Metazoa; phylum Arthropoda; class Arachnida; order Ixodida; family Argasidae; genus Ornithodoros; species Ornithodoros turicata. The sequence goes on from NC_088207.1 coordinate 37,622,915, forward strand.
CTAATCCATTCAAATTCCATTCCGAGGAATGACAATTTGTGATAATTCCATTCCTTTCAATTCCCACTCCTGGAATGGCTTGGCAACCCCATTCCATTCCTTTAATTCCACCAATAAAAGAATTAGGACCGGTAACCGCACTAGTTAGGCCAGCAGTGGTATAGAGGAGATTGACATTACCCAGCACAGAAAAAGCACAAAGACAAGGTTATTTCGTCCTTCTCCTCTTCATTGGCATCGTCATCGCAGGAATTTTCACTAAAGTAACTAATGCAAGTGATGTGGGGTTGCGGGCCTCACACTAGTGAAGCCAAAATCTCAATTTTATGTGTTCTTAAAACCAAACCAAACTATCGTCCTTGACCGTGTGGCACCCAGACCATTACATTCCAATTCCATTCCGCCTGTGAAAAAAATGCCTAACTCCATTCCATTCCATTCCTAGGACAGTTTCCGCCATTCCATTCCAATTCCATTCCGGGCTCTGATAAATCTGGAATGATTCCGGAATCATTCCAACCCCGGAGTGGAAACTCCGCAACCCTGATATGTAAACGAATTGGAAATGTGGAAAGTGCAAGCAATTATTAGAGAATAATGCGCTTCCACTACGTAAATGTGTAAAAGCAATATCCCACGCAATTTATGAGAGCGATATGGAAGGGCACGTCATTTGTTGCGTTTGCTGCTTGGACAACAAGGGATGAGCACAGATATGACATCACAACTTCCAATTGTTTAACCGCATCTGAATACACTCATCTGGAAGATCTAATTTGTGCTTACATGCGAATTTGATGATGTTGACAAAAGAGTTGTACAGTAATGAAAAAGGAGCAGTAATGATGAATCTGCCCCATCCGAAAATTCCAGTAGGCCTCCAGCTTTGAACAGAATAGAATAACCTGGAAAAAAAAAAGGAACAGAGGTCCTTAAAAACAGCACCATTATCACTATTCCAAATTAATTGATGTTTTGTTGGATTATATGATTGTTTAAAAATTTGTGAGAGAAGTATCAAACAGAATCAACATCCGATATTAAAGCCAGTCAACATTTTTGCTGCCAAATTCTATCATGTAGTACAGGGGCTCACGTAGTATCATGCGGCCAGTCTTAACAGACAATATGGAAGCAGAGTGAGCATGGTGGATTACATTATCTGGCGGAGGACGGAGTGTGTGTCTAGCAAACACCACCTAGGTAGAGAAAGCCTGCTCACTCGTCAACGCCATGTAACAACTAAGTGTCAGCCAATCAGGATCATGTTTTCAATGACTGTAGCCAACCACGAACGTGCTTTCAGCAGTCGTAACCATGGAGACAAACTGCTGTCGTCTGCGAGTAGTGATTGAATGTCTTCACGTACTAAATGGGGAAAACTTTAAAATAAAGCACAAAACAGTCCCATATCTTTCTCAAAAGTGTGTTGCACATTTTGTCTGCAGGTTCAAGGTTAGGTGCAATGATCTGAGAGTTCTTGAATTCGCAGAACGGGGAATCGCAGCAGTAGCAGACAAATTCCGACTTGATATGCCCACGTAGCGAAGGTGGGAGAGGAGGCTATCAGCAGGCCTTCTGTATCTAAGTGGCGTTGGTTCAGCCATCCTACTGCAGCGCAATAATATTTTGAGAGCTGACGGACTAGATTGCTTTTCCTTCTTAAGTTGACTACAGCAGTGTTGAGAACACCACCGACTCAAAATTCGCTTGGAATTCTTCGGCTTCACCTCACGCTACCTGCAACGTCCGGTGTGGTTGGATTCCGTTAGGTTACCACTACTGTCGCAAATGAGTCGGAGAAAACACACAGCAAAAATGGACAAACCTTTGGTCCGCATGGTCTACGACAACAGGTGCCGGCCTGTTTGAAACCGACCTGAAGGCTGATGGAGAGACTTCTCGGATGTTTAATGTATCTAATGCAGCGACCTGCGTGGGAGTTTCGTGATTAGGTGAAAGAACAGGTGTGGCCCCGTGTGAAAGCCTGTAAAGTAAAGAAAAATGCCCAAACACAGACTTGATGCGACCTACCTCCAAGTTCCAGTTATGTCTCGTTAATATTTCCTTGCATCTGTCCCAATCGTCTATTCCCGTGAGATCCTGCAATGCAAATTCATCCAGTTATTTGAAAACAAAAACTTGTAATTCGGAGCAAAGTCACACACGACACCTCATGGACCAGGGTGGCTCAGTAGGTATAAATCACACGATAAAATTAGAACATCAGAGTATTGCTCTTCCGATAGATTTGCTATACAAAGTCGGACCAGCTGTTGCACTCATGCAAGGCAGTATAATTAGCAATACAATTGCATTCCAGTGACACCCTAGTATTCACGTAAATGTGGATAGGCGAATGACAAGCAAGAGTAAATTTTTGAATCGCGTGCAAATGACTGCTTGAGAAATGTAAGGCACCTAACCATTGATTGCTGCTCATTTTACGTACTTGTCAAACGACAAACATACCTGAAACTGTAAAAGTTGTTCCGTTTGGGACGCTGACAAATCATTGCTTTCCGCCATCTTTACCCGTTGTGTTGAGCATGGTTTATCTTGAATAAGCCCAGGTTACATTTGGTTGATAAAAATTAAAAAAAGATACGTGACATTCTGCAAGTATCCTATTTGTTTAAGACTATTTCTTATGTAATATTTTAAAACAACTAAAACCTTATTTACGCAACATGTTTTGGGTTTCTGAGCAATAGGCATGTCGCGGAGGTCGCAAAGCCTCGCAACCCTCGCACTCGCAAGCTCGCAAGGCAAGCTGCCGCCGCCGTCTGGCAACGTACGTTTAAAAATGGCGATGTCCAAAAGGCGCAAGCACATTCCCAAGGAAGAAGAAAGTGAAGATTCTGACAGGTCTCACAGCGACTCTGATGGTGATGCGTTCGTGGACACAGAAGTTAACGTCGACTTCGAAGCACGAACACCGGACGACGCTGATTTTCATGGAATTAAGCAGTTACTTCAACAACTCTTCCTCAAAGCACATGTCAACCTCTCTGATCTCACCAACCTCATTTTGGAGCAGAATTATGTGTCCAGCGTGATTAAGCAGTGCGACGACATGGAAGACGATGAATCCATGGACGACGACTCTGAGGACGACGTGTTTGGCGTCCTTAGTGTCGTGAACCTCACAGAGCTCAAGGAACGCGAGTGTGTTGGTCAGATCATCAAGATGCTACGGGACAACTGTCGCGAGTTTGCAAGTGGTTTGTTGCCTAAATTTGATGAGTACTTCACTGGCAAGGAACATGTTGGATTGATTCTGAGTGAAAGGTTCGTCAATATCCCACCGCGAATATCCCTGCCCTTGTACGAATCTCTCACGAGTGATGTGGAAAGAGCTAAGGCCAACGGGAGAAAATTCGATTTTGAGAAACTTATCCTCATTTGTAAACAGTACAAAGCATCGGAGAACGAAGAAGGAGCTATGTTTGCGAACGCCGAAGAGGAACTCTTCGAAGAGGAAACAGAGCTGCAGTTCGAATACAGTGTAAAAGCAGAGTCTGACACAGCCATCTCTGGGAAGTGGGAAGACGAGGACAAAGAGATGATGCAAATTCGGAAAGTTCTGGTTATCCCAATCACGAAATGGGGTACGATCATGGAAAAACTCAAGTCTGCTCTGCATTAAAGTGGCTGTTTCCGGTAAAATGGCCAAAAACTTGCTTGCTGTACTTTTTTCTCTCTCTCTCTAGTGGGCAGTAAATTCTGAAATGATACACATTTGGTTTGCAAAATGCTATTGACTGCATTGCATGCAGCCACTGGCATAGCTGGAGGTGGGTTCTGGGTATTCAAACCTCCTCCCAAAATGGTACCTTTGGTAGAGCACTTAGGAAAGGGAAACTGGGGAGAATCCTCTCACATGTAAAGTCCCCACAGAACTCCTCACAAAATATTTTTCTGGCTATGCCGCTGAATGCAGCACCTTTCGTGATGCTTCTACAACACAAGCTCTGGCCTCTGACAAGATTGCAGTTCAGTTGCTTCAACGAAAAATTCACTGGATGATTACAATAGTCGGTAACGTGAAATTTGAGTGCAGCTGTTGAGGTTGAGTTATACACCAGATTTTATTTTCCACACACAGTACTTTCTTCTGGGTGGCACTCCTATCCCAGTTTGTGAAGTTGTTGCGAAGTCTTAGTGAAGCTGTTGTCCACGTTGGTGAGGTACAGTCCGGTTATGTCTAGCGTGACTCATTGCAACGTATACCAACTTTTGCAGATGAATCTTGGCATAGGAGTACATGACTTATTCATGTGCCTCCCTGCAATTTGTCAATGGTGATGGCACTCGCCTGCCCGAACAGGTAGCTGGCATCTCCTCACAGATATCTTGCATCTTCTTATTGATAACGGAGGTGACTGTGCGCCTTTCTGGGGGGTAGTTGTAGTAGTAGTAATAGTAACACCGACTTAATACAACATATACAACAATTTAATCAGATGTTTCATCACCCATACAGGAGACATCATCATTGCAGCCTAGGGAGGGAATGAGTTGACCGAAAGCTCATTCCCTCTCTAGGTGCACTGATGATGAGGTCTGCCGTATGGGGAGTGAAACATCTGATTAGATTGTTGTCTATGTTATGTTACGTCTGTGTTAATTTTTTCCTTCATGCATTACGATTCCCGGCTCTTGGAATATCTTCGCACAAATATGGCGTACGCCCCCCAGTCTTCATAAAATCAATGGAAGAGAACACTGTCATTTCGGATGATGGTTGGATAGGAGCGCGCTATGCGGTGAAGCTCCGTTTTTAAGGGTTGGAAATACATCTTTGTGCTCTTCCGTTAGGAAGGCATCACCGATGGTGACCCAGTGTGCAAATACTACACTCATGAGATGCCTTCACTACGCTGTGCAAAAAAATGAATAAAGAGAAGTAGTTTATTTCGAACAGCAGGATGGTTGTTGGCAACACCGATTGAGCCGCTACAAAGCATGTCCGCACTTTCGTGCTGGACCCTCGTTACAAAGAAGCCCACCAGGGGTGCCACTACAGTCCATCCATCTAGCAGTGTTTGTTTTGTTTTTTTTTGTTTTTTTCACTTGCACCTTGGCCATTGGTTGGCCTCTGGCATAGCGGGTAACGAGGGTGGTAATGAACTTGCAAAGCTAAGAAGGGGCGGCACTGTAGTGGCCAAGAAAGAGGAGGAGCCAGTTGGTTGCCTTCCCCGTGATTTGGCGCCACACACCTGGTTTCTAGCGAACAGTCTGTCTCAGTACTTCTTATGGTCAAACAGTTGGACACACTAAATACACTCGCTCTAGTACATCTGGCCTCGTCAAGTAGCACACTGGGTACTCTGACATGATTCTTCATGATGGAGATTGGTGTTCTGAGGCTGTAACGAATAAGGGACAACAACACACAAAGCTTCAAGTGCCCTAGAGCCCTGGACTGGCAATCCAGAAGATGTGGGTTCGAGTCCTACAGCTGGCTAACCTTTTCAGTGACTTCCTTCTTTCATGATTCTTCAGTCATGAAACCAACCATGTGCTGAAAGTATAAATTCTGGACGTGTGTGCCTCCGTGCCCATTTTTTGCACCTAAATACTTGCATCTTCGAGCTCATTTTATTGCCTCGAATTCTGGATCTCCATCATTACATTTGATCCACAGAGTTGGACAAACAATTAAAATGGAAGCACAATGTTGATGAAAATTTCATGATGGTGATGATGAGATACCTCATCTGCTATAATACAATACCGAACCTCTAGTAGAACCCCTCGTGAGTGAAGTTGGTCCGACCACAAAAATCAGTCGAATCAGTGTGTCATGGTCGGGAGTCCCAACTGACTGGGACCACAGGTTTACTTCACTATATGCTATGCAAGTAGGTCAGCTGTCTGTGCAGCTCTCCAGTTTCCCTCTCTTCCCTAACACCCATGGAGCAACCTCATAGGTGCCTCTCCTAAATAAGGTAAGTGCAAGGTTGACGCACACATGCCTACGGTCTACGTATACCCCATTATTGCTGCCTCGTGAGTGGACACACTCTTCGTTTCTCCAAACTTTATCCACTGTGCAGAGACAAACTCTTGTAGCGTTATGCAGGTTCACTCTATAGAGGTTCTACAGAGGCACTAACAATATGAGAACATGTTAAAATGACAGAGCAAGGGTGTTCCTCAATGTATTGCGTAGTGCAGCTTGCAACAAATAACGAAAGCCATACAAAGCACTAAGATTCTTCCTCGGTGAACTCACACAAGATATACAAACCTACAAAAATATGGTAGATGTTGCATGAATGCTAATGAAACTGAATATGAGAGATGCTGCATGAATGCTAATGAAACTAATAAATAATGATACTGTCATTACTGTACAAACTAACAAGACTGCAGCTCTGCTTGGTCACTCGTTGTGTAGGAGTCACTACAGCATTGGTGCCCACACTTGTACTGAGTCCTTTGCAAACTTCAGTGCCAATTCGAAAGGGATGGTATGAAGTTTAAAACGAAGTGATGTGATGCAGAATGCCAAACTTTCAGGTTAAAAGGACGTGGCACACGTGCTCGTAACATGCCCGCCATCGGAGACAAAGTGACTAGACAGGCTTGTGATTAGAGCTGTGCAAATAGCAAAATTTTCATTGCAAATAGTTTACGAATATTTCACTTGTACTGCAACTTGAATCCGAATAATTTCTTGAGAAGGCAAATATAATTTGAATAATCAGAAAAGGCCCAATTTGAATAATTTCGAATACCTCATGGTGAAATATTTTGTGGTGTTGTGCTCATTCGATGATGATGCTCTAAACATGTGAGCCTCTTCACCCAGCATAACATGTCCTGAGAGAAGGGTCCCTCTGTGTTGTGTATGGTAGACTGCAGTAGTGGGATGAACTGCATTGAGAGTTAGTCAACATGTTCCATGCAGCCTGCTTTGTGTGCATCTGCTCATTTCTTTGTGCTCTTACACTGTGAATTTCCCGTACTCTTTTTTAGGAATTGCACATATTTCCACCTGCTACTGAACATAACTCTGAAAGCTGGGAGTACTACAGTTACTGGAAAATGCAGTGCCCAGAGTACAGTGTTGACCATGAGCTCACAGAAGTTGTAGACTTTAGTGACCGAATGTTGTAAACAGTGTAAAGTGGGCTTCACCGAAGACTCGAGTACAGTGAGGTGAAGCCGACTTGCAGAATGGAGCCGTACACCAAAGGTACAATGATGGTGACATGAAGTGGGCTTCATCTAACTCTTGAATGTAATGAGGCAAAGCCCACTTGCAAATTGGCAATAGCGATACCTTGTTTCAGTAACGTTCGAAACATGTTCGAAAATTTCGAATACTGAAAATAGGTTGCGAATAGCATCTGATATTCGTTTCATATTCCAAATTTCGAATATTCGCACAGCTCTACTTGTGATGCCTGACATACTTGATCAGATGTACTTGAAGCACTTCTGCTTGTCGTGTGGTATTCGTGTCTTGAATAGCACAGAGTCTAATCTGAACTGTGTGTACAGTAGTGGCATGTAACCGTACACCTGAGCAAAAAAGTTTATGCATTTGTGCCTCTCTTGGAAATGAGAGTCATCTTCAGACAATGACGCTGCACAGCCGGGACACCGGAATGTCCACCTAGATGTGACCTGGAGAAAAAGGTACACGACTTTCAAGTAATGAACAAATTTATAATCACAAGTACTGGGGATTAATTAACAAACCTTCAGTGGTGGCTTTCGTGTCACATGCGACACTAGGAAGTTCATGGCAATATCCTCACAGTTCATGTACTCATCCACTTTGTCGCGTATGGCTTGTGGCATGACATTCGTGTAGAGGTAGGAGTAGTGCTGCAAAAAGGAAGAAGGTGCATCGCTGCCATGTAGAGAACAAATGCATATCTGTAAGCTGTTCAGCCACTGCTGCTGATACAGAACAGGAAAGTGTGTGCACAGTCGCTACTTTTTTGTACCACCAACCTTGTGAAAAAACGCTGCTCCTGTGAGCACCATGGAAAGTTCACAGGAGTAATTTGAATTGTAGAGCCACGCACGATTGTTGTTGTCCCACGCGTGATAGCGGCCAGGGAAACCAACAATCCTGTCTCTAGCTTCCCTCCACACACTAAAGGAACAAAATTTGCTCAGTATCTCACCTATATTTAGGGCCTGACGTTTTAGGGTTAAACCCGTATCCGCCCGATATTTACCCCCCGAACGAAATCTGTAAAATTCGGGTTTAACCCGAATCTACCCGAAAACATTTGGGTCGCGTGGCACACTCATAAGCGTGCATTGAACTAAAGTTTTATAACATTGCTAAACATTAGTTCCATGTTAAGACAAATTTTTATTAAACAAAAAAAATCACCCGAATACACCCGAATTCCTGACGACAGAATATGCCGTAACGGGATTTAACCCGAATACACCCGAATTTTCAAATGAAAAATATCACCCGATATTTACCCCCCGAATTTGGCCAAAAATAAAACCCGAAAAAGTCAGGCCCTACCTATATTGTACCCAAATATGAATTTATTATGCAAATACATGACATACCGAAACCCAAACACTATCTCGTCATGGCGCAGGTGGGCATCATCATCGACAGAAAGTATTGCTTCTGTTTCGATAGATGAGTATGGCAAAAAACGGTTGTTAAGGCTGTTCTTCTTTGCACGAATGACCTACGGACGGAAAAGCAACGTCAACCTGTCAATGTCCACTAATAAGCGGATTGTTATTATGTTTGTCTTGTGGTCACTGAACACACCTCGATCGGGACACCTATCTCTGGCCAACGAAGATCAGAGGATGGAGGCTTGGGGCTGTTCCATACCACTATGACCTTGTTCAGATGGGGAAGGTTGTGCAGACGCTGCAGTGAGTCGACCATTACGGCTTCTCTCTCATAGGTGAGCATAACCACTGCAAAGATTTTAAAATAAAAATTACAACACGCTCCCTTCCTTATTTAGCGTGTAGCTGGCACCTCACTTTGTAATCAGCACAACACACAACAAACCTGTGAACTGCTCTCTTGGCACATTCCCACCGAGAGCTTCACCAAACTCCTTTCCAGAGCCTCCTGCTCCTTCAGCAATAGGCCGAAATCCAAAACTTGAACCTTAGCAGAAAGCGCACCACATTAAAAATAGTGTGACACCAAATCTTTTTTTTTTTACAAAATGCACAGGTGAGAGATGGCATGGGACAGATATGGCAACGTTTCTGTTCATTTTGCAATCGAGTCTGGGATGTTCCTCAAATCATTAAAGGCTGTATGATGAATCTGATGAGGTGCAAGCAGTGGTCAGAAGAGCTGAGTGGGCCATGAAAAAAAGAAAGGAACTGGAGGTCTTTCTGCTGATGCGATGAGACATAATGCAATAGCACTGCGGCTGACTCCCTCAACTGCCCTATCAGATTATACATTGATAATTTAAAATTATGATAACTTATCACTGTGTACAGATGCCCACATAACTGAACAGATGCACCTTCTTAGATCATAAGTGAACCACAAAGGATGGCATATCAAACACAGTGTTCCAAATGGATCACCCACGAATCGCCACTGAAACTGAAGGTCCACTCCCACATGCAGCACGGAGTGGTCTCTAGTTGCTCTCCAGTTTGATTTTACAGCTACAAGTTTGGTGCGTCTGCACCGAACATGTTCCGCCACGGCAGCAGTGAGCCCACCAGCGAGGTTGCAGGCTGTGCCACGTGCTGATGCTCCGTGCCCTGCTGCGCCACGCATAGGCTGGTCCAGTGTGGTACCCGTGGTGCAATCTGCTCCCACTCAGCACTACTAGCGAATTTTCGCTCACATTGCACAGGAATTCCTGGGGGTACCACAATACATGCCATTTTTGCCTCTCGAAGCTGAAAAGACGTAATACCCGAAAAACACAAGGGCCTAGTAGTAAATTACTACGATCGCATGAGCAAGCAAAAATGCAGACAGACAAACATACACTGTGCTTGTCCACCCGTACCTTTGCCTGCTCCATGTGGCTATTAACTCCAACAAACTTGGCAGACTCTCCAGGTTTCAGCAGTAAGCAACTCACCAATAAACTTAGCCTCAGATGGCAGCACGGGATCGTCGGTCCCAAAGGGATATAGGGTGTGAGGGTCATACAGTTCATTCCAAACCTTCCCTTGTTCATTAATGGTTACACTGAAATTTCGTTGATAAGGAAGCGATGGGAAAGGTTGTTCTAAAGGTCCCAGGCTCTCTTCTACTTCTACGTCCGAGGGCATGGGAGAGTCCATGGTCACAGGACGAAACGTCGAGTTGAACACGCTTAAGGCTGGCTCTTCTTTCGCCGGGTGTGCAGGAATGCCAAGTCGGGCACGCATGAGAGAGAGCACAGCAGACACCACGCGTGATGGTGTTGAAAGGTAGTGCTCCCATACAAGCCGTCCACGGTGACGAAGTTCGACGAGATCAGAATCACCATATGTGCGCAGGATAAAGTGGAGCTCTGTGACGCGTGCAACTGGCAAGAGCAGAGCTACACGCGACCAGTCTAGAAACTCTGCAAACGGGAGTGTCAGATGATCAGCACCCAGTATGACAGGTATCGCACCGCACTGGAGTGCTTCGGACAGGCGTCTTAGAGAAGAGGCAGTGGTGGAGTAGATATCGGAAGGTGCGATAATCAAACTGAATGTCGACTCTCGTAAGAGCACCATGCGATGCTCCAAACTGCCACACAGTGACCATTCGCCGCCTTCTTCTTGGCCTGCAATACGAAACGTAAACAGTTATGCCTATGTGCATGTGAAACAATGGGGCAAAGCAAGCTATTATCAACCCTGTCATATCTTGTTTCATTTCATGGCACACACAACATTCTACACAAGACAGGGTTTGCATTTACCTTGATCCAGGGCTGCACACACAAATTCGAGGTGTAAGCCGTCATCGGTGGCACTCGTCTGCATTCGTTTTAAGGCACTCACAATGGCATCGTAAGTTTGCGTTCCATTCTGCTTTCCTTTGAGCTCGCCTCGAAAAGTCAAAAGATATTTCCGTCTTGCAGGTACCAACGCAGAGGCAACAGACCATGCTGGTGAAGAGTCATTATCTGAATGAAATGAAAAAGATTGGGCTACCTCTACAAATTTTTGTGCATTGGGCACATAACTGCTTTTTCGTCAGAATCCAGAACTTAATATTTAGAAAGGAAAATGATATGACAGCTACGTACCACATACTGTACAAACCAAAAGAAGCTTGATAATGTGAGCGAACTAGTGCAGCATATTGCATAAAATAGTTGTATTGTAATATACATTATAGTTGGATAGTATAATCGTATATGGTAGCATTGGGAACAATGCAACCTAAAATAGCAGAACTCAGGTATTACACTCTTCAAAAGCACTGAATGAAGGTCATCAACTTACTGCAGTTGCACCAGTAATGCAAGCGATTTGTTGTCAGAATAAAGATCAGTGACAATTGGCTAATGTTCAGCAATGGTGAATGATTGATTGTGAATGTGTTTTTCCCATAAAAGGGTGAAACAAGCAGTTAAGCTAATCAATTCCTCCAGCATTATTAGAGGCACCTGTAAACTGTCTGCTACTAACATTTTCTTGGTTTGCAGTTTATCGGTAATACCGTTAGAGAAGGCACTTACCTTGCTTAGGGAAAGATGGTAACACCACATCGAAGTTGTGCCTGAACTCATTAGTGAGGAATGTGCTTTGCACAATCACTGCCCGTTCTGCATCAGCGGTGTGCACAGGACCTTGGCCGTGTCCAGGAAGGCTAAGCAAGAGGTGATTTTGACCGCCTGTGCCCCAGAAGCGCAGTCCCTTAAGATAGGCTTGAACTGAAGTGTGTTGCAGGGAGCCAGTTAGAAGCACAATGTACACGCATGCCACGTCAGGATCGAATGTCACATGCACATTGGTGTTAAGTGTGTCCGTGATGGTGCGCTTGACAGCTGGATCAACATTGGTGTCATCAGGGTTGTAGAAGTACACAGGGAAGCCTGAAGAAAGTGGCAGTACATTAGAGCAGCACATAACCTGGAAAGCAAGTGTCTTGCGTACACTGAAAGAAATAGAAACCACGGCAGGTGAATAATGGGAAAAGTGTAAACTTGGTATGGCTTACTGGAAATTACTTTTGCAGTTTGACTTCCAGTTGTCCTATTTCCTTGTATTTGACCATGAAGAGATCCTCAGAATGTCTCTGAGCGTCTCTAATGCATCCCAGGGCACTATTGTATTCACCATGGGGGGTATGGACTGAGCAAGGCTTGGGGCAAAGCCAGCAACCCCACACCTCTTTTTCTGGACACGGACGCTGTGGACTGTGCGGGTGTTTAGAAGTTCATATTTGGGGCCCTGTGTTTTAGGGTTTTATATTTTTTGTAAAATCGGTGGGTAAGAATTGGGTCTTACTTCAGAAGTCATAAAATTGGGTGGAAGCTAAAAAAAAAAAAAGTGCTTCTCTTATTTTTGATGAACATGAGATGCAGAACATTTGTGCTTAGTGTGCAATACTTAGCATCTCCCTATGCCCGTAGTGGTGGCTGAATTGGCACTTTGCCAAGTTCATTTTCAGGCCTTTTTGGGTTTTACCCTAAATGATGATGATGCAAATTGGGGGGGGGGGGGGAGGTAAAAACGGGTTTTTGTCAGGTTTTGCCCTAAACCACAAGGCCTTATTCATATTACGACATCTCAGAACAGTCATTACGACCTATGACTAAAGTGTGCACAATTTTCACAAATGGGGGGGAGGGGGACACACACATGGACCCCCTCTTGACACACCCACGGCTTGTGGGGGTGCTGATGGAAACGAGAGCCACCACATTAAGCAAACTGTATTCACTGCTGTGTGCCTCCTACTACTAGAAGCCTCAGCAGGTTGGTTTGCATAGTGTCCACTTACTGATCCCGAGGTTGCGAGTTCCAACCCAGTCAAAGATGCCAGCAACTTGGTGGCATTCTTCGCATGGCTGCTTAGAAAAGTCGCCCTCCCCGAGCTACGTTAAAGGGGCACTAAAATGCAAAAACAAGTTCACTTCAAATTATACGTCACATGTCATGTTAATTTCATACTTGTTATCAAAATTCAAGACTTTGATTCCGTTATGACGCTACAACCAAAATTACAGCGGAGTGCTCCTCGCTTCGGCGCCAAGCAGTGAACGACGCTTCAGCTCATGCATCAGTGTTTTTAGTCCATGCTCTGCGTGCCACGCCACGGAGCAGTCCCGGTGAAAGACATAGTGTGTGTTGTAAAGCGATCTGGCGTCGCTGTACAAAGGACACGAAGATAAATGTTATCAGTGGAACATTCGCGAGAACTGTTGTGGGCTACAATTCAGTGAATCGGTATTGGAAAATGCAGCACTACTCATCATGCCGCAAATACTACGGACAGACGGAACACAACGATCAAACCCGTTCCAAATCCACACGGCCACGATAGGTATGCGCGCGCTTCTCCTGCTGCCTCACTGAATGCCGCCAACCTTTGCCTCCTGGGGATCCCATTTGTTGTCGCCAAGGACGGCTCTGTTTTCATTGTGTTTTTTTTTTTTTTCTAAATGGTAGCGTTGTGTGAACTAACTTTATTTGAATCATACTAATGAAACGCAGACTTTCATTTGCGAGCAAGTTGTTTTTGCATTTTCGTGCCCCTTTAAGCATGTACAGTACATGTTAACGGACACTCAGGTCAGTAATCCGTCTAGAGAATGACCACTGCGGTGTCGCTCGTGATTGTAGCTGTTTTTCCGATGTAAAGTCATGAATTGACACGCCCTCTTATCTCTCATACTTCTTTCAAAATCCTGCTCTATGGGTCGTTGCAGTGGTGCCATCGTTTTCCAATGCTGCACCCCATATTACCTTGTGCATACTGTCACAATTCCATAACTAATTTTGCAGCAGGACAGGAGCGGCCACTGTATGATTTCCATTTTTTTAAATGTGGCACTCAGTAGGATCATACCTGATGCAAGTGAGCAGCGACTGTAATCAAAACAGGTGTGCATGTGGCACGCTTGAGAGGGTTCTGAAGCAGGATGCATTGTGACAATGTCATTGTTTTCAGATGCTGGGACCAAACGCAGAGGAAGGAAAAGGCGGGGCACATTGCGACTGGCAAGTTCATTCTGGGCCAAAAGAGCTTGCTTCAGGGACGACTGCATGCGCTCTAACTCGAGATGACTTGCAGACGATTCTCGCTTGACTTCTTCGAGACTTTGGGATAGGCTCACAATTTCGGACTGAAAGAGTAAAATGTGTGACAAGTCTCATGAAAAAGTATTAACAAGTGTGAGCCAGGAAAGCTCAAGCTTGGAAAGCATTATGGGCTGGGGTATTGGGGATGCAAAATAAAGGCGTTGAGGAGCTCTACAGTTTGTCCTAGGTACCGTTGAATACATTTACATCATATAACAAGAGGATCCATACTGAAATGCTCGCTATTGGAATGTGCTCTGAATCCTTTCTCATGACACAGGTGGAGCAATGTTAACTTAATATTATGATGAAAGGCAAGTTCACAATACTGATCTCAAGTATAAATGCTTGAGAAAATAGTGCACTCAGTCAGCTCGAATGAAAGTAGGGGTTTACGAATGGACTGCCAACTTGTGGTGACATTCTACGTATTTTGTGTGCCAGTCATGATTACTTCACCTCCTATCCATTTGCTTGTAGTCATGCATTAAAGGAGCATGGAAGTGACATTTAACATGACTCGAAACCCTGCTTCACCCGTGAAGCTGTCCACAAGGAATCACCATGCAAAATATTTTCACTCTGCGGCGTATCGTCACTGCGCAATAAAATATACAAAGGCAGTCGGAAAAAGCGAATGAGAGACACAAGCCCCGCGTGACGTAGAAACTGCTCAGGACCTTTTCCTTTGTTTTTTCTTCTCGGCTCACGCGCCTCTTATACATGTTTGAGCTGTGCCGTTGGACGTCACTGGTCACGTGCCGGAGCCCGTGATACGTCACGACGTCTTCTGCTTCGCCGATGCACTCTTTCGATGTGGAGAGGGTTTTTGAAAGGTGTGCGGAACAGAGCCTTGCGCACACTGCTCACCTTTCTTTCGCAGGAGCTCATTTTATTCGTTGCAGCAGACGTCGCAGCAACATTTTTGGGGTCACTTCCAAGCTCCTTAAAGTGTACATTTGGATGTCTGCTTGTGCAGGCACACCCTTTACATCGGTACCGGGTGAAATAAATATTTTGTGTGTCTACTAGTATGTCCAGAGGATTTCATGGTCTGGTCCATCATTCCTGCCAATGTAGATGCACCATGAGGAGCACTGCAACTAAATGTCACTAACTGTGGCTGCTGCTACATTGTATGTAATGATAAGATGCAATAGCTGCTAGGCTACTTGTTCCATGTACTGTGTAAAGAACTCCTCCTGAGATAGTGAAGATATTTGACATATTTTGAAAAGTTATTGAGGAAACAGTGAGTATAGTACCTGTAGCTTTTGTCGCCTGTGTTCAAGGTCCCTAAGTTCACTGCTGACAGAAGCTTTGATCCTAATAAGCTCTTCTATCCTTAGTTTCAAGTCATTAGCTTCCAAGATATGAATATCATCAAGTTGAACGATTCTACGTACATCATCCGTGCTGTAGGAATCTATGGATATCTGCAAGGAACAGAATAAAGGTTTGTATTCTAGGTGGTTTGTCGGACAATTCCCAGTAAATCGAACAAGAACAGACGTTCAAGCGTCAATGCAAAGCGAGTTGCATCACTTACCTTAGATATATAATAATGAATGTAAAACGGTGCTGCTATGAGAAGAAACAACAATAATATATACACCCTGTACACCTTGACTGCGGCACAGCGGTACCCAAGAGTTTTCCACCAGCTTAGTTTGTGATATTTCGACTCAGAGGCTGCCATTGTGGTGACGAGCGGTTTAACGCTCCACATGTAGCTGACTCTGAAATAATAATAAGTTCCGCGATTAGAACCAATAACGTATCATAAAGCATCGCGAGTACGACCACTACAAGTTACAAGCCGTTTCAACAGTCTGTCTGATATATACTTACGTGAAACGACATCTTAGGGGATGAATTCGTATGGATCCCGAAGGATAATAACTTTCGCAGACTCCCTCATATCTTGTAGCCGATTAGAATCTGCAACTTCATTTTTCGCTAGAGAAATTCGAATATGGGAGCCGCCATGCTTAGTCCCGCAGAATCCCGTTTGTAAGGCATGTGACTGGCGTGACCGTACGAGATTTGGGGCGAGAGCGGTCTGTCATATGATGGTTGGTGTACTGAGGTTCAGTAATTATGGCAACACGGTGAATTTCTTGAAGTTTTGTGGAAGACATTTCCCATCACTATCACTGTGATTCTTTCACCGGCGTATTGGCCTCTCTGCAACAGTTCTACACAGTTTAAGACAATGGTTAGCTGCAGAAACGTCGATAATTTTGCCTACCAACGCGCAGACGCATTTCCTTAAGGGTTTCAACGCCTCCTTCCACGAGACTCAGTGCATTCTAAAATGTCAATGTTAGTTCTTATAGCATTATTGCATTATCGTACGCCCTGATGCATTTAGCACCTTTCTGCAACCATACCTCTAGGTTGTACGCGGTCATTGCAGTGGTGCCCAGCACTGCAGAAAGTCACGCAGTGTGCGTAACCTAGTGAAGTATTCCAGAATACGCAAGGGATCACCCAGTAAAGAGCATGCTTTAGGTCACCATGTTTGAAACGTCCTTCATGCTGTTATTTAGTACGCCTGTAGCATGTGTGCCTTTTGTAAAGTCTTTTGCAGAAGACGAGGACAATTACTCTTCAAACTATCACGTCGGTTCTTTGCCAAGGGACTATGGTTACGGTTCAGATGATATCGAAGGAGATGTCGCGCACGATGTGCAGAGCAGTCGAAAAAGGAAGATCCTGCTCATGGGATCTAAAGGGTAAACCTCTCGTACACCTACAGTTTGTGCAGAATACAAAGTATCTGAGCAAACATGATCAATACCGCAAGAGATGGTAGAAAATAACCACATGGCCCATCTGCAAATGTTTTGTTGCAGCATCTTGAGACGTTCACATACAAGCTCCTGTTACACACCGAAACCACAAAATCTGACCTGGTTATTGCAGTCATGCATCCCAAGATATTGCTCATGTTGGCCTTGTATTTGCATGTGGCCTTGTTATGCATTCCCATCTCTTCTGCAACTGTTGCTGCTATGATTCACACGATACACGTGATGCTGATAGACATATCCTGACATATGCGCATCCTGGCATCACTTGTTCCTAGAAATTTTGTAGAAACATTAGTTTTACTAGGAGGGCATGCTGTGGTGACAGTGCCCTACTTCGGGAGCTCCCTGTGTTCACTTAGTGTACTTACGTATCTTGGGCAAGGTTACAGGCAGATCCCAGGTAGGCGACTGCTTTTGAGCATTTTATAACAAGCTCAATTTGTGTCGTTACATGGAGTTTCAATAGACCTTAGGCAGTGTAGTCTCCACCACGACAAATCCTGGATCTGCCCTAGGGGTCAGCACCGTGGTATTGCTTAATCCCAATATCCCTTGTTCATTTTTGTGAGACGTACACACATAACTGTATATACAGTCACGGGTCCCTAGGAAGTTTCCAATGCTTGTATTGTGGAAGACCTGGATGTCTTGAGCCTTCATAACTGAAGCATGGCTGCATGTGTGTCGTTGTCACTGCAAAGTTCAGGGACGCTGCAGTGCCGAAGGCAAGACGTATGATTAGGGTTCTTTGTTTTCGGGTGTTCTGATTTTTCAAATTTGGGAGGGGAAAATCGGGTGCAATTTACACACGAGAATTTGGGGAGAAATCTGGCGTTGCGATCCCTTTTTTTTTATATGTCACCGGGGGATGTTTGGGTGAAATGAAAAACATATGAAACAAGCCACTGCTGTGACACTGGGACAAGACACAAGAATATTTATATTTCTGCTCGGAACTGGGGCAGTGAACGACCGCTGTGTTCAAACACTTGCCGGAGCTCCACAAAAGCTCGTCCTTTGACTCCTGCAGGAGGGGATCATAAAACGAGGACAAATAGGTTGTCACAAATAACTCTCTCTTCTGATATTACGATTCACTTTTCCGGACGGTTTACCGAGAACGACACATTGAAGGACCGCAAGAATGTCGGGTAGATATCGGGTTTTACCCGAATGCTTGAAAATTTGTTCGGGGGGGACCTATATTGAAAAATCGGGTTTAACCCGAAAACGAAGAACCCTACGTATGATGAAGAACAAAAAGTTGCTGTGGTCACCTACAGAAATAGAATCTTCGTTTTGGCACTCATGCCTTTGCTTGCATAACAACTTTCTCGCCCCTGCACTATTTTTATTCGTATTGATGCAGAATAATGTACAGTTTGACATGTTTGCATTCTTTCTGATGCAGGAGTGGGAAGTCGTCAATCGAGAAGGTCGTGTTTCACAAAATGTCACCCAATGAAACATTGTTCTTGGAGAGTACGAACAAGATAGTGCGGAATGGTGAGTATCAAAGTGCCGATAGTTTTGATTGATTTTGACTGAGTGATTGATATCTGTGACAGTATACAGTATTGTAAGATATTGGTGCTACCACTTGCTGTATTGCAACCAGCTCTAGAATGGTTTGAGCAGGTGGTGCAGCTGTACACTATCAGTTCCTGTAGTAGTGCTTTTTCTATCTTGTGCAGATATTTCGAATAGTTCCTTTGTGAAGTTGGACATCTGGGACATTCCTGGCCAAGTCGACTTTTTCGATCAAGTATTCGATGTGAAAACAATATTCGGTGGATGGGGTGCCCTCGTGTTTGTCATAGACGCACAGGTAACCGTAGAAAAATTGTTACTGCATTCACATGAAGGACGAAGAAAAATCGATATGTGTAATACTCTGGTTTGATTTTGCTGTAGGATGATTACATGGAGGCGTTGCACAAGCTGAACAAGACAGTAACCACAGCCAATAAGGTTAATCCAGAACTGATGATTGAAGTTTTCATCCACAAAGTGGACGGCCTATCGGATGATCATAAGATCGAGACCCAGCGTGATATACATCAAAGGGCTACGGATGAACTGTCTGACGCTGGGTTAGAAAACGTGCACCTCAAGTATGTGACATTCTTTTTCGTACAATGTGCATTTGCATGCCTATCACAGTCAGTCTGCCATATTTTAAGACAGGTGTAGACCTGTACAGTAGTTGAAAATCACAAATATCTTTGTATCGACTACGATTTTTTCAAAATCTGTCCACGTCATCAAATTGTCATCACAGAGTTTGTGGTAGGTTGAGAAACTTCATTTCTGTTCGTACTTTACAGTTTCTATCTAACAAGCATCTACGACCACTCCATATTTGAAGCTTTCAGCAAGGTCTTACAAAAGCTTATCCCAGAGCTGCCAACATTAGAAAACCTTTTGAACATTTTTGTGTCTGTGAGTTAAAGCACCAATGCTATTTTTATGTGGTTGACTGTGGAAGACAACTGATGCATTGTCTTTGTTTCAGAACTCTGGCATTGAAAAGGCATTCCTCTTTGATGTTGTGACAAAGATGTACATTGCAACAGACTGTGCACCTGTTGACATGCAGTCCTATGAGCTGTGTTGTGACATGATTGATGTTGTGATTGACATCTCCTGTATATACGGGTGAGACAAGATATACGTCTTGCACTCTTCAGGCATATCTGCAGTAGTGTTTGGTGAACTTTAGCAGAAGAAATGAAGCAGCTTCAAATTTGTATTCGCAAAACTGTGTATGACACAAAACAACTCACTTTGCAGATTGCAAGCTGATGGCGAGGGCAGCACTTTTGACAGTCAGTCTTCTAGCATCATAAAGCTCAATAATGGCACAGTGTTATATTTGCAAGAAGTAAACAGGTTCTTGGCATTAGTCTGCATACTTCGAGATGAGAACTTCGACAAGCAAGGTACCACAACGTTTATTATACCAGCAATCTGCTAATGCAGCCAAATACGACAAGCTCTTGTTATGTACAGTGGTTTATATGTCTGGTAGGGCACGGGCCGGATCAGATAAAGCCTCTTTGCAGGGCTGGGCTAAGGTTTAACTATATAATGGTTAAACGTCAAGGGCGTGGGCCCGTACATTGCCGGGCATAGGTCGGCCTCGAGCCTGTTGCCCCACTGTTAGTCAGCCATGGTCAGCCTTGACAGCCAGCTACACTGGGCCGTGCCGGGTAGTGTATAAATTTATGGGCCAGGAAACCTAGACATTCTTCAGGCCGGGCCAGGTACGGAGCCGACATGGCGGGTAAACCAAAGGAGGGCCGGGCCGGGCCTGGGCCTATGAATGCAGCCCATGCACTACTCTAACTCTAAAATAAAAGAGCCAGAAATAGAATAAGAAAGCCGCGCAAGGCTGCAGTCTCGTGGACCATGCCTGACCAAAAATATCGCTCCGCGTCTCTCGGGTAAAAATAAAATATTGTCTCACTTGGGGTCTAAAGTAGAGACATGACACTACCTTTTAAAAAATAATCAAGGTAATCGAAGATGGCATTTTTCAGAAAATTAAGATGCAACATTGGCAATTTTCGCCTACCATGTGCGATTCGCAAGCTAATAACACAGAAAGCACTGGACTGAGAAAAATGAACTTTATACAGCACGAAAGGTCTTTCAACATCCTATCGAATGGCACTAAGCTCGATGTCCTCAGACGTTCCGTCATGAAGCAAATTGGTAACAAAGTTTGGCCTTTTTGAACGTTTACGCCAAGTTTTGCATTTTTTTAACAGAAAATCTGTGGCCCTCAGAATTCTGTGGTTGGCTGTCGACAGTGTCTATGGTGCAGCCTACAATCACAAAAAACCTCCAGTTCCTAGGCAAAAAATCGGCGGTGCTAGATCCCGTGAAAGTCGGTCCAGAAGAAAGCGTGCTCAAGCAGGCTCAGACTTTCCTCCTCTCCCACGCGGAAACTACTTCATGCACGAGCGTCGCACGTGGCGCGATTTGCATCGTTTGAGCTGTCATCTAACATATATTTTTTCTAGGCCAATTAAAAAATACAACTTTCACACGTTGTTCGATTTAAAATGAAACTACCCTCATGTGATCATAGTACAACAGTTTTAGCCATTACCCAATTCAGTACCAGCTGATCATTTTCGTTTCTATTTCTGGTAAAGAGAATATGGTTGAGAGCGTTACAGTTTAATTTGCGAGAAATAAGACTTTCGTGCAGTAGGCTGCACTTCTTCAGGTTTGAGGACCTGCTACAAATAGTCAAGGATACTGTATATCAAACCGAAGTAGCAAAAGGGTAGAGGGCAAGGGGTGAGAAGAATACGAATAATGGTACTACAAAGGAGGTGGCCAGAACTTGTCTAGCCACCTCCTTTGTAGTACATTTATTTGTATTCTTCTCACACCTTGCCCTCTACTCTTTTGCGACTTGGGTTTGATATATTCTTGACTGTTTGTAGCAGGTCCTCAAACCTGAAGTGCAGCCTACTGCACAAGCATCTCGTTTTTCGCAAATTAAACTGTTTAGTGCTCTCAACTATTTTCTCTTTACTTGTGAATCGTTATCGCCGGAAACTTGCACATTGTTTTTTCACGTTTTACGATTTCTGTTTCTGGTAACGGAGTAACGTGGTAAGCGTTTCCATTGCTGTTACCAGCTCCAATCTTGGTAATATATACTGTTTCTGTTGCTTGATACGAACGGGGCACTACTTCCACATGATTTTGTTTTTAGTAGCTGTCACAAATATTGTCAGAGCTGCTTCAAGAAATCGTCTGAAATGTTGGACGTGGAACTTAGTGGTATATTTGGTGGTATCTTAGTCTGAAAAATCAGTCGGGAACTGCCCACCATGGTATGTGTGCATAGAAAATGGTATGTGTCAGCAGTTCATGGTTGTGTACCAAGGGTGCTTTCATCAGTGTTTTATGCTGGAATAATTTCCCCCCTTATTTTGTGTGTGCACAAAGAAGTTACTAGTTACATATGCTACAGGTTGTGGAGCCTGAAGTTTTCGGGAAACATATATTTTTTTTTTTTTCACCCTAAAGAGGCAACCTTCAATTCGGGGAAGAAACAGGTTAAACCCTAAAACTTCAGGCTTATATAAACTGCTGTACATGCCCAATGGGTAAGGGCAAAAAGTGCCAGCTTTTTTTTTGTGTGTGTGTAAAACTTCTGTACTGGCCCCTTCCTTCTCGTACTACGTTTCCCAAAACATTTTCTTCTATTTTCAGGACTTATTGATTACAACTTTCAGTGCTTCAGACAAGCAATTCATGAAGTATTTGAAGTACAGTGTAAGTCACAACCAGGAGCGGGAGCCACTGCAGGGTACAACAATGTTCCGGAGACCTTAAGCAATGGGTATCCCGAAGGAAGATAATTCGTAGCGCATAGTTGTAAATATGAGTGATTAGGAGACAATTCCCTCTGTTGAAACTGTGGTCACCTTTTAATAATAATAAATATTTGCTGGTGTTGAATTGTACTGCTGCTGTGGTGGGCAAAGTATTTGTTCCACAGTGCAATCAATGCAGACAAAGATCAGTAACTGGGAATGTGCACGTGATGGGCTATGGATTTGTGCACTAAAGTCACAGGAATTTGTGCAAGAGCTGTAAGGCCAGTAACGATGCGTGTTCTCAACTACAACCATAAACACAAAATACAAATTCAACATTGGTAACAAGCCACTAAACATTGCAGTCCTTCAAACCCTGCGAAATATCTCGTGTCATACCTCTCGCGATTCGTAAAACAGTCTCATCAGGAAGTTGTATAGCAGCTTGTGCCACAGTTTTGGATTGTCCATGTAGGGAGCATGCCTGGCACGAGAAAACTCTGCAATGCGGCTGCTGGGCAAGAGACTCAGGTAGGCTCCAGATGCAGAACGGTCTTGATCGCCAAACACAACCATAGTTGGTACCTTCAAAAGTATAGAAATGCAATAGGGGAAAGAGGGGAGCTGCGCAAACAGCTGACCTACTTGCGTATCACATAACACTGCCATTACTCACGGGAATGCAGCTGACATCTGGAACTTCTTCTGGAAGGAACATCTGCAAGGGCTGATAAACTTGATCCTTGGTCTTTTTGTGCCTTTCTTTCACTTCCTTCCTTTCTACGTCGTTTTGTTCCTCTCTCTCGATATCCTTTTCTACATCCTTTTGTTCCTTTCTTTCCACCTTCCCATCTTTTCCTTCTTTTTCGGCATCCTTCTTTTTTACGTTCTTTGCTTTGGATTTCTTCTTTTTCTTCTTGTCCTTGGGTTTTTCCGGAGTTTCCTTTGTGGTATTCTCTTCATCTGTCTTGTTGCATGCTATCTCGAATGCCTCCCAGCCAATAGGGGAAACGGCCACAAGTCCAGTCATGTTCTGCCAGTACTTGGTTGTGTGTGCTAACACGAGGTAGCCGCTCCAGCTTGGGGTGACGATGACTGGCTTTGTCAGGTTCAGTGCAGAAATCAAGGCAGACATGAAAGTATAGCGGTCACCTATACGTCCTATTTTAGTCTTCCCGAAACCTGCAATTTAATGACTGTTTAGAAAGAATACGCTGAGTAGGAACAGAGTACAGTAGAACCTCGAAATAGTGCACCTGCATGTAGCAAAGGAAATCTGTGGTCTCATGACACACTAATGACATATCGTGAAGATACTGATATAGCGAAGTTTTCTTTGGCAGTTCTACCAACTTCGCTATAGGGTGCTCCGCAGGGGGTGCGACGTCACGACATGCTTTTGACAAATTATTGCACAATCTTATAAAATTTTAGGGTGTGTCCCCTAAGTATTGAGGGAGGGGGGCTCTGGATAGATCACTGAGCTATACGGCCAGGTAGTGATGCAAAACTATCGATAGCACTCAATTGTCGACTTTCGACGGACTATCGATAGTCGACTCTCGGGAAACCTATCGGGGAGCAGTTAAAATTACAAAAAGAAAATTCCTCACTCCTACAATTTTTACAATGCAACAGCTTTCCCTCCGACGCTAACCTTGAGCTTTTGATGCCGCGCAAACGAACCGCAAGGTAACGTGATGCTCTCTGAATTGGATTGATTGCGGCTTTGCAGTCTCATGAGAGCGATGATTATGATAAGCATCTTCTTTTGCAGTGAATTACTTTCTGTGCTCGTGTGTATTCACACGAGCGATATCCTCACCGAAGATTCTAGTGGACGAAGAAGCAAAATCACTGCTTACAGAGACGAAGTTCCGTCCCGTGTTAGGTGAGCATTCACACGGAGCGGAATATCGGAAGTGGCGTACTGCGCACTTAGCAGACGACACTTCGCAGACGACACCGTCAGCGTCTTTCTTGTCGTCTGCTACAGAATATCTTGCGACTGCGTTGCAGGATATTCCCCACGGTTAGCAGTGTACGTGAACACGGGACGTTGCAATGGGCGCTTGCGCTCAGAAAGCTATGACGTTTTTCGCGTCTTCCGCTTCTGCAGGGAATCTCGCTCGTGTGAATACACGGTTATCCGTACATTACAGCTGAACGGAAATAACTTGTGTCGCAGGTGATTCTGTTTTCGTTGTCGCTGTGTAAGTGCGAAAACTAGGACGGGAACGAAAGCGTCGATATTCAGAACCAAGCAATCGATAGTACAGAAAAACAAAAGAACAGCACAATCGATAGTCGATTATCGTACTATCGATAGTTTGTCGGGTTTCAGCTACATCAGATACGTCAGAAAGTGTTCGCGATAGCAGTTCCGAAAACATGGTAAACCAATCACCCACTTTCTTTGAAGCGAGTGACATCACATTGCTAAGCTTGGATTCGATAACTTCTTTTATTGTATCGTTTCCGTAGAATTCTTCCGATGCACTAAAACACCCTACAATGGATAGTCAACAATCGACAGTTTTTTCACTATCGATAATACTATCAAGGGTCGATTCAGAGCGGGTGAGGGAGGTCAGGATGTCCTGTCCCCCTCCTGAATTTCTGGCTTTACATTGTGTTTAATTGACCTTGACTGCTTATCTACCGTGCTGGGCAAGGCTGGACCCCCGTCTCAGAAAAATCCTGGATCCGCCCCTGAGTACTATCGATAGTCGACTTTCGATAGCTTTTCCTACACTATCGCTTGTTTCGAAAAAAAATATATATATATATCGACAGTATCGATAGTCAATTTATCGATAGTTTTGCATCACTACCAAGCGAACCATTCCATCTCAAAGAAAATCCTGAAACGGGCGCGGGCGCTGAAATGTCCACCGCCGAATTTTGCTCGCAAATGAGCCGAAACCGCGTCGGTCAGGAACGCAGGGAGGACAGCGCACATTCCACGTCAGAGCGTCACGTGCTTTGGAGCATTTCCCATCCAGCTATCTCGCTTTTGCCCGAAATACCTTCATGAAAGAGCTAATTAATGAATTTCAGGTAATTCCGTCATCTTTTACAGGCGTCGCCACCCTTAACCGTAGCGTGGGAGCGCGTGGCCTGCTTGCATGCCAGCGCCGCTTTGCGTCGATGCTGGGGTGGAGTGGAGGCATGGTACACGAGCGCCTCCTCTCGATCGGCTGAGCTCAGGGTAATCTGCATGGTGCGAATGGATCACCTGTTGTATAGTATCACCACGGTCCCTCAATACTCTGGTACCGTGGTATCACCTTACGCTCTCGCAAAACAGGAACAATAACCGCGCGTGTGCGTTATCTACCACGCTTTATCTAAATGCCGGTTTGCGGAAGGGCGAGCTTGAGGGGCACAATCCCAAGCAGCACAATGTACTGAAAGTCGAGTGCAATAGGGGTGGACGGGTAGGTGGGAGACCTTGAACGAACTGGTGAAACTAAAGAACATTGATAAGACACATACCGTCCACCCCTATTGCACTCGACTTTCGGTACATTGTGCTGCTTGGGATATTCTGAAATAAGTTTGAGGCATATGCAAACAATGTAGGCTCGCCCATGTTTGCTCTGAGCGTACTGTTCACTATGATATGTGTTATCACAGATATATATTTTTTTTTCTTCTCATGGTGCTGAGGAAAGATTTGGTAACGTGTTTGTGTGGATGCAAATGCGCCAAAGGAACACTGATATTTTTGCTCGTCTACTGATTTTCTTATCGCTGAAGTGTCTGCAGATAGCTAACTGAGTAGGTGATCCGTGCGCGCTTGCCGTGTCCCCGTCGAGAGTGGGCGCTTGTGCACCAGGGCCCTAGAGTCTCCACTGCAGCTCGCAGGTTCAGGTTCGCCTAATCCCTTTTGTATCAGGGCAGGCACCACAAGGGTGCCACGGGCAATATCTTGGCGGTAGCGCCCTGCACTAGTCGGAGAGTTGTAGGCGTTTAACGTTTTCAGCGCCTGCGCCGGTTCGCCTGCTGGCTGGTGGTGGCTTTGGCGCTGGCTCCGGTTTTCGATAATCGTCGTCTACGTTGTTGGCCTTCTGGTGGCTCGAAGATGGTTGTGCGTCGTCCGCATCCTCTTTTTCGCTTCCAGCGTCTTCACTGTCTTGAGACGTTTGAAGATCTGTGTTGCCTTGCCAGATTCGGTCTGTATTGGCCTTTCGCAGACGTGTTGCCTTTTCCCACGCGAGAAGATGCCGTTTAGTGGTCGCGATTTGTGGTTCGTCCTCCTCATTCGCCCCTGTTTGGAAGCCTAAAAGGACCTCAGTCGGGTAGTGGTTTGGGTTCCTTGTCTTTTCGCGAGCTGGACAGGATCGCAGGATATGTTCTAGGTCCTCCTCTTCACCTGTGTCGCAGAGTGTGCATACCGGATGGTCCGAGCTGAAGAGTTCGCTGATCCTCTTTCTTGTTGGGAGGGAGCCTGTCCGTGCTTGAAACAACAGTCCACTGGCTCTATCCCCCCGGTAGAACGGAGAGGCACACAATTCTCCGTTCCCGCTAACCGGTCAGAACAGCAGTCTCCCATTGAAGGATCATGGAAGGCCACGCGAACATAGTGTATTTTCTCAACAGCGTGATGCAGAGCATACGGCTCTGAGAAAATCAGTTTATAAGCGCTCGCAGCGGCGGTGATATCTCCCAGGTCCCCTTTTGCGTGGTGTGACTTCGGATTATGGCAGCCGAGAATATTTTGCTACGCGAGGAAGCAACACGACCGGTCGACTGTTCCGTGTCAGACGAGGGAGAGGCCGGCGCCAAACACAATCACAAAAAGAAAGAGAGAAAAGAGGCGCGCGTCTCACTATATTGGGTGGAAGACGTGACGTCACGTACTGGTAGCCGAGGGAAACAGCTTTTCTGACCCGCGGGATTGAAAGCTCTCTTATTGCTCGTTGCACTCGCACTTTTTCTGCGAGTAACCGTGTATTCACACGAGCGAGATCCTCACGGAATATTCTAGCGGAAGAAAAAGCGAAAACACCGCTCTCGGTCTCGGAGCCGAAGTTCCGTCCCGTGTTATGTTGAGCATTCACGCGGTGCCGGAATATCGGAAGTGGCGTATTGCGCATTTGGCAGACGACACTCAGAAGATGACACTGCCAGCGTCTTTTCCTGTCGTCTGCTACGGAATATCTTGTGGCTGTGTCGCAGGATATTTCCCCACGGTTAGCATGCAGTGTACGTGAAGACAACGACGTTGAGCGTTCACGGAACGGCAGAATGGAACAGTGCTGTTTTAGGCGTGCACCATTACTGGCAACAACTTTCAAATACACATACAGCGTTCAACCACAGCTCGGTACACGCCCACCGCACCTGGCGCACCACATGATCTCGCTCGCGATAATTGCGATAAGCCGAGCGTCGATACTGACGATGACGACGCGATTCTGACGCTCTGACGATGACCGGCATCTGCACGTCGCCACTAAGCTGTATGACGTTTTTCGCATCTTACGCTGTAGCATTGTGGGGAATGTGAATACACAGTAAGTATCCCAGGGCTATTTTCTACTTCCCCCGATACATTTCTTTCCGAGCTTGCCATAGACTTACGTTTTCACATTGTTACGATCGATTGCCACCCACAACACATTGCCCTAGCTGACACAGGAATGTAGCCATCGAGGACATATCGAGATACCGCAGTAGCAAATCACTTCAATCGTGGAGAAGATCTTACCAGGCATATCGACAGCAACCACTCTGAAACCTATTGCAGCAATCAGTCTCAAGGTTCCAATGTCAACCCACGTCTGTGACGTATAGTGACGACCATGCATAAGCAGAACGTGGAACTTTGGATGATCCATCTGAGGAACGATTTCTCGGTAGTGCACGGCCAGGTCCTGCGTGATAATGGCATGAGTAACCGAAGGAAGACTTGGGGCATAAACGGTCTGTGGAGGGAGCGACGAAAGGCTCATGCCGCTTCCCTCCCTCTCTCCCCATACACTATAGACCTCTGCAGTCCGCTTGAATTATTTAGGGTTGCTGACATCACCTGAAGGCAGCCTGAAGGTCGCAGCATCGTAGTGCCGTCGGTGCTCGTGCAATGAACAGCGTACGATGCAGCGATCTTCAGGCCATGCCAGCAAGGCGCCCCAGATTTTACGATCCTAAAAGCATCTGTGGTGCCACTTTCGTCGCGTCTTGCCTACTGCAAGCACGTTAGGAAGGAAATCCTGTCGGGACGCCTCGTAACGTTACAATGCGCATTGCACGACATCTGGTATAGGGCCGTTTCGAAGGGAATTGGGGCGACAGGCGACCAGGACTCTCATGAGGGCGGTCTTATGGTCTTGGACAACATGCTGCATTCACTGCCTAAGGTCAGCTGAGGCACTACGCGTGTATGTGTATGTGACGGCACGCGGCACTACGCGTGTACGTGACGACAGAACTTAAGGGGGAGGGAGGACATCCGGACCCCTTCCTCTAGATCCGGGCCTGTTCGCTGTGCAAACGTCTTCGGAGACAACGTACTCACCCGAAACCTAGCAGTGCCTTCGTGGATGGCCAGCTTTGAAGATAACCTAAGGACCTCTGCTGGCACATCAGCTCGCTTGTAATCAAAGGTATCCCATGGGTTCTCGACATCGATATATTCTGCAAAGGACAGCCTCTCTTCGTGCGTGACGCGCGTGTCGTCTTTCCGTGCCCACCATTCCATTGCACCATACAGGGCAACCAGTCCGACCAGGAAGGTGACGGAACTTCGGAGAAAATTACCTGAAAATACTGCACATAGTGCGTGTCAAAACTATACGCTACTACAAAATCATCGTAGGAAAGGGCAGAATGTGCTAAACCACCCAGCCAAGCCCCGAGCTTCTAACAGTGACAGATATATAACGGTACGGTTGCAGAGGAACACTATGTCCTGTACATTTGCACCTTTTCACAAACTTTTCTCTGTTTACTTGTGACCCAGAAATACAACCAGGAGCAGTTCAATTATCACTTCGAGGCAGGGAAGGGTACATAGCAAATCTGCAGGGTTTAGCTGTAAATGAGCCGTGTTCTAATTCCAACCGAGACAAGCAGAACTAATGTGGACTGTGAAGATTCTCATGGTTCCTGTACCTCGAGCTGTCCTGTGTTGAAGAGTCATTCTCAGTCACAGCTGTTCTTGTAGTGAAAGACTGGAAACTGTTCCACGGTTATTCAGCGCGCAATACTGCCGCTGTCGCCTAGAGAGAGGTTATGGCGGGCGTTGTCAATCCCATGGGCGAAGTAAACCAAGAAAACGATGATGATAACGACGGCGATACGAATGTATGCAAGGACGTTTCGTTGGGTGGTGCTTCTGCTTCTTCTTATTCTTCGTCTCACGGAGAATGGCCAATGGTGCTTTCACCACTACTGCCACCATTTCTCCTTCTTTTTCGTATATCGCTGCCTGCCTCTGTGAAGCCGACAACGGCGAGCTCTACTCTTTCACCAAACCACCTGAAATTGAGCCTGTTTGCTGAGACTGCCGGCATGTTTCTCAGGGTTCGATCGTGACTTCTTTGCCGTCTTCACAATGAACGTATAGCACTAGAACGTCTAGTTCGACGTGTGCGCAACTTCTGCACTAAAAATTAAGAGCAAAAATATGGCATAATAAAAATAAATATGAAACGCACGGGCTGACGTAATATACGCCTTCCCACCTATTCCGGCGACAGCGAGTCCGACAGGCAAAAAAGTTCTATCTTAAATCCTACTTGGGGACTTTCTAGCACAATTGTTAAAATTTTGTTAACATTTACACGTTTTGCTATCTCGTGCTATATGAATCATCTCCCCCGCCCCCCTCTTTTGGGCAGGTGTGGCACCTGACAATTGAGCGTGCTTTGCATCCCCCTATTCCCAGGGGTTGCAACTGTTGCACAGTTCCTTGTGAAGTTGGCCCAGGACGCACGATACCCACAAGCAACATGCCGCCACACAAGCAGGCAGAACGCTCGGAAATAGCACCACCGCCACCTTTGCATACCCAATGGACTATTATTATTAATATGATAGTATATACTTTTATATTATATTATGTATTTTATATATTATATACTTTCTTTGCTGTTCCGATTACATTGATTGAGCGGGTACAGATGCCGACAAATGCTTACGGAGCACCAGAGCGACGTATTTCCTGATCTCAACGACACCCTAGCGGCGAACGGGAGTGGACACACGTACTGAGAGGTGCGTCGCGTACCCGGTCACCTGTTTGTAAGTCTATCAGCCTCTGTTTGCAGCAACCGTGTCGCTCAGATGACTACATACACCACTCTAGTGTTCCGTAAACTTTTGTCGGGACCTGTACTATTCCCACCCGCTGTGCAGCATTCTACGATGTCAGCAATCGGTAGGAACAACACGACCACCACCATCATTCTAATATGAATCACACAGGCTTTTCTTCCCTTCCGTTTTCTTTGGGGTCGGCGGCAGACATGTACAGAATAAGCGTGTTCCACTAAAGTTTCGTTCGGCGACCGCAGCGCCGATCAGGCCCCTGTTGTACAGCTGCCGTACTAATGGATCGTATGTGTCGTATTTCGCGCCGTTCCACTGTACTGCGATGACATCTCTACCAGGGAAAAGAAATTCGGGGACGCAATACTCTTGTATTGTAAACTGCTCTAACAACTTGAAGAACACGAGGGGCCGGATTCTTGCAGTAAAGTCGTACCGCTTCCCTGGCAAACCATATGAGAAAGGCAGGCGAGAAGCGCAGGTGACAGCAGCATATCCCGCTTGGGTTTTCCGGTTGGTTTTTCCCATTGCTGTGGTTTGCTGGTGCACGAACTGTTGTCACTTTTGTTCACGTAGCAGCAAACTGCTGCAGCATGCTCGCATTTTTCAGTTGTGCCAGCTTTACAGATGCAACTGGCGGGACGCACTGTACGAGGGGCTTGTGAAACCTATAACAAATGGTAAGTCACGACGTGGTAAGGAACAGACACGTAGTACAACACGTTATTTGTGTTGCTGTAAGGTAACGACTCAGGAATTATGGGCGTACCGAGAAGGGGGCAAGGGTGGGTCCCCCTTCCCTGGAGCTCCAAGGTCACTTGTGAAAACTGACTCTTTAGACATTGGTCGCCATGTTTATTCTTCTCTGATGTCGTAATATGAACCACTGGACACCCGCACAGTCCGTAGATCCCGTTTCCGGGAAAAGAGGCGGCGTACGCTTTGCTCCCCCCCCCCCCCCCCCCGGAAAAAGTCCTGGGAACGCCATTGCTGTGGACTGTGTGGAAAGTCACAAGCGCTGAGGCGTTTGCGTGTGGGCGTGAATGCGCGTGCAGTTCGTAGAGAGGTGTGCTACGCTCTAACGGAATACGAATTTACGGCTTACGAAAGGGTCTTATTTTTACCGATCACGCCTACTTTTATGTAAACGATTTGAGGAGATGGTGCTTACGTTCAAACAAAACGTTGTAGTTAGCGCTGTCTTTCACTTGCGATATGCATTTCCCCTTGATTAGCGTCACGTCGCCGTCAATTTCTTCTTCACATCGGTAGACGTGCTTAATTAGCGCCTCTCATTTCCGTAAGTTTGAGTCTCTAAAGATTTACTAAGGGATTTTATTTCCAGAAACCCGCAGTACAGACGCAACATGATTCCGAAACCGATGGGCTTGTGCGGGTACGCGACCGAGTTGCGCGCTTTCGGCCATATGTGGCGCCGAAGGACATTTTTCGGAGCGCCCCCAAACGTCGTGCGACAGGCCTATACTGCGCAAAAAAGTATTTCAAATAGAGTACAAAATACTCAAAACAAAGTAATTTGAGTAGAGTACTGAATACTCTAAGAAGTATTTAAGATACTCTTAAAGTACTTAGCAGTGAAACGCGTATTCTGAAAGTGGCCATACAAATGGCCAAGTAATGTGTTTGGTGAACTCAAGCGAACTTTGGTGATATGTTCTGACCCAAAACTTCGTAACCCCTCTTGTATGTCATCTCGGGTCTTTCAACCTCTGGCGCGTGTTTACTGCTTTGGTGACACAGGAAATAAATGCTGGCATTCTCTTGTACATGAGCCGCTGGGGATTCACTTGGCAACATTAATAAGAACTGTTTTGTGCCGAAGAGGCCGGGCTATTGACAAGCAAGCGCCAATCGTGCGACCAGTCGGAATACGGAAAAAAGTATTTTAAATACTTTAAAAATACTTGTCGTCAAAAGTATTGAGCAGAGTACCAAAATACCGGAAAAACTATTTTAAAATACTGTATTTTGAGTACGTACTCAAGATACGTACAAATCTGAGTGGAGGTGAGGGCAGTAACTTTCCCAGAAACCGACCGAGCATCGAAGATAGGGAATGTTTATGGATACGTTTATGTGCGCATGTATATTGGTAGCCGACCTGTATTGGGCTGAGTAATCTCAGAAATTTCAGAGAGGGGGGTGTAGGGAAATCCCTAGTGGGGTTGAAAGGACTTATCGGAAGTTTCTGACCATCAAACATGGACTATATAAAAAATTGCATCAATTATATGATTGATCAAACCCGGGTAAGTCATTTCCTGTTTTGCTACCGTCATATTTTGTGTGTGCGTTGGGCAAAGCTTGTTTCTTTCCTTCTTTCTTTCAAAGCTGTCTCCCTATCGTCCGTCTTTTTTTTTTGTTGACCAAGCTCAGGCTTTTCTCACCGTGGATGAATTCTATGCCACTTCGTATCAAAGGCATTTTACCGCTTGAGCTCTTTACGATACGATTCGTAAACGCGCCTCTAGATGGCGCGGTACTCCTGTTCGTTTGAATATTGTCCCTGATTGCTTTTGTCCTCGATTTGGGTCGGTGGCCCCTCTTTATTGCACGCAATTCGCTTGCTCTGTGACAATTTAGTACAACCAGTGCACTGCACACACACACACAGCAAGTGAAGGCAGGGTTTCATACACGTAAGTTCAATTTGCATTGTGGTAATTGTGGTATGCAAGTGCTCCATGCAGGCCATGCAACGTACGGACTGTTTAAACTGCGCAAAGCAGACCTGAAATGGATTTAATGCGGAATCATGAAGCGATCAAATCTTTCAGACACGGCGGGACTCTATGATACGTAGGTTCAGAAACAGATGGCGCAACCGGCTTATTGCATTTTCCTCTTTTTTAACTTTACAGCTCGGGCCCGGTCTTCTTCTTTCTTTTTCATTATTATTTTTTGTCGCACGATTGTAATACTGTAATCCTGATAGAAGTTGGTTTGAGGCAACACGTGAGGCCTGTAGTCTAATTTGGGCAACGGTCACTGTCAGGTGGTACCCACAAGTCGATATTTCTGGATATACTGGATATATGATTGAAACAACGCCCCCTATCAGTAAATCGGTAAATCCAGCTAGCCTTCACACTCGCTTGATTCATTTGAGCGAGCCAACCCTATCACCAGAGGCGGATGCCGTCGAGGGGAGGGGGACGGCTTGGCGATTCGTTCAAACGTTCAAACCACGGTTCAAACATTAGTTTCCTCCCTCTCTGCAGTCTCCGCAGTCCATAAAGTTACTCGAGGCTGCTCAAGAGCAGCTTCAAGCACATCAGCTGTGCAGCATCTTTCATTTGACTCGTGTCAGATGGGACATGATTTGCAAGCTCCTAGTTTCTCCGTAACGGAAGATATGTGTCATTAGATTCGTGAGCTCAGTCACATTTTTAGAATCAATGGCACGACGTGCGGGCATTATTTTGCCACGTGGAGAACGTACGGGTGCGATGGCACATTTCGTCGCAGCTCAACATTGTTGCGGAGCAGAAAAATAAGAAAAACGTGAATTCGGTTTGCCTTCGGACAGTTTTTCTGGAAATGATCTCTCTTCAGGAGCTGATCTGGAGTCTCATTTGTATGCTGAGCTGGTGGCTCATCAAATATCTGTAAATATCTGTATCGGAACCCCTGCTCGGTTATTGACCTGATATAGGAACATGAGTAGGAAGAGTTATGATTTGGTAGCAGTGTTTTTAGCAGTTCAGTTCCAGTTCAGTGCGACGACTCGATTTGCGGTTGTGGTTCAGTTCCTGTCCGTACGTCTAAAAGTGCTGGTTAACCGGCGGACCGGAAGGGCCTGAAGGTTGTGTCATAGTTGCATTCAAGGGATTTCGATGTGTAGATGGATGTCCAAGAAAAGAGAAAGTGGAAGAAAAACGATGAATTGGCTCTACAGACAGTATATAAGAATATAAATGGCGCCTACAATCTTGTGGAGCCGTCAAATGGCAACACCACCTAAATTGAGAAAGCCTGTTTGCTCGTCGACGTGACGTAACAATTACGAGTCAGTCAATGAGGATCGTGCTTTCAACGGCAGTAGCCAATCACGAACGTGCTTTCAGCGGTCGTGGCAATGCAGACGAACCGCCGTCGTCTGCGAGTTGTGATTGAACGTCACCGCGTACTAAATGGGAAAACTCGAAAATAAAGCGCAAAACGGTCGCAATCTTTCTCAGAACTGATTTTCTTGAAAGCGTCTTGCATTTGTTGTCTAAATATTAGCCCTGCAGTTTCCAGGTGAGCTGCAATCATTTGCGGGTTCTTGAATTCGCAGAACGATGAATCTCAGTAGCAGACGAATTCTGACTCTTATTTGAAAGAGGGAAGGGAGGCAATGCGCAGGCTTCCTCTATCTAGGTGGTGTTGGAAATGGCTATAGCTGGACGTCATATCCGGTTCGTGAGACTATCCACGGTTCAGTAATCTAAAGCAAAACGTCGGTAGAAATACAAGAAATTGTATAATCTCTTTCTGCGGTTTTGATAACCAAAGTTACAGCTCTGTGCTGATGTCCACCTTTTTTGGTGCGGAAAATTTATTTTCTAACTGGTTGCTGTTGGGGGAGACTTCGAGGTTTTGTTTTTACAGCGAGAGCCTTTTGGATAAGAAGTCATTCCTCCGGGCGAAGGTTGGCTGGTAGATAATACCCGGAGAAATAACTAGAACGGCGTCATTTTCTGGGGAGACAACGTCGGGGAAAACGACACCGCACGTGATATCGCAAACCAGTTTCCGCGTTCTGTCATAGGTATTTCCTGCATTCGGTTTCTTCTGGACGTCCAGCAGCGCCAGTTGCCTCTGTAGTCTTCCAAAACACCAGGTAAATGGTCACCGATGTGATCGTTCGGTCTAACTTTAGAGTCGATTTGTGTCTTGTGTTATTGATTCAAGCGCTTAGCGGAGCATACTTCAATGTAATCTTTGAGGGTTAGTTTCAATCATTATCCATTTCTATTGAACACATAAAACATGGCAGCGACACCTGTGTCCTCGCAGAAGCGGCACCAAGATGGAATGCACGGGTTGTTTTTGCATAATGAGTCGAGATCCCCTGCACATTCTCTAGGGCGCCACACTCTATAGCTGGTCGAGAACGTGCAACAAAGCAAGAACCGCAGGCACCATATGGCAGTGCCCTCAGATACAATCACGCTTCCGGCAGTTCGATATTGGTTGTGGTCACTCGTATCTTAGTTGCAAAGGAACGCTGCCTCTTGAGGAACGAGAACACCCAGGTTCGATTCTTGGCATCAGCACGTTTTTCCTGAGTTACCTGAATTCATTGAAGCCTTATTCTATCACTGTTAGAATAGCGACTTGAAGAATAGTGTAATTAAGCACTTTTGTTTAAATTTTCTATGAGAGATTTTTAGAGATTAAGCAAGGATTTTTTGAAGTTACGTTTCGAAAATGTGACAAAACAGGTTAATGAAAAAAAAAAAAAAAACTCTGACCTCCTCCTCCCAGCGAACGGCTATAGAGGTGCACCGCCGCACATATAGGGCGCTCTAAAGTGATCGTCTCGAACAGCCGCTTTCAATATCCCGATAAGGTCCTTCGACGCAAATTACTTACAGGTACACATTTTGAGATTGCTTAATCACCTTCCAATTGGAATCTTCCCATTACAGAGCTTGCTTTGCATCGCACCTGCAGCAGTGACACATATAGTCTTGAAACGATGAAAGACAGAGACCGTCCTTTCTACAAGATCGTTAATGGACATCGAATCCCTGGCGCATTCTCCGAAGAAGTATATTTAAGTGGCCTCACTTACAAGCCCCTGCCCACGGATGTCATACTGAACACGTTCCCAAAGTGTGGCACGCACTGGGTCTTTGACATCATCAAGGCTGTATACCAGCAGTGCAGGGGTGTCACTCCGGGATCGGCTTTCTTGGAGAAATTAGGACTAGCGGGCATCGAATCGGCACAGCACCCGCGAATCGTCTTTACGCACCTGCCCTATTCCTTAACACCGCATTCCGAATCCACGAAGTACATCTACGTTACGAGGAACCCAAAGGACTGCTGCGTGTCCTTCTATCACCATACACGCACGTTAGGGTACGATTTCAAGGATGGTTCCTTCGACGAATACTTCGATATCTTCGTTGAAGGACTGACGGACTTCGGAAGCTACTATGAGAGCCTCACAGCCTGGTACGCACACCGAGACGACCCTAATGTACTGTTCCTCACGTACGAATCAATACACGCGGACGTACCCGGTTCGGTACTCAAGATAGCGGAGTATCTTGAACAGGACATGGCGCACGTCCTGAAGACAGACGAGCAGAAAATGAAGAAGGTATTGGAAGCGATTTCGTTCGAGAACATGAAGAAGGATCTGCCACTCCAGTTCGTAAGGAAAGGAGTGGTTGGAGACTGGAGGAATTATTTCTCCGAGGAACAGTCGAAGAGATTGGAAGAGAGATTCTTTGAGGAAGTGAAAGGGACCGACATACCGCAATTGTGGAAAGATGTTGACTGGTTGCTGAAGGCTTAGGTCCAGCCGTGACAGAATCAATAAAGCAAATTATGTATGAGAACTCATAGCGGAATTAGCTTTTATTGTGTTCCCTCTGTGAGGGTTACGTGTGTATGTATCCTAATGATACTGTGGAAATGATCTGCACAATATTTATAAGTACAACAAACGAAGAAAAAAGGAAAAGCCTGGCGTGCGTGTTGGGGCAGCAGCGAGGCTTGCACCTCCAATACAAGTTCTTAGAAGGGCGCCAATATCTGCCGAAGTGTGCAGATGTAGCGAACCTTAGTACGGTGCCTATCCGCTTAAAATGTGAGGGATAAGAATTTTTCTTCCACTTCAGTTTTGTTCCTTTTGTATAATTTGTGTGTGCTTTTTGATATCTTTACTTTTTGTTCTTTTTTTTGTGTGTGTGTGTGCCCCCCCTCCCCCTCATGATCTCAGAGAAGGCATGCCAATTACCCTGAACACACTACATATGGTAACAGGAGTTACCGAATAGGCTTCGTCAATATAACGACCCTAATATAGTAAAATTTCTGTCTCTGTAGGAGTAAAAGCATGAGCGGAAAGCGGAAACCCCTCTTCCAGCTCGTAGACGGCGTGAAAATTCCTCTTGGCTTCAGTCCCGAGAGCCTTCGCTCCTGTCTGCAGTATAAACCTTCCCCCGGAGATATCTTCATCGACACGTTCCCCAAGTGCGGCACAAACTGGGCCAAACGAATCGTCCAGCTGCTTCTCGGCCGGGATACCTCCGACTGCAGCGACTATGGGCTGTCTACGTCGTTCTTCGAGATGGTCGGCAATGACGTCATCCAGAATCTTCCACAACCCAGGATTATCTGCACGCATTTAGAATATCATCTGCTCCCGCAACACAAAGAGGCTAAATACATCTACATCGTCCGAAACCCCAAGGACTGCTGCGTGTCCTTCTTCTATCACACCCAGAAGACTAAAGTG
Organism: Ornithodoros turicata; assembly: GCF_037126465.1. NCBI lineage: Eukaryota > Metazoa > Arthropoda > Arachnida > Ixodida > Argasidae > Ornithodoros > Ornithodoros turicata. Next base: position 37,661,056 of record NC_088207.1, read on the forward strand.
TACGAATTTGAAGACGCAACCTTCGATGAGTACCTGGACCTCTTCATCAGAGGAGAAACGAGCTACGGCGACTATTTCAGTCATCTGGTCTCCTGGTATCCCAAGACCGACTTACCCAACGTTCTGTTTCTTACCTACGAAGGTATGAAGAAGGACCCTGCGAAGGGTATCCTGAAGATGGCCGAATTCCTCGCAGTTCCAGATGCGGAACTCCGTGACGGAAATTCGGAGAAGTTCAAGGCCGTTGTCGAGGCCTGTAGTGTAGACTCGATGCGGCAGTACTTAAAGACGAACTATGACAGGACCATGGCTGATAAACCGGCGGAAGAGTGGTCTGCAAAAAAGGACTATCCTTTGGACAGGGCTCCTCCGCCGCCCGACGTCATGGTCCGAAAAGGGGTTATCGGTGATTGGAGGAACCATTTTTCAGCAGAACAGTCCGACAGAATTGAGCGGGCGTTTTCTGAAAAGTGCGGGAGCGTCGCGAACGCCAATGACTTGTGGGATCCAAAGGATTGGGTACAAGGTCGTTCCGTGTAAAAACAACATTAGTCTTTGTGTTAGTGGAGAGGGAAAGGGCAGTCAAGGTAACGGCATCTTTTGTTCTCCGAGGATACATTTTTGCACTTCATAGTGTCCCCTTTTATTTTCCGTCTGGGCATTGTTTCAGTCAGCAAGGAAGAACTGAACGCATTTAACCGACAACGAATAACTGGGGACAAACAATGACGCTTTATGTAGATGATTTACTGTTTTCGTTTCCGTATTCTTGGGCGAAGAAAAATACACATCTGTCGCCCGTGCTGTTGTGAGGATCGACCGAAGCAGGGTCATGTACTGAAAGGTCAAGTACATACATACGGGTGACTGCAGGGCCGGCGTCTACGGGGCGAGACCGCCTGAAGGGGCGCAAATTTCCCACTTGTCCTCGGAGGGGAAAAGTAGACACCGGCTCTGCGGGTGGCTGGCAGGTGTCCCATCAGTGCAGTCAGGAATTTTCCCATCACCAACTTCCTAGCACCCCATCCAGATATCTTAAAACAACCTCCCCTCCCCCCCCCCCAAAAAAAAAAGAAAAACTGCGAAAGGCCAAACAAACCAAAATATCTGAAAAAGAGACCAAAAACTCGATAAATGCGAGCAAATACTTGTGTCCCCTCCTACATCATTCCACCCCTCCCCTCACCACGAGATGAAAGTCCTCACAACAACTACTTTATTGTGAGGTGATGAATGGTGAGTTTCACCGCTAGGGGCGATACTCTACCTCATTGCTGGCGGTGATGTGGGGAATGAAATAATGAGCCCCTTCACAATCAGGATGGAGGTCCTATGCTGTCCAAAAAGTTCAAAAGAGCTTTGAGGGCAGAGCGTTGGGGGACTGGATTTGACCAGGGACCAAGCAATTTTGAGAGAGAGAGAGAGGGGGCTAGTACAGTCCAGCTGATTAAGAAGTCCTGCACAAATCCCCGATAGTGCGCCTCTTCATTTCGCAGGTCCATCCACGAGGCAAAGTATTATACCTTGATCTGCAAGCCCATCCTTATGCACTCGCAATTTCACTACAGTGTGCCGCTTGGGGAGTGATCTTGTGCTCTTTTATGTACGCCCATACGTATTCATAGTGAACGACGAGTATACACAATCCTCGCTTCGATATATATACGTTAATTTCTCTGTGGCCTGTAATAAATCTGTAAGTGAGCAGGTCGTTGTATTCAGCACGCCAGAATTGTTATTTTTTCAATAAAAGACGCTTTATTGAATTTGTCATGCGTGATGTAAAATATAATTAGTACACCACGCTTAGCGCCTGTGCTTTGACGTTGTTGTGTGGAGTGCAGGATATGGTATATGAGACAGTATAATACGGCATTTGTACGTATTCCATTTGCTTCCTTCTTTCCCTTCTTTCTTTTCTTCTTCTTTAAGCTGGCGTGTATTTCCTCTTCCCTTTTGGAGAGGCGTCGGAAATAGGCATCAAGCACGAAATCGAAAATGTAGCGAATGAGACACGTCCGATTACACAAGAGTGCATCCAACATTTAAGCGGCACTTTTCAGTGAGCTGAGCCTGCAATTGCACCTTAGGTGTCTGAAAGCGTGATCAATATTTGTGGCATAGTGTGCCCTATGGCAGGGTCGCCCGCAAGACATTAGAGCGGTACCGGAGTTTAAAACGAACATAACAGAAAAACAGCCGCATCATTTCTCTAAACACGCGAGGTTAGCTACATGTTATCTTCGAGGCTACATAGATCTAATGGGCGACAGCAGGTCTGAAACACGACCTAGTAGCATATAGTAGTAGGTCGTGGTCAGACGATCAGCTCCACGAAAGCCCGATGGCGATTGTTCTTCCTCGCAATATCAAAATCAAATATACGGAAAAGCATCTTGGAATTGGTATTGGTCCCCTGATCTCTTACTCGCTTTTGCAGTTCCAAACTCTACAATAGAGAGAGAACGAGACAACAGAATCGAATCGTTCACAACCCCAGGATCGAAAATCGCACGTGGTACGACCACTTCTGTTCCGAGCTGTCACTCAAAAAGCACCTGTGCTCGCCATCTGCGTTGGGCAGCCGCCTAGGAAACACCCGTAAGCTCTGTTGGTTGAAATCTGCTGCAGCTTATAAGCACTATCCATATCGAGGAAGCATATATCGTTATATTGGCAGGCAAACTGCTTGGTACGCTTGTGGGTTGGGTGAAGACGCAGCCATCCTGTGGTGAAAACATGAGGGATCGCTCGATGACGATGCCATGTCATCGACATTGCACGTTCCATGTCATGATTTACATTCCATGCTGCACTTATGACATTGTCAAAGAACACCATATTTCCTCCAGACCTCAATTAATTCTGTGCCTTCAGTTTTCTCAGTGATCTTCTTGTCCATCTTCTCATTCATGTCTTCGGTAAAGTGCGTCTTCCAATCACCGACAATCCCCTTACGCACGAGTTTAGCGTCGGATGGCGCGCTCTGCGTTAACTTGTGGAAAAGCCTCAAGCCTGCAGGAACATCCTCTTCGCCCTCCTTAAAAGGTTTCGTGAAAAAATCAGCGAGTTGATCATTTGTGTAATCCTTCATGGCTTTCACGTCGCTGCCCTTCAAGACATCTTCGAGAAACTGCGGGTCATCCAGTAGATGCCGGTAGTAACCGTTTCCCATAAACCTCGCTATTTTCAACACGTTCTCTTTCGGGTCGCTCTTCATGTCCTCGTAATGGAGGAAGAGCATGTTAGGATCATTCCGATGTTCGTACCAGGACAAGATGTGGTCGAAGTAATCTCCAAAATCCGTCTCTCCCTTGTAGAAGATGTCGAAGAACGTCTCGAAAGTCCCATTCCTGAATTCGTATCCCGAGAACCCCTTCGTGTGGTAGAAGAAAGAGACGCAACAGTCTTTGGGGTTGCGACACACGTAGATGTACTTGGCTTCTGGTGAATAAGGCATCATGGAGAACGGGAAGTGAGACTTGGCCATACCGGGCCGCCTCATTGTCGTCATGCTCTCTGCACCTAGCATTTCTATGAAGGGACTGTTGCGGAGGAACTCCAATCCGTCCATCGGTTTCCGGCCACCGTTGAAGATCAGGTACGCTATGTGTTGCGTCCAGGTCGTACCACATTTTGGGTAAGTGACGACGAAGATGTCGTCAGCAGTTGGCTCGTAATCTAGTGCAGACTGCAGGAGTTTCTTGTCGAAAGCCTTCGAAAGCCGGTACCCGTTGAAATCCACGTACGCGGGTCTCACGTTCGGGTCAGCCATGGTAGTGACTCTTGGATGCAGTGCCCGAGATGGATGGAAATCTTGCGCGTGCTGCGAGGTTATCTGTGAGAAAGAGGGGATGGATAATGACAGCATGATGAGAAGCCCGAGCGTGGACAAGGCCGTAGTCTTTTTTTTTAGCTAATGATGACAATGGTAATTTGATGATGTTTCCATGCGGGAACGCTCAGGTTATTACGACCACATTTCGTTTCTCTTTGTTTCTTTTTCTTTTCTTTTTTTTGTGCGCTTCCGTTGGCGCCTTGGCGGTTTCACTGGTGTGCATCGGAAGAAAGGTGCTTAAATAATAATAATAGTAATTTAATAAGATGCTTGTTGCTCTTTTTGAGTGTTATTCTCGTCTTCGTTTATCATCTCTTCGTCCCGTTCGTCCCGCCGGTACATTTTACATGAGCACATTAATTAATCGTGGAAGTAGTATATCGTGTACTTACACGCACGAACAAAATTAATGAATTACGTAGTCAACGAAAACTCCATTACTCACATTTCTTCGTACAATTTGTGCAATTGGTTCACTGAACATACTGCTGAGTGCGCAGTGTATAACAACACCTCCTGTACCCGCAGCGATAATGCGGATGAAATAACTGACATTCGCGCAACCACAGCCAACACCAACCGACATCAGCCGACCACAAGTGCTGCCAAATAACGGCACAACTATGTGCTTGTGCGCCCGACCTTGTGCGTCGCAACGATAGGGGACGTATAGAAAATGCTTTCAGGAAAGCCGTGACGCAACAACAGATATATATGTGTTGTCAAACGTTTGGGAATCCATCATCATGGCTCGTCGCGAAGAAGAGGACAAATATTATCCTTGCGGTGACAACGAGATGCGAAGATGAGCGAGGAACGGATCTTTACGGATCTGCACCGTCGTGGCATCGTCTCACACTGAACAGCAATTTCTTCTCTTTCTGCACTTCGAAGCTATATAGGCAGCACAAATTATTTTTAATCGTGATTATAGTAAACAGACCCGTAAAAATTACTTCTCGGAGGCAATTGAATTACGAATACAACTACATGCTCTTAAATGTAATTGGATCACAGCTCTACAATTACAAAATAGTAATTGATTTATTTGTAAGAAAAAAATTGAGATAGTAAAAAATAGTAGTTGCATAACATAATTATAATTAGTTATCCTGAAAAGTAATTGAGGTCCAGCGAGTTACATACATTTCAATCTAATAATTTTGATGTACGATTTTATTCTTGTTCAACCGAGGAACTCAGTACAAATACGAGTATGTAAATATTTATTGAAAGGAGTAATGAAATGATTAGCTGAGTGTGACGACTAAAATTTACGCTTAACAGAAACACAAGAATATGAATGAACTGAGCTGAACTACCTCAACACACTTTACGTGTAAATCTACGCCAACTGCCTGAACTGAGGCTGTAAAAGCATCACAGAAATTTGGGGAATGCCCGAAGATGCGACAATGAAGTGTTGAAAAAGGGCATTTTCACAGCATGTTATAATCTGCATGCAAGTAAACTCTAAAAGCAACTCAAAGTACATTACAAATTGGTACTTGCAAACGTAATTAAGGTGCATTCGAGATTATATAAAGTAATTCTAAACGTAATTAACTACATATAATTAATTACCGCGGTTGGGTTACTTGTAATTACCTACTTTGCAGGTCTGTTAGTAAATGTAGTGCAGCCCATGCGGAAATAAAGATATCTGTCGTCAGGCTGATTTTCAAATCAAATGTCTCGGCCCAATTTCTTGCGATTTGCCAGGGGAATAGTATTAGAACACACTCCAGCGCAAATATACGAGCAACTTCACAATCGTTTCCATCAACGTGCGAAGCAGGTAAGTAGGCTGCTTGCTAGTGCCTTACCTGTTGGTTGTGTTACGTAATTTCTAACTGGAGTTAACGTGTGCGAGGAAACTGAACATGGTGTCATAAACGACCTAATACACCGCAACTGGTTGGAACATTCGAAATGCGGCAGTATAGGTGTATGTCGATCCTCCGTACCCCCTTGCCAGCATTTCATGTGAGGTTGTCATCCTCCAACTCCAACACCTCTTCTGTTTGTGGAGGAGAAATATACATCGCGGAGGAGGAAAAAAAAAAAAAAGTAGCAGGGGGAAAAGAGGCGATCACTGCACCACTTGCGGTGGTATGAGAAAGCTTCATTACTGAGAAATTCGTGCTGTGGGAAGCTGAGAAAATGTGTGTGTCACGGATGACGTGCCACAGAAAAACAAACACCACACACACAAAAAAAGAAGAAAAAACAGGGAGAACGTAAACAGTGAACATGTGTACAACTGAATGCATTACGCCTTTGGAAACTGAGTGCAAAAGGAACAAAATGCATTGAATCCTCGGTGTTCGACCCGAAATGCGCGCAATATAATGAATATAAATGGAGCAGCGGGAGTTGAACCCGTTCCAAACGGACATGTGTTCCGAAGATCCTACCGTTACACCTCACTGGCAGCTGCTGGTACCTTTTCGACTGCTACGTTTCATTGATCTGATTGCTTTGGGCGAAATTCAGGCTAAGTGTTGTGTCATCCTCTATGTTTCTTCGCCTCACCTTCTACTGTGATAATGAGTATGGTGGGCGGATATATATTTTACAAATTGCAAGATGGATTTTTGGGGTTGGTGCCTCTTCGCTCTTTTGACCCTGGCGCGCCGAGCCCTAAAGGTAGATGTGTCAGTCTCTTAGTGGGACTTCCCGGGGGAGGCGCCCCCCCCCCTAGTTCATGTTCCGGAGGGGCAAGGGCCCCCGCGCCCTCCCGCAGTCGGCGCCTATGTTCACTATCGCACTGCGAGACATACCATATTACTGTACATGCTGGCTTCGTCAGTACTCGGCAAGTGATCGTCACCACGAGTAAGTGTCACGCTCGAGGAAATCAAATAGTGTTCCATGAACGGGGAAGGCGGGGCTGGCGGTCCCGTGGTCCTTTCCATATCAGGAGCTTCGATTATCGGTATGCTATTGTCTAGAGTCTATTGGTTGTTCGCCTTGCCCCATGAAATATTTGCCCTCCCCTGAAAAAAAAGGAAAAAAATCTGGTAGCACCCAAAGGATGGAGCAAGTTTTCCTTATAGGAGCTGGTGATCCTTACTTTATTTGGTTCCTGTCCTACATGACGTCGTATTTTTTCCATAGATCAATGAAGTCAGTTCCGGACAATCTCTCCATGATCTTGGCATCCATCCGCCTGTTCATCTCCTCCGTAAAATGTCGCTTCCAGTCGCCAACAACTCCCTTCCGAGTAAAACTAGCCGTACCAGGATGCTTTTGGGACACTTCGTGGAAAACCTGGACTCCTTTCGACACGTCCTCTGTTAAAGGATTAGTGAAGAACTCAGTAAAATTCTTTTCGGCGTGCTGCTTCATTGACTTGATGTCGCTGTACTCCACAATATTTTTTAACATGTTTTCGTTCTTCACTATAATGTCGTAGGTGTCTCCGCCTAGAAACTTCGCCATATCCAGGATTGCCCCCCTGGGATCTGCTTTCATGTTTTCGTAGTGTATAATTTTTACATTAGGATCATTCCTGTGCTCGTACCAGGACAAAACGTGATCGAAATAATCGCCGTAGTCAGTTTGTCCGGTCATAAAAATCTCGAAGTAGTCTTCAAACTTTCCGTCCGAAAACTCGTAGCCCGAGAACCCCTTGGTGTGATAGTAGAAGGACACACAACAGTCCTTCGGATTTCTACAGACGTAGACGTATTTCGCTTGAGGATGCTTCGGTGTCTTGGAGTAAGGGAGGTGGGTCTTGATTAGCCCGGGTCTTTCCATCGCCTCTACCGCTTCCGCACCGAACATTTCCAGGAAAGGGCTACTGCGGAAGAAGTCTATCGCACTGGAAGGCGGTTGTCCCTCGTGAAAGAGGAGGTAGCCGATGTGTTGGGTCCAGGTCGTGCCACATTTCGGGTAGGTGACGACGAACAGGTCATCTGGACGAGGCCGGTAGGCAATGGCTGTGCGATAGTTTTCCAGAGTAAAGTTCTTGCTGAGGCGGAAGCCGTCCATGTCGATGTAGGTTGGACCGTCGGGGACATTCACTTCAACAGCCATTTTAGTTAGCCTGCATGAAGGTATGGCGAAGGATGCCCGTGTAAATAATGATTGATATAACTAATCGTAGCAGTTTATACACACAGATGGGCGACCTTGCCTCAGAAAACCGTTACGGGCGCTACGTGGGGATGCAGCGGTGTAACATCGGTCCCAACACGGACCCGGATCGTGTTGGGATGTGCACGGAATTTATACATTCTACGAGCTACACCTAGCGAAACTACAGTCGTGCTCGAAGGTTTAATAATTTTGTTCAAGTTGGATAATTACACTTTCCGTAACAAACGTCATTACTTATCAAGACTCGATATGTGCAAAATATTCGTTTAATATCATCATCTGAATTAGTAATAAAGAAGGTGCGCGTAGGGTCGTATAGCTAAAGGCTATATCTCTCTATGTTTAGTAGGTCCATTTCAGACTGCCGTTTTTCTCGCCCGTGTTTTTCACTGAGGCACATCGGATCCATTGGAATCTACTGAGCTCGACTGCCTCTCGGTTCTATTTTTGAAACGTTAATAGTAATTGGGGGTTTACGTCGCGAGACAACGGAGATCATGAGCGACGCCACAGCTGTCGGTCTGTGGATTGCTTTTGCCCATGCACCTGAGGGTTCTTTAACGTGCAATGAAAGCTCATCACACGGCACCCCGTATTTAACGTCACTCGTGGAAGACGGCGTGTCTAAGCAGCTCGTACCCTGCCACCAAGTTGCTGGCGTCCTCGGCCGGGTTCGAACCCGCGATCTCGAGATTAGAAGTCGAACACGATACCGACTAAGCCACCGAGGCCGGTATATTTTTGAAACACACGGACGAGAAAAACGGTCGTATGATATGGGAGTAGAGAGTTTTAGCACACCGTTGATAACGTGGCTTGCGTCAAACCGTATCAACCGGATCCAATCAGAGGGTAAGATTCTGAGTCACGCGCGACTACGATTGATTCCGATAGACACGATAATCTTATCAACGGTATACTAAAACTCACTAGTAACTCCCGTGTTCTACACCGTGAGAGAACTGTTATCACGAGCAACGCCTTTCTCCTCCAGATTATCTAGGTGCTTCACGACAGCGGCACTTGAGTAACCATTAACGTAACGGCCTTGACGCGCAAGGACGAGGGGAATGTGCTGGGTCATAAGCTATATACGTGAGAGGTACAACTATATCTTATAAAACAGTTATAACATGTGTGCTCACTTGGATATCCTCGGGTCCCGCGCTGAGTAGACTCAGTTGTCTGACCAGCTTTCAACAATATGAAAGGCGACCGGCAGCCCCTCACTCAATTTCCTTGACCGAATGCCACAGGCGGGGAGTAGCTGGCTGTAACTACAATCGTCAACTGTCATGCACGGCTGCCCTCCCCCTGTCGTTAGAAAGCCAGCTCTGTCTCGTTCGGTGGAACGTTCGTGCTTACGGTATACTTCACGGGTTAAGTGGAATAAGCCACAAGTATCGCGCACCTACCGCAAGAACGAATAGCGCTACCTGCTCTGCTGCTAAGGCTGACTCGGGGAATAGTATTCAGAGAGGGTTGCAGTTATCATCAGACAAGAGAGGAGAAAAACAGAAATAATGTTGGACTGATAACAAACAGGAAATCCCGTTGCTCGAATGACATTCGATCGACTGCCACCGCCCAAGCAGCACAATGAACTGAAAGTCGAGTGCAATAGGGGTGGACGGTATGTGTCTTATCAATGTTCTTAGTTTCACGAGTCTGTTCAAGGCCTTCCACCTACCCGTCCACCCCTCTTGCACTCGACTTTCAGTGCATTTTGCTGCTTGGGCGAGTGCATTGATGAGTGAATGGGATGGAAATAAAATAACGTCGTCGTTCGGCCACACATATGATCAAGGACATTAGATTTCTTCTTGCACAACTACATAACTCCGTATGCTTTGTAGATGACTTCATGTAGGAACATATCCAGTACTTTCCTTCTTCCCGTGTATTTGCTGTGCAGCTACCCGTTACAACGCGTGTAGCAGCCGTACAATATAGGAAGGAAGTAGAATAAGTAAAGAAAAAACAACAACAACGTAGACTGTGTGAGTTTGCAAGGAAGTCATCATTTTGGCATGGTCTAAAAATGGAATGTCTTGACACACTCTGTTTCGCTTTCTTTTTTTTTTTTTTTTTTTCGAGGATGAAGCTCGGTTTTTCCTCCAGTCGGGCGTCAGACGTCAGAAAGTACGTTGCTTTTTGAGAGACACAACCCGATTTCGGCATCCAACCTAGTTCTTGAGTCCACTTGCAATCACGCCTTGCATAGGTTAAACCTCCGCGCCGGCTCGACTGTCACGTTGGCCCAGCTAGCCGACCAGCCTGTCGCTACATAGTAAGTGATTCTATACGCAGCCGATTGCTTTTGTTTCGTTACTTCGCTTTACTGGCGCTGTGATCCGTGCATCACTTGCTTCTTTTTGACGGTTATTCTCACTTTATTTAGCTCATTATTGTGTTCTCTGTCTTACCAACCCTAAGAACAGTGGACGACTCGTATCAATTAAATCTCGGGAATGTATTACGTGCTCCAATGCTACCCATATCGGTCAATATACAACTTATGTACAATTATAGTATCTACGAGTTCTGCGGCTGGTATACTTATGTCACATACCTATTTTAGTCCCCCCCCCCCCCCCCCCCCCACCCTCGGCATGTAAGCATCGTACGATTAATCTCAGGGGATAACGTTCAAAGTCGGACTGCTGACCGGGGTTTTCCATCGGCGAAAATGTAACAGCATTATGCTAGCCTGTCTTGTGGACATTTAAACGAAAATGGTCCCCTCACGAAGGGAAGGGCATTCTGGGAAATTCAGTCGGCGTTTGTTCACTCGATTTTTGAACGTGATGTTGTACGAGGGGCGTTCAAGTCAAACCGGGACTTCCTGTCTCCTGAGTGTACAAATGGCTCCCGCTACTTCTTTTTCATCATTTTCACACGTGACAGGCCTCCGTGTTCACCACGTAGTGGTCCAAAGTTTGTGCAAAACAGAAGACACGTGCTAGACAAGATGGCCGACGACGAGTTGAGCGCGCACATCGAACAGCGAATTGTCATGAAGTTTCTCGTGAATGAAGGCGTAAAGTCATCTGAAATTCACAGAAGACTTCAGGCTCAGTATGGCCACGATACACTTAGCCGCAGCAAAGCGTTTGAGTGGTACAAACGGTTCCGAAACGGTTCCGAAACGGCCGTACATCAGTGCAGGACGATCTCGGCCGGGGCGGCTCAGAGCCCAGTGTCAGAGTTCCTGAGAACATCCAACTTGTGGAGAGCCTGATCCTCAAGGACCGACGGATAACATGTCTCGAACTGGCTCGAAAGGCAGACCTTTCTATGGGAACGTTGAACACTATCATTCATGAACACCTCCAGTTTCGGAAAGCCGGGCCTCATCACCAAAGGAGTCCTCCTCCTACAGGACAATGCACGCCCGCATATCGCGCATCTCACGACACGCACCTTACAGGAACTTGGCTGAGAGTTGCTGCCACATCTCCCTTACAGTCCAGACCTCGGCCCCAGCGATTTCCATCCTCGGGCCACTGAAGGCGTTCCTTGGGGGCCGCCATTTCAGCTGTGACGACGAGGTCACGAATGCGGTCCGATCATGGCTCCTACGTGTCGGTAAGGATTTCTACGCTGCTGGCATCCAAGCCCTCGTGAAACGCTGGGACAAGTGCATTAGTGCAGCTGGAGATTACGTTGAAAAATAAAACTAATTTCTCGCCTGTAAGTTCATTTTACTTTTGCGAAAAATGAAAAGTCCCGGTTTGACTTGAACGCCCCTCGTAGAATGAGGATCTGAAGCCTGTGTGTCGTCATTCTGAAAGACGAAGAAGCGAATGTGCCCCTTTCAAATCTTGGAGAGCGTCTATGTCCTTTCGCTCGCTCACGTCGAATGCCCTGAGTAACGCGGTTTTCAACTACACAAACTGGATTCAATGAGTTATAGCTTCAGTACCTATCCCTCTAACCATAACAGCGGTTCATTGACGAGAATAATGCTTTTGTTTACGATCGGGCGACGAGGTTCCAGAGTCGAATATGAGCCGTAGCTTGTGTACTCTCCACAATGTAATGACGAAATCAAGAAAATAACCACATTATGTCTCATACAATTCGTGCTCGCTCATAGTGCTCGTATACCACTCATTATAACATTTCTGTTTTTTTCCCGGATCCCTGTGCGCTCCTCCTGAGCTCCCTTCCATACCCTATGTGGATTCCAATTGATTGATTGATTGGCAAAAAAATGAAGATATTAGTCCCAAACTACTTGGGACTGGCTACTCCAGCACGCAATATTGAATTCCAATTGAAAGAGCACCGACACACCCTTGGTGTTATCGCTATCGTGTTTGTTAATTATTCTCTGATGCCTCTCCATGGAAAACGGCGGTACGTGTTTTTTCAGCGCCATTTTCGTCCATAGGCCTTCCTTCACGACTGCGCCATAAGAGATTCCGCAAGGAATGGGCGATTCTCGAACCCATCCCGCCTATGAAGAAATCTCCGGGTTGCGTTTCCCGTCCTTCTACCCGCCCCACTCCGTGACGTCTGGCCTGAACTACAAACCAAGGGACGACGACATCTTTCTGATCACCTACGCCCGCTGTGGTACTTCCTGGATGCAGCAGGTCCTCTACCTCGTTCTCCACAATGGCCAAGCACCCGCAGACGCCATTCAGTTCTACATCAAATGTCCTCTCCTTGAGCTCGAAGGAAGCGAAGCTGTCGACGCGATGCCGCGTCCGGGAATCATAACTTCCCAGCTCTCTTACGACAGAATACCAAAATCGTCGTCTGCGAAGTACGTCCTTCTGTTAAGAGACCCACGTGACGTCTGTGTCTCAATGTTCCACTACCTGAAGGGCTTCCCAAGTTACCTTTTCACATCCGGCAAGTTTACCGAATTCGTGGAGCTTTTTGTCGAAGATGAGACCGATTATGAAGGCTATTTCAATCATATCGAGTCCTGGTGGAGCCACAGGAATGACCCCAATGTGTTCTTCGTGACCTTCGAAGAGATGCAGCTCCGCCCTGCAGATGTTGTCGAGCGCCTTGTGAGATTCCTAGGTATTACAGAATTCAACGAGGACGTCGTCAAGCGTGTCTTGAAGAAGAGTTCGGCGAAATATATGCGTGAACACACTAACACACACATGGAAGAGTTCTTCTACACCCCGTTCGAGACGCTGATGGGTGACACGAGGTTGTCGGAGGGCATCTTGGCTTTTCACGCTACGGTTCAGTGTTCCGGTTTGTTGGACGCCATGAGTAATGTAAGGTGCGTGAAGCGGGGTGTAAGTGGAGTTTGGAAGGGAGTCTTAAATGAAGAGCAAGAGCAGAGGATCAAAGACCGACTATCGCAGGTGAGTGCTGAGGCAGTTGAGGAGCTTTGCAGGAGCTGAGTTGCTCTGTGAAGGATGCTAGCTTTCTGCGATGTTTTTCGTTTGGAACAACAACAACAACAACAATAGATGATGACGATGAGATGGGATTTCGTTTGGAAATAAAGTATGTATGTAAGTATTTGTAATTCATTTAATGTCATTACCGCACAGTTGAATCGTGGGTGGTTGAATACGTGTCCCTCCTTGTTCACGGTGGGGTTTGCTTGCACAGCGGTCAGCAGTGCAGTGCAACGTCTTCCAAAATCATTTGACATTTTCCTTCAAAGGGCCATATTTATCCAGGAGACTGCTTCATGGGAGAACAATGATGCAATGTTTGTTCCATCCATCCATCGTGAAATCGAAGCACGTTGGCCTCCCAGAGCGTGTACTGTGCGGGTATATTGCTACGGGAGCACAATACCGGTGCGTATTTGAACAAAAACTTTCACCGACCTCGTGGAAGTAACGCGATCACGAAACCTTGTTTTTAACTCTATAGGCAACGTTTGTGGAAACCCCCTTAACAAAAAAGAGCGCATCATATACGTCAGGCAGCGTACATACGGGGCAAGCTTTTCTGGCAACTCGAAGCAACTCGAACCAACGTCTTACGAGTAATGGGTAGCCATCGGTACCGCAAAGCAAGCGGCTTACATGTTTGGCGTCATTCAAGAGCTTCAGGAGCTCATAAATATCGTGCTGAACGGCACCCACGTGATATGTCGCACTAAGAAATATTTGTTGGCAAAATTGCGATGCATACAGTCTGTCGGGGCGACGCCTGGTGCCAGATTAACCATTTTAGTGGGATTTTAGGTTCATTTCAGTGGGCAACATTGGCGCTCATGTATCCAGATTATTATTTTTTTTTTCACTCTGTAGACGTCGCTGTGTTACGCCCATTGCGTACGTATTGCGCTGCGTACGTACGCTACCTTACGCACACGTATTACAATACGCACAACGTATTACAACGCACACAACAATACGCACGCTGCGTATTGTTACGTATGCTGTTTTACCGCCGTACTTGACGGCCAATGCGAGGTCAGTGTCTACTTCGGCACAGTGTTGCCAGCAATTTTCAATTTCGATTATTTTCTCAACAATTGAATAGGATGAAAATAGTGACGTTAGAGTCCTAAGGAGCTACACTGTTGAATGGAACTCACTTTATAATGGTTTTCCTCAACTTCTTTGCAGTGTACCACGCCCCTCGGCTATAGTTCGTTATATGAGCGATACGTACCTCGACGTTACAGTGTCTTGAAGCTTCTATAGTGAAGACATAGTATTGCTTTTTATCATGGGTGACCGGCGACGTTTGGCATGCAAAACTATCACCAACACTCTAATTAAAATATTGAATAACTGGAAGTAATGAAAACGTTCATGGCGCTTTCGATTGTTGCATGTCGGGGAATTGTGCGAGAAGTTAAAATGCTGTGAACGCGCACAGATTTATTGTAGAAACTCTAGTCTCTGTACGTAGTTCAGTGAAACCCCTGTGTCATGCGTCCGTGGATGTGCCTGCTAATCCGTTAAGCGATACCAGCGATACCGCGAAGAGCATGTTACTACTCAGAGCATCCTGTTGTTTCACCTGACGGCCTTGCGTTGCGACACGCTATCCCATCATCGGTGACATATACGTCCCCTGTTTCCGGCATACCCTCCTATTCTATACGATCACAAGAGTCAACAACCGTTGCACGAGTTACTAATGGAACATCTGTCTATTCACATAAAAGAAACTGTAAAGCGTCCATTTCATTCTACTGTAAACATTGAAACCAGCAAGCCTTTGTCCCTTTTCACAGTGAACTATATATAAAACCTACCCATTCCTGGCATTTGGAACATTACTCTTCTCCATTCTGCCGCTCCCTGGAGCACGTTTTGTTGCCATGAAGAGATCGCACACAGCTCTGCTTTTCCTTATTGTGCTGGTTGCAGTAATATTGGAAGTGCACTCTGCAGGACCAAAGCAACATTCGAACAAGCCACAATCCAACGCCTCAACGCGGCAGCCCAAACCAGGAGGTCCAAACATTATGACCAACAACAACCCTTCATGCTCTGAAGATGGGAAGGAATCTGGAGAAGACGGAAACAAGCAGCAGAAGGCAAAGTAGTGTATGTATTTGGAACAGCGCTGTCGTCTGCAAATATGTGGTCCATTGTATTAGAGACAGAGCTGCTTGTGCCCTTAGCCGTAAAATTGGCGAATAGCAAATAAACGCAAGTATGTATTGGTACAGGCCGTGTTCTTTGGTGTCGTTTCCACTAAAACATTAGAAGTTCTTGGTCAGTAAGGACCACGACCTACTAGATTATAGCGACCATGTCATGGGGACCCATTCCTAGCGCCCCATATATAGGCTAGCGGTGGCGCTACTCATAGGCCCGCTTATTACTTCTTCAATTTCTACAGTACTCTGTACAGTAGCTTCCCTTAGTATTTTTGTACAAGCGGTGGATGTCCCACGAGAGGTGCTTGCTTTAAAGTTGATTATCATCATCATCATCATTCTACGCGTTTTCATAGGAACCAGTGATAGGAACTGTTGTTGTCGTCTGCTACGGGTAGTCGTGCGCCCGCTTCTGCGCGTTCAAAATTCAAATTTCTATCCTCCAATCATGATGCAGATATCGCGGGCTGACGAGTAGCGGATCGTACGGACCGGCTCCTCATTGGATTTGCTGATTATGACATGGTCGCTATAATCTAGTACGTCAGGACACACCAGATATGAGAGATCACAATTCTTATGTTGTGAATAGCTCGCTATAACGTCCTGCCCTCAATGCTTTGAAGGCTATCTTTACGACAAGTCCTTCAATGTTCAGATGTAGAGAATAGTAACGGAGTAATAGACTATAAATTCCTCATCGGGCGTATAGTTTCCCAGCATCTGCGGTTCCGAAGCCACAGTTTCATAAACAGCGTTACGACGGTCTGATCTCTAAATTGTCCACCTGGATAATGTTTCCTACCTATCCTGAGACTTAACGTTTAATTTGTAGCCCGCTCCTAAACGTCATCTCGGCTTACGTACATGCGTCCGGACCGCAGGGCTCCGGACTCCATTCCACGTCGAGTGCGCTGTGGTCTGCGCCACATCTTCCTGGTCTGTGGAAGTACAAATAAGAGCGCGTCTTCATTGGAAGGTGACATGCAACGATTTGATCAGCGTCCGTTCGACATCGCGAAAATTCTCGTGTCGTTGTCGAACACCATACGGCAGGTGCAGGGGGTCCGAATTATTGTGGGGTTTCTCTCCCCACTGGCCCATACTGGAGGAACCCTATAACAAGGCACTTTTTCCCATCCCTCACTCCTTCCACAGAAGGAGTATATGTTTGTGTCTGCCTATATATCCTGAAGCTTCGATTAGACAAACTGTTTGTTTGTGGCAGATGCCTTTGATACGACAATAAATGATGCACATGATATGACAGGGAAGGTTCGCAAGTCCCTGCCGCGGGTGGACGGACTCTGTTATCGTGCCACAATACTTTTGCTCGCCATTCAATAGAATAGAATAGAACAGAAACAGAAAAGAAAAAAAAAAGGAAACGTAGGTCGCACTGGTGCGACCAGCTGTTCCAGGACGCTTGACGTGTGGAAGCACTGAATGTCATTCAACTCATTCAACTGCGTCATTCAACTCATGCCTTCGTATCCTGTCTTGCCTAGGAAGTGAAAAAACATCGGTCCTGGTATAGGAATGTTATATTCACCACAGAAATAACTGAGCCAAAACATGCGTCTGTCACCGGCGGCCGTACTGAGTGTCAAAGCCTCCAAGAAGACGAATAGACGGTGGAACGAAGCCGATGCCGAACCTTCCCAGGAAGAAGATCGGGGCTATAGTCGCAGGAGGCGGAGGTGCACAGCAGGAAGGACGATGTGGACAGCACGCCAGACTTTCTGATCGCTTTGCGCGTCCGGTTTCCAGCTTGCTACGGCTTGCCATGCACGAGTTCATCACGACGCACGATAACAAGACGAGGGTTGCAAGGCTCTTGTAGCTCGACATCGCCACAGACTTCTGTATGTGGCTGCGTAGGAATATTTGCCTTATGTAGCGAACATTTACGGATAACAGAAGTTACTCTTTATTGTGATGTTGATTCGAGCCTATTGAAATGAAAATGAGTAGCAGATGTTTCGTAGAGTGGGAAGGTCATTCACTGTTGTGCACCTGAAGAGAATGAAACCGACACGGCAGTGCATCACGGCGTGCCTCTTCAATCTGAGAGAGAAAGCATTTGCCAGTGTTTACGAAGAGACATAAAAGTCCTAGTATCATTTCGGTAGTGACAACATCGGAGAACCTTACCCATGCGAGACTTTGAATCACAATATATGCATACCATGGCCTCAAAAGCTGTGCAAATACGTTTCGATAAAGCGAACCTCACGAACATGATTCACATTACTTCCATACCGATGGTCGAGAGCACACTGACATTATGATTATTCTTTCGCATTAACATTATCTGGTTTCCAGGTGTCGTGATACCAACTTTAAAATTTACTTCACATGAACATCTTGCTTTCTTGCTTGCTTGTTCGTATTGCTTGCCCCATGGAAATATTTTTCTCAACCTTCTTTTCTAGTTTCCAGATGTCACCGTACGAATTTTTAAATTTACTCTTTACCATGCTTATATGCAGGACAACAAAACAATTAAACTAACCACGAGCCTGACTATATAGTTGTAGTTAGAATAATGTTTGCCCCTTTCTGTTCTTTAACGTGCGCTGAAAGCAGAGCACACCGTATTTTAAACAGTGTATAGCAAGTTCAGCAACCTTCCCACCATGGGGTTTGTAAAATACCACCAATTTGCTGGCGTCCTCGAGGTCGGGGTCGAGCCCGCGACCTTGGGATCAGAAGGCGATCATGCAACCAAATGATCCACAATCCCGCAATGTAGGTGTGCTGTGTAGTAGCTTGCCTTATCCATGATTGGGGAAGCCTGAGACACAGCACCAACAGCTCAAACATCTCAGTTGAGCTGTTGGTGTCGTGCCGTCCTTTTAAAGGCCTAAGTTCTTGCTTCCCCAACCATGGATATGTCGTCCATCAGCTTGCCTGCATTAATGCCATTTTGTCCGTCGCTTGCCTTACACATCTTTTCTGGTTCCTGTCCGAGAGGAAGAAACGGATACTAAACGAAGCCTATGGTGCACAACCTCCATTGTTGGGAGCCGAGTCGATTGCCTGGATGATCCATGGATCACGACTCCAGAGGCTCTATGTTTTATTTTACAGCTCAAGTATGTGCTGAGTTGGTTGATTGAAGGTGGAGCCGAAAAGATGATGAAAACTTGATTCGACTCTGTCAGGATGGAATTCAGTTGTGATGACTCGATTCTCCTGTTGCACACTTCGGCGTGTGTCCCTTCCTCGGACCGAAGGAAATGTTGTCGTCG
The DNA here is from genome assembly GCF_037126465.1 of Ornithodoros turicata. NCBI lineage: Eukaryota > Metazoa > Arthropoda > Arachnida > Ixodida > Argasidae > Ornithodoros > Ornithodoros turicata. The sequence continues at coordinate 37,679,804 of NC_088207.1, forward strand.
CTAAACGATTTTCGTCAAATTTTGATAGTGCGCTCTGTAACTTTTCCTCCCTTTCTTTTTTTCTTAAAAAAACATATCCCCCCCTTGTGGTTAACAGCCATTCTCCATGGGACAGAAGAAGAAGAAGAAGAATCCCGCCAGGTTTCCTGCATGCTTGTCATATCTTCTGTTTGGGAGACACATTGAAAACTTCACCAGGGATTATATGAGCATGAACTCAAACATCAACACAATTTTAGTCGTCTTTTCCGACATAAAGGATGTCATGGTGATGGTCACACCTGGGTGAAAAGAGGAAGCACCGAGAAAAACGTGCACGGGGAAACGTGCACGGGAGGATGGAGGGTGCGCGCACAGAAAGAATTAAGCGCACGGGGAGATTACATTCTTTGGCCTAGCCGGAAGGACTTCAAGTGGCTCTGCATCAGCTTCTGGTCCCTACGCATGGCTCTGTCTGGTTCTCCTACTGCTGGCCCCTGACGCTTGGTTGCGGGACGCTTGGTTGGTCAGGATTATTGGGCCCTGCGTTTGGTGTGTCGTCACTGAGTGCTTCTCCCGCCGCTGGCTCTCTGGTCTACGATCAGGTGCTCCCAGGATCAAGTCCCCACCTATCATTTTAAATAGTAAAGATTTTTTGCATAACCTAATTTGCCTCTGTCTCAGTGCAAGTAACCTCTGTCCGAGAAACCCCGAGGGCTCTACCTTCTACGTTCAATGAAGGTACTGTGAACCGATCTGCTGTCGCGTATGCTGGCCCACAGGTTGCCGTATCACAAAAGACAATTCGAAACTACATCCATTACAGGTTTTTATTCATTTGTGTTCACGTAAATGTGAGTATACGTGAAAATAGATTACGTCTTCCTCCCGCTGAGGTCCGTGTTCTTCCATAACTGTAGAAGGCCTATGTTGGAGCTCACCAGAGCGTTCACCAGTGCATAACTGGTGAACTGGGACGCCAGACTGGTGTATACTTAACCGTGTGTGCCAACGTGCAGCGACGAACTGCCATGCCCGGACTGGCCGCTTACGCTTATTCCTCCTTCTGCTCCTCCTCCTTTTACCCCACCACTAACACTCAATCCACTTCCATAGCCTTCCACCCCTGTTCCAACTCCAGCTGCTCCACCTAGAGCTCCTCCACCACCTCCCAGTCCAGATACTTTGCCACCATGAATGCTTCCGCCGAGGCTACCGCTACTGTCTCCACCAATCTCCACGGCGCCTAGAGCATCCGAACCAACTACATCACCATCTACTGCCAAGCCATTGCTTTTCTTCCCGTGACCTCCTAGTCCAATTCCTAACCCTGATCCTGTACCGCTACCACCAATGCCGACCATAGCGTCAGAGCCACTGCCTCCGCTTAGGACGCCGCTTCCATCGATCCCACCATTGCCACTCAAGAGTGAGCCGCTTCCAGCCGAAGCACCACCACCTCTGAGTCCACTCCACCCTCCCATACGAGAAGCTCCCCCGATGCCTCCTCCAATCCCAGATGCAGTTAACGCGTCTCCACCTTCTAGACTCCCTATTCTAAGACGACCAAGTCTGCCTCCCGTTATCGATGTCCCCATATTACTTAGTCCACCCATTCTTGACGACATTCCACCCCATGAAGACACTGGAAGCGCATATCTGGCGCCGGAGACACCACTACCTTGCATGTATCGTGAGCCCATGACCCTCATTGCCTCTACTGCTGGGATGCCAGCTAACCGCATCGCTCTTGGCTGGATTGCAGTTGAAGACAGCCCAATGCGACGATATCCTCCTGAGACTCCCATGGAAGGAACGCCTTGGATTCGTTGCATTTGATAAGCATTCACGAGTCTTCCTCCCAAGTTTCCTCCATAGATTCCAGATGAGCCGTACTGACCCATATTCCTCACACCATACTGGGCTTGAAGACCGCTGCCGCCTACAACGTATCGCCCTCCGAAAGGCTGACCGGTGCCTCCCATGACATACCTTCTTCCCAGATAGCCACCATTTCCGCCGATAACATATCTTCCTCCCACTGACTGCCCGCTGTTTCCCATTCCGTATGCTTGCATGCGAGACACTCTCAGAGCCTCGTCACCACCGTTCGTAGCACCAGCTGCGTAGCTTAACATTTTCCCGCCTGTAGCGTACTGTCCACTTCGACCACCGGTAGTGCCTTGCAGCAGTCTTCTTCCGTTCGTGCCAATCGCCAGGGAACCACCGTCGTTATTTCCTCCGATGCGGACGCGACCTGCACCTTCAGATTGTGCAGCTAGGTTTTCTTTACGTTGCTGAGCGAATCTCGGTACACGTTTCTGCGACATTATCTGTACGTTGACCACTTTCTTCTCTGTCATCTGAGACATACGTACAGTTAGCCTCTTTTGTGGCAGATCGCACAGGGCGCGTTGGAGCACTGCTATCAAAAGAATGACACTTGCTAGAGCCTGTACATGCATGGCGGCACTTTCACGTCCGAGCGGTTGCCCACTGTTGAGAAGATACCTCAGAATACAACGAAGAGAACCTTAAAGTCTGAGTCGGCGCAGATAGAGGACGGCTTTTATTTGTGCAGTCGCTAAGACGTTTCCTTTTTTGTTTTCAGTACGCCTCCCGCTGACATTAGCATTCATGCATTCTGAGCGCTCCAGCACGTGCACAGATTGCACAGATGCTTTAAGCAGGTGGCGCGCAGGTCAACAACTGAAACGCAAGACTGCCGTGCAGAGATCTTTATTTCGTTTTTCTTCCGAACTCTGAAGGTTGCTACTTCCCATCGCATTCGCTTTCTGTAGTACTCCACAACGAATGAAAATTCACCTTGCTGTACATAATGAATTGTGAGCCGATGACTAAAAACGCAGTTCAAGACATAAAGTCCTCCTCAGGCCACCACTTTGAGAGTTGCCTTTTGCCAAATTCCGTGCGAAGTCGCTCATTTAGCATTTGAATATGCAGCTCCGAAGAATGGTCTTTCCAGTCCCCTTCGACGTATCTTCTAGCATTGTTCACCTTATTAAAGAGCTTTTTCTTTTTCAGCGTTGACGTCAATGCTCGAAGCCCCTTCACGGGAACCGACTCCAGCTCCGCGTGCACGAAATCATTGTACAACGTTGCGTTCTTTGCGTGTTCCTCCGTACCGAACTTAACGATCTTCTGGAGAATCTCCCCATTGCAACTTAGCAGAGAGTCTCGGTACTTTTCGTCTAAAAACGTGGCGACCCTGATAACCTCCCTCTCTGGGCATCTCTTCAGGTCTTCATAGACGATGAACAGGACATTGTCGTCATCTCTGCGTTCATACCAGCGTTTACAGAACTCAAAGTAATCGCCGTAATCGCCATCGCCGTTGAGGAAACATCGAAGCGACTCTTTGAACGTTCCACGATAGTCGTACTCGAGGTATGCATGCCACTGGTAGTGAAGAGTGACTATCACGTCTCTCGGATTTTTGATGACGACAACGTATTTTGAATAGGGACAGTAGGGCACAAGACAGAAGGGGAGATGGGTTACAAAAGCGCCGGGTCGTTTTAATTTATCCACGCAGTTAACGCCGAGCAAGTCGATGAAAGAACTGTGTTCGAAGAACTGCTTAGGACTTGTGGGAGGCACGCCTTGATGTTGGATGAGGTAGATAATGTAACGTATCCAAGTTGTTCCACACTTGGGGTAAGTGACGATGAAAACGTCTTCGTGTGACGGGCGGTACTTCGTCGCCGACTCTATAGACTGGGGTGGAATGATCTTTGGTATGGGAATACCTTGATGCTTGAAGCACGACGGTACCTTCCTCTTGCCTGGCATTGCGTGATCTGAAATTAAATGTAGTGTTCAGTACAAAGCGAGCACTTCTATGGCACAAAGAGTACACGCTAACTCTTGTCACGGACCAGCACTACGCGAACCGTTAGGCGAACTGTGTTATAAGCGCAAGAGGCACACATGGACTCCTCACACAATAGGTACATTACCCGATCCATACGGCAGCTAGCCTCTACATAGCGATTGCTGAATTTCCTGCGAAGGCATCGCACTGTCTGTTACCCTTTCGCAAGAACACGGAACATTCTCACCCTCTGTTCTTGAACATGCATGGGCAAACCCTACGTGCTACATAACCGCTGTTTCATTGTGCGGTTCCTGAATGTAATGAGTCTCGTTGACGTCGGCGGGCGTTGCAATTTCAATGGCTGTTGCCAACTAAGACGCAGGCATTAGTGCATACCTATAGGTTTGAAGCACCTTAGCGGCGCCCTAGGTGACAACATAAAAATGATGTGATGTGGACTACATCATGCACGCATTATGCTACATGCCAGAATATACGGCAGGCAAGTATGGCAGCTGTCTGCGCAGCTCGGCAGTTTCCCTTCTTTCCCCTATTGTCCGTGGAGCGATCTCATTGGTCTCTTCCCAAATAAGAGAGCAACATTTCGAGGTGAGGCACCCGTGGTCTTTTCTGACTCGTACCGGTCTGCAGATAGTAGGGTGCCTCAATACTAGCTCCCTCTAGAGGGGAGCTAGTATTCGTGCACCCTAGCAAATACACCTTATTGCTGCCTCATGAGTGGACGTACACTTGGTCACGTGGTTTCTCCAACTTTACCATCTCCCCTGCGTACACAAAATGTCATAGCGTATTGTTTGAGGAGCAGGAATATTTTTCTACATGTAGAAGTTGGCAAGGTGGCCGCGGCTAACAAATTTCCGCATCAAGCCAGGTCGAGCTCCGACGTCAGAGCAGCGATAGCTTCGCCCATTCCCATTGGGAAGCGCAAGCACGTGACATCGCCCGCGGTTGCTTGCTTTACTGGCGAGGATGCCTGCCGTGTTGAGTTTCCAATGTGGGAGGGCGCAAACTCTAAAAATAACGCGTGCAATGTACGAGTTCCCCCTCCCTCCAGGCATGCAGGCAGATCGCTCGGAAATTGCACGCGACCACATTCATGGGTGGGCTGGGCTAAAAAGACGACGACGAAAAGCAAACGAGACGCTACTCTCAACAGTGCACTTTACCGACAGCTCACGCCTGGCTTTTATGCTGACAGAAACAGGATCCTCTTGTTTGTCAATCATAATGGTGGCTTGCTAACCCACGAGTCACTGCCTGATGTATCAGAAGGGCTTCGTTCTCTTTGTTGCCTTCTTCCTGAGCGCGTTCTTGTCTTCCGTACCGCTCTTTACACGGTACTGCGTTTGATTACGAGCGCATGCCCGTAAAAAAGTAGTATATTTTACAGAAAATCATTTTTTTTTGTAAAATATACCACTTTTTTTACGGGCATGGTACGGTATCATTTGTTTACACGGTGCCTATTCATTACCGACCGAGACCTAGATTGTACAACATATATATGACGAGCAGAAAATATTCATGTTCTGCATGTCATGTTTGAAAAGTTTGAATAATTGTTGTTTAGTTATGCTTGGGATGGACAGGATGGCTTGCAGGGCCATCAGCCTCCCCCCCCCCCCAAAAAAAAAAAACCTTTTCCCCGGTAACCCCTTCTTCCTGCAAGCTGCGAAGTAGTACGTCCGGCCAATAACAACCACGGGCCCTGTACAGATGTTTTTTCTGCATTATCTACTTCAAAGACTCGTTTCTCTTCCGCGTATTCTGTACGCGTATTGAAGGAATGTAGATGATCTTATCGCGATTAAATTGGAATTGCCCCAGGTGACCTCCCCGTAAACATAATGTAGGTCTCAATACTCGCAATACTTGCTGCAAATGACTGCACGCTGTTTTAGCTTTCTATTCAAGCTTTCGGTAAAACGCGACCACTTGCTTTTTAGTTTGGGCGAAGCAGGCAAACCTTCGCTCTATTCTTATCCGAATATATATTCAAGAGAAAAGGAACTAAAGACTCTTACGGAACAAATGACTATAATTTCGTTACAGGACTATAGCCTGGAAGTTTTAACGAAAAGCAATCTATGCCAATGAAATTACAAAAAGTTATCTGCAAGTTTTCGTAACCGCGTTCACACGGCTGGTGCGTGGATGATATGCGATGCGTTACATATGTGGTGTTACGTCGCGATATACCTGTGGTACTATATGCCATTGATGCCGTTGCCTATGTTTTATGACAACTATACGTGATGTGTAAACGAGCCATTTGTACCTAATACGTATACTCTCTCGTTTGCATAAAGTGATGGAGCGACCTTTGATCCCGAGGGAAACCAAAACAATAGCTCAATACACTAATTGCTTTACATGTTCAATGTTTTAGCTCACAATGCAATGTAGTCACCTCAGTCTAGTCACCGCAATCGCAATGCATTTGAAACCGCAATGTCGAGAACATTTTAAGAATCCCTTCGGGATCGCTGCTTCCACGTGTTATACAGGCCTGTTGGGATCATCGACGATAATGGGCAGTTTTAGCAAAACGTTGGTAAGATTATCGTGAAAAGATGGCTAAGAAGTGGAGATGGGACGAATCCAGAATTTTGCGAATCCGAATTCGAATCCGAATCCAAGGAAGGTTCTGCGAATCCACGAATCTTACGAATCTCGAATCTTTCGAATCCTTTCTTTAAAAAGAGTTTAAAAAGCCAAGAAAAAAAAAAACTTATACTGAAAAGTGTTTTGAAACAGAATATGATACATTTGTTTAATGAAAAAATAATAATAATAATACTTCAGTTTCGGGAGAAAATATATGTCCATATATTTAAGATCATTGTTCATCGAGTACAAGAAATACATAAATTCTCGAGTCTGAATTATTTCCATTAAGGTAAAGCAACAATCAAAAGCAAAACCACATTACTTTTAAACTTGTAATCTAACAGTTCCTGCTTGAACTCTTTCGGTTCAAAGCCATGTAAACAAAGAAACAAGAAAACACCCGTCGGTCAATGAGGCTTTCGGCGGACTCCAGAGGCGCCAACTTGAAAAAGAAACGAACACACGTGGTCGGTGGATTCGGAAGATTCGATTCGCCGTTTTGGGCACTGGGATTCGGGTTCTCGAATCTCGAATCCCTGCCTAGGATTCGTGGATTCGAGGATTCGCGGATTCGGTTGGCGCATTCCTACTAAGAAGCAAGTGAGCTGCGGTGATGTTGATGCATAACGTAAAAGACCCCGAAACTATATAGGGAACACGAAGGGACAGACACAGCCCGAGGTCTCAAACATATTGCTTATGGGAACTTCGGAACCAATCGCGCTCGTATGTGACTCAGAATCTTAGCCACTGATTGGTTGCGGTTGATGCGACTCCACGCAAGCCAACGGTTTCAACGGTCATCAACGGTTTCCTAAAACTCTCTAATAGGCCCGTACCGGCTGCACAACCGACAGGGATGGCGGGACGAATGCTGAAGGGAAAAGTGCAGGTTGGTCCTTGCAAACAGGGACGTGCTATACTCCTATATACCACGCACACAGAAAATCATAGATTGAGTAGATCTTCTGAAGTAAGTTTTCCCTTAACACACACTTAATTTAATTATTACACCAGTCTGTGACTACAGTTTATTTTTTATTTTTTTGGAAGGGCGCAATACACTCGAAAAGATGTTGAACGAATGAACTAAATACGTTTCGCAGTAACCTATTGATTCACTCGTTTATAAGTTCATTAACTTACCTTCGCCAACCAAGGGTCCTTTCTTACAAGCGGCGACACTCATCTCCCAACAGTTGCACCGCAGCTTCCCGCCTTTACATTGACACCAAAATCACCGAACCGACCTCGCAGGTAAGGAACAACACTGCACTGCAGCAAATCCAAGGCTTCGTTCCGTCTCTGGAAATATCAGCAGTCCCAGGTCGAAGACGTCGCAGAGGTCACTGTTCGAAGGACGCCAAATGCGCGCACTGGACCCCGACTCTTCAGTGAGCAGATACCATACGTCACTGGACTCGCATCAAACGACACGCATTGAAGGAAAACATTGGTGACTGCAGAAGCGAAACGGAGCGAAGTGTCGACAACCCCAAACGACTTTGCGAGCTGAAGTGGGGAAGGGAGGACGGTTCCGGAAGTTAGTACGCCCGTCTTGTCCTGCTAGAGACGTTCCACGTTTCCTAAAACGGTTAAGAGCCTGGGATAATGGCTGTATAAATGAGAGAAAATGAGCATCATTATATCGTATAACAAGGAAAGAAAGGGCCAGTTTAAAAGTGTAGTATTAAAAAAAAAAAGTGCATGCATGTCAAGTGCGCGGTTGAATAATGACGGGGTGAAGGAAGAAGAAATCGTTGGTGTATACGACTATGGTAGTACGACTAGTCCTTAATGGCGAGCTCACGCATAAAAGTGCACCAAGTGCGCTGTCCCGACTCTCACTTTCTCTCAGTTCGCCATTTTCTATAGGCATTTCGTAATGGTGTGCAGGCAACAATCTGGAGCGGATGCCATGCAATCGCCGACCGTTGCATGAACTGGGAATTCGCCTTTCTGATTGAACCGGTTTAGCCGTTTACAATTGGCTTGTCGCCTCTGTAAAGGCAGCACCAATAGGCGATCCAATCAAGAAAAGGAGGGAAAATACAATGGAAATATTTATTTTCACCGCAACACCGATAGGCACGAGAACCATGCGTGACCGCTAGTGCGTGCGCGTGAATGAGTTGCGAGATTTAGCGAAACCCACAAGTGATTGAAAAAATGAGTAGCAATCACCAAATATCGGTTCGAATCCTCCGCCGGTCTTGTTTTGTCTACGACGGCCTTATTTCCATGCCTTTAGGCGCTGGACGGCTTCTGTTGTGTTCGCCTATTTGTGCTTTAGCCTCAGCTTGGTTACTTGTATGAGACTTTGTGCCATGTCAGCTATGCCGGAACCTCCGACGTACCATTGAATAGCACCATTCTCATAGAGCATTCCCACTCTCATAGTCACATAGGCTCAGGGGTGTATAGTCGGGGGGGGGGGGGGGTAGGTGTTTAGACCCTGTGACTTTTTCCCGAATTTTCCCTCCACGTGTCGTTTATGGAAATAAACTATCATTCAAACCCCCCGAAGTCGCACCATTGGTAGTGCATTTGGGAGAGGGAAACAAGGGGGAAATCCTCCTCCCCCATGTAAAGTCCCCATAGAACCCCCCTCCCCCTCGCGAAGTATTTTTCTGGCTACCATCCTGCATAGGTTGGTAGCTAGCCTATGCAGGATGGTAGCCTTTGTCCTTTTTTACGAATGACACCGATACCAAAAGGGGACATACATACAATTGCATACATGGTGAAGGGTCGACCAAACGATCTTCTATCGACTATACTGTGTACCCTTTTGGTATCGGTGTCATTCGTAAAAAAGGACAAAGTATGGAAAAGAAATGAGAGTACGACAAGAACGCATACGTAATTATTCTTTGCGCAAAGGCAGTAGATGGAATACATACTGAGCAGCAAAATAACACAAATCAATCAATAAATAAAACACCCGTGTCAAGGAACAGATGTACCACCAACAACGCGTCACCCCGGAGTCACGCGGCAGGATATTATCGAAAGATATCTAGTAAGGTGAAAGTGGAATGGGTGTCATTATAACGTTATCTCTGTCACTCACAGTCTTTGCGGATGCACTCATCGGTACCTCACTCCTCTTTTTCTTTTCTTCTTCCGTTTCCCGTGGAAGCTCGTCGCCATTGTTACATCTTCGTGACACGCGAGAAACGTCCGGTAACCGACCAAGTCATGAGCTTGCGTATTTCGTACCTGCTCTAATTCCGGAGAACCTGAGACGGACGTTGTAAACGCAACAGAAACTCATCACCATCAAGTTAACGTAACAGAGGTCAAGGTTTCACGGCGTGGTCGCATGGGTTCCCTTTGTAACTTTTTTTCCGCCGGCATTGCCTCTCCATGTATGTGGAGCTAATTTTCTCGTGTTTTTTTTCTTTTTAGAGTCAATCAACCAATCAATCAATCAGCGGCATTGCCGAGCGGGTAAAAACATCCGCTCGTTTGTGGTAGCCAAAGTCGTGCTGAAGACTCTGAGGTGGTGGGTTCGGTACCTACCTACCTTCGGTTGTGTTGTCTGAGGTTTTCCTTGGGTTTTCAGGCAGACTTTGAAGACCTATATGTCGGCACCAGTTCCCTTTGAAGTCGGCAGAGGATGCATAATAGAACACCTTGTCCCCACTCTTTCCTGCTGTCCTCTCCATCTGTCCGTCGTCTGCACGCCCCTCATATAGTCACAGTTGCTTCGTCGTGCTAACACGGAATCAAAAAAATATTTTGTAAGGTTTTCAGAAACAAAACTCTGTGGTGTCGGCAGAGGGCTCGTTCGTATGGCCATGTGAACTGGGCTGAACTGGAGCTGAAACAGGACGTGAATAAGTGGCAGGTCTTGTTTTTTTTTTTTAATCTCCAAAAATGAAGAGGTGTGCTGATTGATTGATTGATTGAATTGCTGTTTAATGGCTCAACAACAGCGAAGGATGTTCTGTTGAACTAAATTTTACGTGTGACATCTACACGTACGTAGCTTACAGAGAATTCAACTACGGCATATAAGTAACCGTCCGACAGCTCCAAGCTGAACTTGGGACAGTTTGGTGTTCTACTAAAATAAATCAAGCACTGCAAGTTCCCTGTAACGAAAGCGAAAAGCATTTTATTACGTGACGTCTCGTTATCGAACTGTATGTAAGCACCGTGTATAGCGAATGGAAAATTTGAACGTTTTAGGTAGGACGAGGACGGGAGACCTTCAGAGTTGAACGGTAGTATATATGTCGTCATTGACTACGTAAAAAGTGTCTTCCTGTAAAAGACGACAATTTCAGTGAAGGCGAGCTATTCTTACAGGATGTTCCTGTGGGAGCGCCTGACTTACACATATCTGTCCGGATGAAGCGGCAGTTTGTATAGGTCTCTCTCGCGTGTAACTTTTCCGTTGCCTTCACCAGTTCTGCAGCACAGGTTCCACCAGCATGGCTACTTTGGCGAGCGTTGCCGTGTTGTGCCTACTCGGCCTTTCTTCAGCACAGTATGAAGAGGTACTGGCTTTCATCTTTTATAGTCTTCTACATATTCGCTTTTATTACGCCATTTATTACGATTACGCCATTAAATGGATATAATTTGTGGGAATGGATGGACGCGGTAATGGGAATTGTATCGATTTATGTTCAGCTTGGAATTATACATATTTACGTATTATATATATTTTACACGCTTTGCATCTTACTCCCTGTGGGCGCACAATGGTTCAGCTTCATTTCAATGGCAGCGGTTCTTACTTCCTGAATAGAATACTGTCATTGATTGGATATCACGTTCTCTGGCATAAAATGCCATGAAACAACCGGGGAGGAAGCACAAAAATAAGTGGTTGAAATGCGAATTAAAAGTAACTTGGAACTTAGCCTAAGTTACTTTGGCAAAGTTACCTGAAAAAGAAACGAGCTCCTCTGAAAGTTACCACGGCGTAAAAGTACCGAGTTAAGTTACAAGTTACCAAGAAACGGAACTTTGTTACAGTAACGAGTTACTTGTAACGAGCTACCTCTAACTCTGCATAAGCGTAGTTCTCGCTTAGTCCAGATTTTCGATGACCTGACTGTTTATGCCACCTGTACATGGCACACGTTTAGCAATAAAAAGGCTTTCTGCAGTAAATTGCACAATTCGACATGAGGAGTGTAGGACATAGACATCTGGTACTCGTGAACGGCGTGGGAGGTTGTCCGGGGAGACGCAGAAGAGCGAACCGACCTATGGTCGTTGGACGCGGTTTTGATCGCATCTGCTGGTTGTTGTTTTCTGTTTGCATACTGAGCATACTTTCCTCCTTTTTTTCGTTTCAAGTCTGTGGAGCACCTGCTGACTGACAACGTTACGCAAACGGTTGAAGATACGAGGACCAAGGAAATTATGGTAACCAGAATGGCTTTCATATATCCCTGACGTTCCTAATCCAATTTCTACATGGAAACTTCCATTTTTCTAATTTTCCTGCTTGCATCCCTCATAGCTCCTTCAATTCCGTGTTTCATTCTTTTTTTTTTTTTTTTTGCGGGTTTTCTTGGCTTTGGGTTGTCCACCAGCACTGCACTAAACTGTACGTTTGCTGCGTTCGCTTTACCTTTCAATACCATCCTTACAGTTTAGGCAGATGCTTGACGAAGTTCCAAGGTTCGACGGCGGCGGGATGATGTTCCAGGGGGACATGCTCATGACACCGCAAGAACTTGGCGAACTGTACGATTTGGCGCCACCGCGATCCATCATATGGCCCGGACGCACTGTGCCATACAGGATTCACGAAAGTTGTACGTTTTTTGTCTTCTTCCTGCATGACGATGTTTGATGATGATAACTATTGGATAGCAGAACGGCACTGTATATGGGTCTATAACTACCTCACCCCACCTGCTCTATATGGTGACTGAAAGGAAAAAGATCTCCGCATTTTCAGACGTTATGTTTCTTTTTCTCTCTCTCTCTCTGTCTTTCTCTACGTATATATATATATATATATATACACGCTCCGAAGAACCGTGGAGAGATTCGATAGAAGACGACACTTTGACATTGTGAAAGTGGGGGTGACTGGCCTGCTCCCCAGCGACAGACCGTACAACGTTCATGCTGGAGCGGCTGGTCTCACGCTGAGGCCCACATCTCCACATTTTTCTCCACCCCACCACCACCACCATCATCATCATCATCAACAACAAAAACAACATCAACATCAACAACTGAAACAATCAGCGCAGACCTTCCAAATACTCTTTTGGCTCTGTGCTTCGAGGCTTATTACGTTTCGTCAGTGCATGTATAAATCAATGATATGGATTTGACGACACAAATTTGATGATTCAAATCAAATCCCCCTTTTTCCCCATGAGTTGTAAACAGATGACTTCACAGCTCTTTTCGTGACACACAGCTGCAGAAAAGTGATTCAGAAAAAGGATTCAATCCGAATCCAAATCCCTCTTCAAAAACCCAATTCAATCCAAATCCAAATCAAATCCGTCGCAATTTCAAGTCTGGAACACTGCTGTATAGAGGACGTTCGTTCTCAACGACAATTCAAAGGATTTGCCTGAAGTACAAGGTCGACCCAACCAATGAGGCGTCCTTGGTAACATTCAGGCACGCGAACATAGTCCATTGTAATTGCTCAGACATCACCTGCCTTCACTCAATATCGCGTGACGGTACTGACCATCAGACGTCATTCGCACAAGTCCAATTTAGTATTCACTGCTTAGGTCGTGACAGCACTGACTTGTATGCATTTGGTTCCGCACAGCAATAAATGAAACAGACTTGATACGGACAGCGATCGCACACTGGGCCAACAACACTTGCATCCAGTTCCGAGAGCTTGAGCCTCGTGACCCAGCAACCGACTTCCTCGTATTCGTACGAGGCAACGGGTACGTTATGTTATGACTTTGTTAAGTATGTGAAGCCTTTGTGATTAAGCTTTAGCTTTGCCGTTTTTCCTGCTGAATATTCTTCTTCATAACTATAATGTCTTGTAGGTGTTGGTCACGTCTCGGTTACGTTGGCTCCACACAACCAATTTCCATCGGCAGGAACTGCGAGACGGTGAGATATCTTTGTGCCTTTCTCGTTTTTCTTTTTCCTTAATCAGCTCTTCGTTTGTAATTATGATCGATATGAGACACACAGCTGCTTCGTGGCGAGGGCAAGGTATCAAACAAACAGCCGCTCTCGGGATTCGAAACCCTGGGTCACCTTCGAGTCTCCTAACTGGGCTGGACTGACCTCTGCAGCTATCCTGACCTTCAGCCACGCGAGCTATAGTTTATATATATATACATAGTTTATATATATATATATGTGTGTGTGTGTGTGTGTGTGTGTGTGTGTGTGTGTGTGTGTGTGTGTGTGTGTGTGTGTGTGTGTGTGTGTGTGTGTGTGTGTGTGTGTGTGTGTGTGTGTGTGTGTGTGTGTGTGTGTGTGTGTGTGTGTGTGTGTGTGTGTGTGTGTGTGTGTGTGTGTGTGTGTGTGTGTGTGTGTGTGTGTGTGTGTGTGTGTGTGTGTGTGTGTGTGTGTGTGTGTGTGTGTGTGTGTGTGTGTGTGTGTGTGTGTGTGTGTGTGTGTGTGTGTGTGTGTGTGTGTGTGTGTGTGTGTGTGTGTGTGTGTGTGTGTGTGTGTGTGTGTGTGTGTGTGTGTGTGTGTGTGTGTGTGTGTGTGTGTGTGTGTGTGTGTGTGTGTGTGTGTGTGTGTGTGTGTGTGTGTGTGTGTGTGTGTGTGTGTGTGTGTGTGTGTGTGTGTGTGTGTGTGTGTGTGTGTGTGTGTGTGTGTGTGTGTGTGTGTGTGTGTGTGTGTGTGTGTGTGTGTGTGTGTGTGTGTGTGTGTGTGTGTGTGTGTGTGTGTGTGTGTGTGTGTGTGTGTGTGTGTGTGTGTGTGTGTGTGTGTGTGTGTGTGTGTGTGTGTGTGTGTGTGTGTGTGTGTGTGTGTGTGTGTGTGTGTGTGTGTGTGTGTGTGTGTGTGTGTGTGTGTGTGTGTGTGTGTGTGTGTGTGTGTGTGTGTGTGTGTGTGTGTGTGTGTGTGTGTGTGTGTGTGTGTGTGTGTGTGTGTGTGTGTGTGTGTGTGTGTGTGTGTGTGTGTGTGTGTGTGTGTGTGTGTGTGTGGATAATTGGGTACAGATGGACGCGAAAAAGATATAGAATACAAGTAATGAAGAGACTTGGGAAGCCGTATAAGGATTAAAAACAGTTGCTACTTTTATTACGTTAATAATTAAGGGGTACTAGAAATATATTTACAGTTACAGTTAGCGGTCGACGTGTGTCCTGTTGAAGGAAGCGCTGACTGCCGAAATGTCGACCTGTAACGGTAACTGTCACTGTAAATTTATTTTAATAAAAATACGCGGAAAAATACGCGGGCAACAGATTTTTGGGGAAGTTAGAAAGACTAGTTCATTTGATGGGCCGAAATTAAAAGTTAAATGAAAAAAAAAAAGGTCGACGTTTCGACGGTGGCACTGTCTTCGTCAGGACAAAAGATGCACAGGCGGTTACAGATTGCTTAAATAGGTTTGGTATGTGACGTCATCATCAGTACAAATATGGACAATTCGTACATCAATTCACCATCGTACATCGCACAATTCGTACATCAATTCGTAAATCGATTCAATACATCGGTACAATTTGTAGCGATGATGGCGTTTTAACCTATTTAAGCAATTTTACAAGCAAACCTATTTATGCAATCTGTAACCGCCTGTGCATCTTTTGTCCTGACGAAGACAGTGCCACCACTGTCGAAACGTCGATTTTTTTTAACTTCTAATTTCTGCCCATTAAATGAACTACGCTGTTTCTAACTGACCTAAAATCTGTTGTCCGCGTCTTTTTCCTTCCACAACGGGGGTGAAAGGGGTGTGAAACGGGTGAAAGGGGTTCGGACGACCGCGAATGTGTGTAGCTGAAATGAAAAATGAAACACAAACTACGAAGGCGCGGGAAGTAAGAAAAAAGGGGATGATTTATTTACATTTGAGATACTTGGAATGTTAAAGGGGTTGTCTACGTTACGGCGGAAGCTCCACCTTCGTCAGAACAAAAAAAAAAAATCCTTTTTGTCCTATTTATATATCTATTTCATATATATATATAAATATATATATATATAGTTGTGGAAGGAAAAAGACGCGGACAACATATTTTAGGGAAGTTAGAAACACTAGTTCATTTAATGGGCAGAAATTACAAGTTGAATGAGAAACGGGGTCGACGTTTCGACACTGGCACTGTCTTCGTCAGGGTCGTCTTCGACAGTGCCACTGTCGAAACGTCGACCCCGTTTCTCATTCAACTTTTAATTTCTGCCCATTAAATGAACTAGTGTTTCTAACTTCCCTAAAATCTGTTGTCCGCGTCTTTTTCCTTCCACAACTGTAAAACTTCGTGGCCGTTTGACTTTTGTACTTCCCTCGACCTATATATATATATATATATATATATAGGGTGAGGTAAAAGGATTGTCAAACGGCCACGAAGTTTTACAGAAGTTCAAAAAAAAGACGCGGAAACAGATTTTAGGGAAGTTACAAACACTAGTTTATTACATGGGGAGATGTTAAAAAGTAAAATGGGCAAGGGGTCGACGTTTCGACATTGGCGCTGTATTCGTCAGGACGAAGACTTCAGGCTGCGGCCTCGTAGTCCCACATTTCATCAGTGTACGAGCAATGTGTCAGTAAATAAATAATAATAATAATTAAAAAAAAAGCCTTCGCCTGACGAAGACAGTTCCACTGTCGAAACGTCGACCCCTTGCCCATTTTACTTTCTAACGTCTCCCCATGTAATAAACTAGTGTCTGTAACTTCCCTAAAATCTGTTTCCGCGTCTTTTTTTGAACTTATATATATATATGTTTACAACTTGATCGTGCACTCCCAGCCAAGTACAGCTGTTTCGTCCTGCTTGGGACTCGTCAGCCGTGCGTAGGGAAGTGACACGATCTTGGGTCGGCGCTAACAGTGCGTCTCGGCGAGACGTCAATGCTACAGCGACGTCTCGCCGAGACGCACTGTTAGCGCCGACCCAAGATCGTGTCACTTCCCTACGCCAGGCTGACGAGTCCCAAGCAGGACGAAACAGCTGTACTTGGCTGGGAGTGCACGATCAAAGTGTAAACATATGCTCAACGTGCAGCTACAGAGCTTCGGCTATTTACCCTTTGTATATATATATATATATATCATATTATATTATATTATATTATATTATATATTATATAGTAAAGCGCAGAAAATCTCAAAGGCATTCGCAGAATTAAAAAAAAGAAAAAGAAATCGAAGTGTATTTGACAGGGAAAGGGGGATTTATTGGCAGAAAAAAAAAGTTTGCTAGGGAACTCTGCTTTGATAACACATTGCAAATCGTCTGACAAAGGCGCTAAAGAGAGTCCAGTTGAAAATGAAATTGAACATACATATGTCCTGCTTCATTTCAGTTGGGGACAGTAGTCCATGAGATCGGCCATGCTGTTGGGCTTTATCACGAACAGTCACGGGGCGACCGTGATAATTTTGTGGTCGTCAACTACGGCAACGTCCTTGAGGGAAAACGATCTCAGTTTGACCAAGCGATCCAGAAGAGGGACCACGGAGCACTCTACGACTACAAGTCTGTCATGCACTACTCTAGGAACGTACGTTTACCGCGTGTGTACCGCGTTACGTTGTGTACCGCGTGTACCTATTGTGTACCCCTCCCCTGTTCTCATGTTCTCCGGGGTTCTGTTTACAATGCAGTGAACTGAACTCCATTTTCTTTTCTCGAAGTTCTTTCAAACAATAACTTTGGGGTAGCATTAGGTTGCCCTGTTTTAGGGTAGACCAGTAATATCTATCTCAGTAACATTTCTGAATACTTTTTAAGTTATAATGCTCTAGAACGTGCAACACTCACTAAGAGCTCCTACCTACCAAATGTAACAGGTACACTCTATTGGTAATTTTCCCAAGCCAGGCCAAGCCAAGTCAAGCCAAGCCAAACGGAGTTAACAATTCCTATAGGTATCTTGACAACAGATAATGCTCCAGTTCCTCCAGGTTGAAGAACTTACCTTCTTCTTACTTACTTACTTCTCACTTTTTGCTTCTTAACGAACTTCTAACTTGTTTCGTTACAAACAAATTTAAACTGTGTATAACCATCAAGTATAGGACAACAACCTCTGGAGGTCTTCTTTACACCAACGGAATTGTTCGTCCGCTGTGCAGGCTTTTGCTGCGACCCCCGAGATGAAAACACTGCTCCCCCGGAACCCCCTGCTTGCTCATCTCATTCAAAGGGGTGATGTTCTCACCTTCAGGGACAGGAGGAAAGTGAATCACCTCTATCAGTGCGACGGTATGCAAAGCTTTCATATCACATCATCCGTGAACACTTTTTGTAAGAACTCGTTTTTGTTAGTATGCTGTTGTTTTTCCTTTTACGTGCAGCTGATTGCAAAAGCAAGCCTGATTGCCAGAACGAAGGCTTCGTCGACCAGACTTGCAAGTGTGTCTGTCCTCCTAATACAAGGGGACTTAACTGTGAAGACCTAGTGCGGTCTTACTATGGTGAGCACAAAATAGGATATCTTACAACCAGAGCGTCAAACCGGACCGGAACCGAAAACCCGAAAGAACCGTTATTTTTTTGCCGGAACCGAACCGAAAAGGCCGCCGCCATCTTGGAGCTGAACCGGAACCGAACCGGTTTAGAAAAATTCGCTTACCGTTTCAAAACCGGCTTCAAAGCATCGAGAGTTCGAGACTGACCGTTTTTCATCTTAGTGTCTCAATCTATTCCAAAAGTGACCGGTTGATGCGACATTTTTTGCAACCCGAGTCTCCAATAGAAGCGGAAATGCATAGCTACACGCCCGCATCGATGGAGACAATGTCGGACAACCGCGCTCTATAGTTTCGGTTTTAGTTTCGGACAAGCGTTTTTGTTACAGCTTTGCGACCAGCCTGCGGCCAGCTAGGGCATGCGAAGAGAAATAAAGCTTTCGGAACTTTCCTACAGTTTATTTTAGGACATAGGCTATACATTGTGCAACGAACCGGTTCGGAACCGGTTTAGAGCATCTTGAACTGGTTCGGAACCGATTATGTGTCCTCCTAGAGCTGAATCGGAACCGAACCATTCTGCCGGGATCCGAACCCGAACCGGAAAGAATTTCGGTTTGATACTCTGCTTACAACATATATATATATATAAGACCAACTGTTTAATACAAATTTTAACTGCATCTTTTGGCATTGTGCCAAAAGCGTTTGCGCTAAAGTTTCAGTCACAGTCACGTTCTTGTTGTTCACGCGGACGTTGTCCAACAAAGCTACGGACGCACGTACACGGCGGTTGGTCCTATAAGGTTATTGCTCTAAAATGCACCGGAAAAAGTCGACCTTTGTCCTATACATACTGGTTATTGGCGCAAAAGAAACTACGAGTCACCCAACAATGGGTGGTCGCCGCCATCTTGTGCCTTTCCCATGGAAAGGCACAAGACTTCCTTGTACCCATGGAAGAGAGATTGCCAAGGAGACCGAGCGACACAATGCTGAGAGATATCGGAAGTTCTCCCGGCGCCATTTCTTACGGGCAGGCAACCTCCTCTCACGAACCCTCAGCCGGGCGTTGGAAATATTTGCACCGTGTTGTCTCCGTAGGATTCTTTCCTCCATCCGTCCAGTGTCCCCGTCGCGTGCGTTCTGTTGTTTTGATGTTCTTTCTGCAACATACTGGTTGAATTTGTTATCGGGTTGGTGATTGGATTTTCAGGCATAAAATATTTTTCGTCTTTTTTTGCCCTTTGCTCGCTGGGGATCGGCACGGATCGACCTATATTCCCGCTTATATGATATACATACATATATATATATATATATATATATATATATATATATATATATATATATATATATATATCAAATTACCTCCCATTTGAGTGTTTTCGCTGTCAAACAGAATAATGTATGCGTGTGCGTATGAAAAGTGAGCTTGCGTCCTCTGCAGCCCGACCTACGTGCGGCGGGAGAGTGATCCGCGAGAAGACAATCGTATCCCCAGGCTACCCCGACGGGCAAGAACCACAGCACAGGCTCTGTGTGTGGTGGATACAGGTAAGCCTTCTCAGCTCCGGCCATGTCTCTAACGAGAACAGTGAACAGATAAATAAATTGAAAGTGAATGTGCGGAAAGGTGACTGATATTTTCGCTCAATTTTTAACGAAAGATCTCGATATTGCTTTGTCAGTGCGACCGCTCCTATCGCTCATCCCTCAGCTCAAACGGACCGCCCCTGCCACCAGCTTCCTCAAGTCTAATAGACGAGAGTGTAGTCGCTCCGGGGCAACACGAACATTACGCGGACGTGAACCAGTGGCGGATCCCGGGGGGGGGGGGGGGGGACACAGCCCTCCAAAACGTCAGTTTATACATTGGATTTCTCTCTCTCCCCTCCCCAACCGCGCGCTCCGCCAAAGAGCCCCCCCCCCCCGTCCCCCCAAACCGAGGGTCTGGATCCGCCCCTGATGTGAACTGTACCAAGAGCACCAAAGCAAGATTCGTTCTGTGTTTTCTGCTTCGCAGTTGTACGACGAATTTGGGCGTAAAATACCAGGACGTTTAGGTGCAGGAGAAATACTCAGACGCTGCAGAAATGGTGCAGTGGATGATGCCCTACATACATCCCAGAGGCTCTTTCGCCGAAAGATACTTGACAACTCGCAGCCTGGTCCGCTTCCTCAAGACTCTGATCCCACATTTAAAGTTGCTGACACTTACACAAAGAACCTCCTATTAATCCCCGACATCGACTTACCTCTCATCACCCTTTCATCTTTTCTCCTCCTCCTCATCTCATCTCGCCTACAGACATGCTGTTGCCCACACTGGTGAGGCCCCCAGCAACGGCAAGTCGCCATCACTACCAATACCACCACCACGTCGAACCTTGCATGAGATAGCGATCGCATATGTGTGTCGGATATCATGTACAAGCTGCATCGTCTCTGACATCGGTCGATGTCGTCTCTTACAGGCTCCCAAGGACAACCGGGTCAGGCTCACGTTCCGCGACTTCGACCTCTTCGGCAGGATACGAGGCAGCTGCATATATGACAGTCTGGAAATTCGTTTGGAAAACATCTATCTAGGAAGAACGTAGGCAGACATTGCATACATTTCTCTTATACAGAGCTCTGACTTCTCTGTGATCGTTCCCCTATGACCTGCTCGTATACGTTTGACTTTGCAGAGTATGCGGGAATGAAATCCCTGCCAATACAACAGTGGAGTCCTCAAGACGATCCTTAGTTCTGGAATACAAACCTCACGCCCAGTTTAGTAGGGGATTTGCAGTGGAAGTCACGTTCGTGCCCACTGCTGAAGCGGACGTTCCAAAGGAATAATGTCACGTCACGCTGACGTCGGACCGCTTTGACTGCTTTTAGCTGTCTGAACGGAACGTCCAATAAACGTCCAAACGTTCAATAAACGTCCAGTAAGCGTCCAAAAAACGTAAAATAAATGATTACTCTGTTGGAAATATTTCGTGGGAACATCTCACCATTCTGATGTTTATTTCCCTTTCATGACACCTGCACAACTTGGGCATCCCAATAAAATGTCCATGGTCATTAGCACATGCATATAGTTACTCCTGGGCGCATTTTACCAGTGCGCAGTATTAGTCCTTTCCACTTGTCCTGCTCCGGTTGTAGTCGAGAAGCTTCTGTAACGCAAAAGTGTACATCGGCGTCTTAGCAAAAGTTTATGGACTTAAACGGCGTCAGTTCCCTGCATACATCCATGACACTGTAATGCTAATGGAAGGAGCACCAGAGGAAGTACTGGGGAACAATGCGTCCTTACCATTATGCTAAGCATCACTTTTCCATACTCTGTAAAACAAAAAGAAATATAGCTCTGGGCATAAAACATATGCCTTACAGGGTGGTTATCGCGATAAACCTCACTATTCACAGGTCTAAGTGATAGCAGAACATACCTGTGTTAAACGTTTCTGCGACTTCTGGAGGGGCCAGTTGTTCCGCCTGTTATTCATTAAGATGACCACATTGATACTTTTTGTAGATAGCAATATCTGTAAGCGTTTTTCGCAATAGTATACGGTAATACACAGGTAGAAACCGCCTCACGGAAACGTGCTTCGAGCGCGTACTTATCGGGTGTGGGACGTACAGATCCCGACAAAAGTTTACGGAATACCACAGCGACGTATTTCTTGATCGGTGTGACACCCTCGCAGCGAACAGAAGTGGATACTTACTGGGAGGTGCATGGAGTACCCTGTCACCTGTTTGTAAGTCTATCTGCTCCTGTTTGCAGCAACGGTATCGCCCTGATGACTATGTACACCAGTCCGGTATTCCGTAAACTTTTGTCGGGACCTGTACAGCCCAACATATCGTCATTTTTCTTCTGAGATCCCACTTTGTCGGGAGTTTAAGCACGCGGCTGCGACTGCATGGATATGTGTATTTATTCCCACGTAATCTATGTGACATGCTGCTGTGCGGAGTAAGTTTTCCTTTATTGTGTCATGTGATGTGCTCTGCATTCTTCAGTGAAGGAATCCGTATTGGTTGCTGGAGCGGCCGAGAAAATTAACCAGACGTATAATGCGCTTGTGAATTTTTTCCCGCACGGTAAACAGCTTTTTTTTTTTTTTTTTGCATATAGCATCAATGCTTACCCTCAGTCTGTCTACAGTGCTGATGTAATCTGACGAAAGAAAAAGCATAAAAAATATATAATAAAAAGTCCAACGCGCATATGTGTATATATATGCTCGGACGTTCGCACCAATCTCTGAAACGGTTACATAATAAAGCTATATGGATATCACAGTTAGTACGACTGATTTAACAGAATACGTTCATGATGGAAAGTAATTGTTCTGAGGCCGGAACAATGCGTGGAAATACGCACGGATCAAATCTCGCCGCTGTCTAGCTTTTTTGATGACTGCCATATTTCCAGTACGTTCATTCTATACAAATTTTTGTCATCGCGATTTTTGACAGATGAATTGCACGATTCACGCCTCACCCCATTGTCATTCATGTAGTTGTTGTCGTTGTTGTTCACGCCAGTATCGGAACAACAACAACAACAACATATATATTCTGATGATGAAGTGGGGAGGTTTTCCACTCTATAGGTTCCAGTCGGAACACTTTGTTTGTGAGTATCCAAAATAAAGGTTTCTACAAAACTATGACTAAATAATAAAATATGCGACCAGCCTTGATCAATCCGTAGAATATCTACTATGTTTTCTCGCTTGAAACTGCCCAGTGAATTTTGGAAAACCGATGGTGTACTAATGAATGTTTCTTCTATGTTCACATTCATGCTATTGTCTTGCTGTAGTCTGATATCGCGGCGCCTGTTGTCTGATATGTGTCGGGGGGAGGCGAGACAGAGAGAAGAAAAAAATGGGGTGAGGAGGTAGGGATGTTATACGTACAGAGGTAACGAAACTGGACGTATCCTACAAAAGCCCCGTCCCGAGAAAAAAATATATATATTATACGTTAAAAATGTTTAGGAAATGTACGAGGGGTGTTCAAGTCAAACCGGGACTTTTCATTTTTCGCAAAAGTAAAATGAACTTACAGGCGAGAAATTAGTTTTTTTTTTTTTTTTTCAACGTAATCTCCAGCTGGCACTAATGCACTTGTCCCAGCGTTTCACGAGGGCTTGGATGCCAGCAGCGTAGAAATCCTTACCGACGCGTAGCAGCCATGATCGGACCGCATTTTTGACCTCGTCGTCACAGCTGAAGTGGCGGCCCCCAAGGAACACCTTCAGTGGCCCGAAGAGATGGAAATCGCTGAATACAGAAATGGACTGTAAGGGGGATGTGGCAGCAACTCCCAGCCAAGTTCCCGTAAGGTGCGTGTCGTGAGGTGCGCGGTATGCGGGCGTGAATTGTCCTGTAGCAGGAGGACTCATTTGGTGATGAGGCCCGGCTTTCCGAAACTGGAGGTGTTCATGAATGATAATGTTCAACGTTTCCACATAAAGGTCCGTCTTTCGAGCCAGTTCGAGACATGTTATCCGTCGGTCCTTGAGGATTAGGCGCTCCACAAGTTCGATGTTCTCAGGAACTCTGACACTGGGCTCTGAGCCGCCCGTGCCAGGATCGTCCTGCACTGATGTACGGCCGTCTCGGAACCGTTTCCACCACTCAAACGCTTTGGTGCGGCTAAGTGTATCGTGTCCATACTGAGCCTGAAGTCTTCTGTGAATTTCACATGACTTTACGCCTTCATTCACGAGAAACCTCGCTCATCTCGTTGTCCGCCGTCTTGTCTAGCACGTGTCTTCTGTTTTGCACAAACTTTGGACCACTACGTGGTGAACGCGGAGGCCTGTCGCGTGTGCAAATGACGAAAATGAAGTAGCGCGAGCCATTTGTACACTCAGGAGACAGAAAGTCCCGGTTTGACTTGAACGCCCCTCGTAGAATCGGCAGCACTAACGTCTGTGTGAACCATGATCTTATGCATGCCACTGCATTAGGGATTCACATGAAAGTGCGCCATCCCTGGAGTAAGGAGCAGTTGCCAATGAACAAAGAAGCGTGGGATGAGACAAGTGCTAGGTGGGGTAACTTCGCCAAGAATCCTGGTACCATGGTACAGGAACCGTGTATTCACACGAGCGACATTCCCCGCAGAAGCGGAAGACATGAAAAACGTCATAGTCTTCTGTGCGCGAGCGCTCAACGTCTAGTGTTCACGTACACTGCTAACCGTGGGGAATATCCTGCAACACAGTCACAAGATATTCTGGAGCAGACGACAGGAAAGACGCTGACGGTGTCGTCTGCTAAGTGCGTAGTACGCCACTCCTGATATTCCGCACCGTGTGAATGCTCAACGTAACACGGGACGGAACTTCGTCTCATATGAGCAGTGGTTTTGCTTTTTCTTCCACTAGAATCTTCCGTGAGGATGTCGCTCGTGTGAATACACAGGAAAAGCGTCCGAATGAAGACTACTGCTGAGGGATGCTCGCATGTTTTCTACGGTGCGTGGTTCTCTTGGACTACCCAAATCCCACAGCAAGACGGACTGTACACTCGTCCCTCTCCTATGCGCTACCATCATGTCTCCCCTTTCCCTCTTTCACCCTCCCCTGGGTGCTCGGAGCCGCCATTCCCGAGCAGGCTGACCGCACCTTCCCCCAACATCACCCCACCCACCACCAGCCACCAAAAGTGCTATAAGTGTGTCTTACATACCGAGAATTTTTCCATTCACCTGTTTGTAACGTAAGAGAGATTGAATAGGTCAAACGTTACACTGCACCAGAATAGACAGTAATCAACGCTACAGTGCACGCCGATAGGCCGATATAAATTATGAATATGACATATCACGATGATAATAGTAAATCCTCTCACCTTATTGGCGTCGTAACGTTCTGTTCCAAAAGCAATACAAGAAATGCAAAAAAAAGTACACTCATCGTGGGACCACCATACACAGAAGCGGAATATGCTTTCTTTTTCAAGCTGTGTGTTGTTGTTTTTTTCTGTTTTTTTTTTTCAAATTGAGTTTAATTTGCTGGCTTATTTCCTTTGTCTGTTTCTTTTTTTATCTGTATTTTTGTGCACAGTGTTTCAACGTTCGGATGGTGACGGGTTTTTTCACCTTCGCGCCCGTGTGTTTGAACGATTATTGAATGACTATACATACCTTTGACGGGATGAATGTATATCGGAAACAAGGGCTCGTCATCGTTGAATCCCTGTCAGACGTGTATTTTCTTAGAATTTCTTGCAGAAGCACTGGTGTTTTTATGCAGTAGGTGCACATAATTTTTTTTTCTCCTGATCTTTTACCTGTATCGTGTATTCCGATCGAATGTAGCCCTTAAAGAAGAGGTATGTTTTGTGAGGTGTATATGCTCAGTCATACAATAGGTATAGCAAGAGTGTATTGGAAGAGCCACTAACCTCTAAGGTTTTTGCCAGCTCCCTAAAACCTGCGCAGAGCAACAAAGAAACCATTTAGTGGCACAGTCTGTGACCGTACATAATGCAGACTTCGTCACCATTCTACCAGCTCCGAATTTCTTTTCAGCTTTCAGCGTCATACGCAGTAACGACGAAGCAATCCGCAGCTGCGCATGTGAAACATGTGGTACAAACACGAATTTCGGTTTCTCGAACGCGAGTGACAGCAGACATGGTGTGACGGTGACAATTTGAGAGATGTGGTTGATTGCGTCATGTTCACACCGAGCACTGTACTCCAGCGCATTGAGGAAAAAGAGAGATGTTTTTCCTCCGCGTCTATACAAGCGTTTGAACACACTTTCGCGTCGAGGCGTCGAAGCCGCCATGCCCATTGGTTCTCGTGATCACGTGATCTCTCCCGCGGCCCTTCGCTTGGCGGAGCTGCTCATCTTGCTGCACTGGCGGATCCAAGGGAAGGGGGGGGGGGATCGTCCCCCCCCAAAAAAAAACAGAAACGCCAGTTTATAGGGTGTTTTCACATGGCGTCAAACGAACGCGTTTGACCGCCATGGTGGTGGTCACTTTTTCGTCGCAGCTGCCGAAATTATCTTGCATTTGCTCGAAAACGAAGCAGTGTTGAATGGTGTTTTGAAATCAGGTCGCGTCCGTACCCTTCTTTTATCCCGAAGACACTTCGTCATTGTCGTTCTCACACTTTTTGTTATGAAAACTACGGTTGGCGCATTACAAAATAGCGCAGTTTGTCATCTTTCAAAGCCGCTAGAACCGAAAGTGACCGCCAGTTGGAGGAGCTTACAAGCATGCCACGTCACTGCACGTCACAATGTGACGTAGCTGAAAACTCCATATATATTGAATTTCCCTCTCTCCTCTCCCCTACTACGCGCTCCGTCAAAGGAACATCCCCCCCCACCCCACCACCAAAAAAAAAGAAAACGATGGTTTAGCTGGATCCGTCCCTGTCTTGCTCTCACCGTCGGACGAGTCCCGTGATTTCACGGTGTCATCTACGGTCACTATTAGGGTGCCTGAATATTAGCTCCCTCTGTGTATGCCGAGGGAGTTAGTATATTGAGGCACCCTACTCACAATATGCCTGTAGGCTGTTTAGTGCCATCTATTACGCCCTTTGCTGTAGAACTTGAAATGCAGATTGACGTCGGTGGAGATTTATTCGTCTGTTGCATTCATCCGGCACAATTTTTATGTTGTTAAAGTGCATGAGGTCACTCGGCAAGCGTTCCCCACTGATGATTCCCATCGATTGAGCTCTCACCCTCTGCTCCAACTACTTTCCTTCTTATTGCTTTTCTTTTTATTTTATTCTCATTTTCTTAGTTGACCTAAATGTGGGTGTACTTCGATATCCAGTCCGACCTTGTCACGACTGTATTTCAATTTTTTCCTTGTTCTTACCCCCCCCCACCACCACCACCACCACCACCACCATCATCATCATCATCATCGTAACACTCAAGCGTTTCGAGATCGGGAGAAGCAGATATAGAGACCATGCTTACGTGCTATTAATTCACGAAAGACATCTCTCCGGATGGAAGCCTGCAATTCGAATAATTTTACAATCATTGCCGTGTCACAAACAGATTGGCCTCTGCAAAGTCACCCCTGTGTCCCAAGTCCCGAGGTCACCAAGTGCACTTTTTTCATTCTCGCGCGAAACATGGGTTTATAAAATGAGTTCCCAACAGTGCCCGAAAGTTCTCACAGCAGTTATCAGTAGGCCGAGTACTCTATATACTGCATAAAATATGGTATAGAGCACACACTGAGCAGGAACGGTTGGCGTTCCAAAAGAAAGCTGAATAGAATATTTCACTTGCTGACCAAGTGTGCATAACGTGACAAAACGAGGTATACGCACTATATGTGCACTATTAAGAGATTTGGACTACGTATATAGCTGAGGCCCGTTAGGAGTACAGTTCCGTTGTGAAGAGCAACGTGGCAGCAGGATCACTGTCGCAAGAACTCTTGCTCGCCCAACAAAAAAAAAAAAAAAAAAGAGAGAGAAAGCTTGCCTCTTTTTCGTCGGACTATAGCGCAGTGATAGACAGCGTGATTGATTAGTCCACAATATTTACCAATACTTACCTCGTACTGATCTGCAAATCTATAGTATCCTGCAAATAATTTCATAATTTGCAACTACATTTTAGAATTCGGGAACCGTAAGAACGTATTTTGGGATGCGTAGTGGAAAATATCTGACAAAGGTAAAATCGATATACGCTGACTGATGGATGTCTACTTACGATAAACGTCCTGCTCCACCTGTTAACAGAGATGTGCCCTGAGCGCAGAAGCGTGACCACTCGACTGTTCACAGACCATGCAATAGCTTACCTCGCCGACTATATCCTCAGCTTTAAAGTAAGAAGAGTGACCGAAGTATGATACGTGAAACTGGTATTTTATGCGTATTTGAAAGAGCCGTAACTTACGTAACGAAATCCTGGACGTCCTCTTCGTGTACGTGCCAAAAGTTTATGGCGTGTTAAGAAGCACACAACCTGCTGTTATTTCAGTTATACCCATGTTCACCCTAAAAACGGCACGAAGTACAGTTCATCCACCTAACTTGATCTAACCGTGCCCAAGATAAATTTTTGCAATTTGAATTCAAGCTCGCGTACTAGGGCTGGAGCAGGTGGAATGTTAAATATACCAAAGATCAGTACAAATTATGGCAGGCTGTCGTTTTTGTTTGGTGGTGTTTGGAATTGGAACCTGTTGCCGCCTGAAATAAATGTATGTTCTTATTCATCTTTTAGAAAACAAGTAAGAAATGTATTGTTAATTAACAGTTGCTGATCCTTGTGCCTCCTGTCATGTATGGTGCACCATTCTTTATTTTTTTTTCTTTCCTGGACTGTAATAATTTCATGTATTATGATTTGTGCTCTCATTATGTTTAACGCACTATTCAGGGAGGAGCCTTCAACCGGGTGTTTTCCCTCTGGCTCCTCCATGTCTATGCTAAAAAAAAAAAAAAAAAAAACGTAGGGCGGAGCTCAAACGTGCCGTCCTTAGGTTAAACACGACTATAAGGTAATAATTGATATGATACTTACAATAACCTCTACTAGAGTAGTTTGAAGACATACTGCAAGAAAGACACCGACCAAATGTTACGCATATTCCGGGCATGTTACGCATGATGTCGCTACGACTCGCCGAGTCAAAAGAGCAAATATTTGGGCTTCTTGGTATTGCGTCATTCATGACACAGCACGTCCGTTGTGTCGTGTAGGGCAATCCCTGGTCGCTGAATCATTTCAGTCGCCCCCTATAGCCACTATATAGCGCCAATACATGAAATGTGAATGATAAAAAGAGGAGCGTCCAGGATAGGGACTTACGTGACAGGGTAAACGCATGTACAGGTCGGAGGTGCCGCATCTTAGGAGCCGCCTTCATAATCGACAGCTGTGTCCCGGAGCTCAAACTGCCGACCTTCCGGCAACTAGAAGTGCTGCCTCCATAAATCTGATTCTGATCACGCTAAAGCTTATGGGTTTCCAAGACGTCATTTCGGAGTAGCAACATCTGCAGCAGATTGCAGGCAGTGATGTGAAGTTCTAGTCGGTATCGTCCAGTACCAGGGACAGTTATCACCTAAGCTTGCGGTTGGGTAGAATAGCTTCCGGCTTAATATTTTCCCAAATTCGTCGTATAAACCATATGGCTCAGGTAAAACACGCTTGAAACTGAAAATTTCGTGAAGTTGGCGTTTGTCAGGCAGACATGCACGCCTTGCACATACCGACTATCCGACGTTCGACTCAACAGGAACTGAAGTCAAATCCGACGAAAGTTGTGGCTGTTTCAGGAACTATATGTGCAAAATAATGTACGGCTCATAATAAACGTTCGTTGCTCGGATAGTCGGTGACGCCCCACCAACACCTACAGCCGTGTAGGTCCGTCCGTAACATTTGTGGAGAGAGAAGAAGAAGAAAAGAGAACGGGAGAAGTAAGAAGTTACAATAAATCTCTATGCTGAGACCAGTGCGTGCGCCGGAAGACTGGAACACGGCCCTGTAAGGCGTTTCGCAGAGCGCACAAAGTAGCATCCAATTTAAAACAAGAGAGAGCATACATGTAACGCGAAATACTTCAATTGTCTCACATAAT
The DNA here is from genome assembly GCF_037126465.1 of Ornithodoros turicata. Classification (NCBI taxonomy): domain Eukaryota; kingdom Metazoa; phylum Arthropoda; class Arachnida; order Ixodida; family Argasidae; genus Ornithodoros; species Ornithodoros turicata. The sequence goes on from NC_088207.1 coordinate 37,709,433, forward strand.
AGGATACAATACTATAGACAGGCTCGAGAGTTACAGAGCTGTACCCTGTATTAGACTCCCAATATTAGTTTTTACATTTTCTATTGTTTGTACGTTATGCCCCCCAAAAAGGGGGGGGGGGTTCGTTTATCTAAAGAAATAAAAAAAATAAGAAAGAGAGGTAAAAACCCCCCAGAGAAGTAAAAAAAACGAACAAACAAACAGAGGAAACTGTTCTCCAGAGCAAGAAGGTGCACTCGATTACTTTGGGTTCGAAGTCCATGATGAAGAAGTCTGAGCGAACTACAAGAAAAAGGACGACCACAAGACCGCACAAGACAGGGTTATAGATTTCGTTCACCATCCACCATTTATGCTATTGTATCAACAGTGTTTGAAGCCACGTTTCGAAAGAGCCACATTATTCATTCGGCAAAGTTGTCCGAAGTGCGTCACTCAATACCACTATAGCTGCACGATAGAGGGCGAACCTGCTCCACAACAAGACAAACAGTTTAGACAGCTCTTTCCACCTGACCTTCATCCGGGAAACGTTTTCTTTTGCTTTTCTAGAAAAGTTATTACTGGCCAAGCATTAATTTTCAGTAGTGGCTCATGTGCCACTACACCCTTTCCCAGTGTCGTGATCATGCTTCGCTGATGGATGAATCAACGGAGCATGTCGGTTAGCGAGAGTTATATCCTTCCTGGTTCCCAGAGGAGATTGCACAATGGAAAAAACGTAAAAGGGGGGGGGGGGAGGCGTAGTTATGCAAGAGTTTCGCTGCGCAATTGCGCAAAAATGCAGCATATAGTAAATCTGAAAGCTGATAATAATACGTTGGGTGCGTACAATACGTTTGGGTGTTCGAATGCAAATGATATTGTTTGCATGGTGTGTGATCGGTAAATGATGGACGGACGTCAGTTCTGAGAAAAGAGACCTAATTACTGTAATTGTACGAGGGTGGTTCCATAAGTTTCCGGCCCGACCAACTTTTAATAGTCATAGAGACGAAACAAGTGTACCACTTTTCGACATAGTCACCCTTAACTTCGATGCATTTTTGACACCTTTCAACCACCATTCTTATACCCTTGAAAAAATAGTCCGAAGTTTTGTCCGCGAAATGCTGGAAAACTGCCTCTTGCACCTCACTATCGTTTTGAAATCTCCGTCCTTTGAGATCCCTCTTCAAGTTTGAGAACAGGAAGTAGTCACTCGGTGCCAAGTCTGGACTGTAGGGTGGGTGGTGGATATCTTCGAAGCCACACTCCTTTCAGTGCAGCCTTGGCAACAGAAGCCGTGTGGACAGGGGCATTGTCCTAGAGCAACCGGACACCTCGACTCAACCTGCCGCGCCTCTTTTCCTTGATGGCGTCTCGCAGTCGGTGCAGGAGTGAAGCAAAATAAGTCGCATTCTCTGTGGTGTTCCTCTCTTTGAAATTCGATGAGGAGGATCCCGTGACAATCCCAAAATATTGTTGCCATGACCTTCTTTGTGGATTGTGTGACCTTGGCTTTTCTTGGGGGTGCTTCTCCTGTTTGCGCCATTCCATCGACTCCTTTTTCGAAAGGGGATCATAGTAGAGCACCATAGTGGCATAGTCTCATCCCCTGTGACAATTGACTTCAATATTTCTTCTTCGTTCTCTCGACAGAGCTCCAAAAACTCTTTGGCACAGACGACGCGCTGTTGCTTTTGAACTGACGAGAGAAGTCGTGGCACCCATCTCGCACTGACCTTTTCCATGTGAAGGCCCTCGCCGATGATGCGAAAAACGGTTGTTTTGGAAAGCCCCAGCATTTCTGAGATTTCCTTCACCTTCAGACGCCTGTCGCTCAGCACTTCCTCCTCGACAAGAGACAAATTTTCTTGTGTCACCACTTCCACTGGACGACCATCGCGTGGATCATCTTCAATGGACTCTCGCCCCAGTCGAAACTGCTTAGCCCAGTCTTTTACCGTTGTGTACGACGGAGAGGCTTCCCTGTACACGTTGTCCAGTCGCGCATTAATTTCTTTAGGCGAAAGTCCCTCTTTTGTCAAGAATTTTATCACAGCGCGGTACTCGAGTTTTTCCATTTTAACTGAAGAGTGCACCCTGGCTGTTTGAAATGCCGCTCTCCGACAAAAGCATGGAGAGGGTTGAGGGTGGTGCTCCGGCCCTCCAAGAGATGGCGCCACGCGTCCTTAATCGCATTTTCAAATTTGCGCGCGTTTGCTACCTCGGGCCGGAAACTTATGGAACCACCCTCGTAACTTAGTTTCTATTTTTGCAGGCTAACTTGAACTTCGTTACACTTTTTGAGCAACTTACCCGTGACTGGTTCATATTGTGAAGATGGCTGAGGAAATTTGCCAGTTGCCGGAAAAATATTCGGTATAAGTGGCAGTTCGATAAGAGCGGAAGTGCAGCACAAACAGCAGGAGTTCGAGCAAGCAAACAAACATTTTGGAGGTGATTATTACTTTGGCAGTCTTTAACGCTAAATTTAAGAAACAACAACAACAATAAATGGTGGAGAAGTGATGTGATGGCATGGGATGTTTCCCCGTGGCAGCCGCAGGACCCTGCCCCACTTCACAAAGGTTAATATGAAAGGATGAATTAAATTTAAGAAAGAGAGAGAGGAGGCGTAAGCGGCGGTTTGTCGTATACGGGCTTCTGCCGCTACTATAAGCTTCGAACAATCGGGTTCGAAAGGCATGCGTTGTGATCGGGAGAGCGTGAGACTTCGAATAAAGCGATAATTAAAAGAAAGCGATTTCGTTTTAACGCATCGTAATCAGCTTCTAAGGAGCAATCACGCTTCCAACAAAGATAAGCGAACGTGGCACGTGACGATTGAGTACACAGATCTCTCTGAAGGTGCGTGCGTAACAGCGTTTTAAAAGTATTCCGGAAGCCCGATAGTACGCACGAGGGCCTCAATAAAAAGCCATTAAGCCTGGACTTCCTTTGATGCTCTGAATGCTGTGACAGAGCGGAAATAACGCAGGTTACCACAACGTTTCTAACTCGCAGTAAGTGAGAAAGACGTTCCGGTCGTTGAAGGTTAACCATTCATCTGTTATGACGTCAAACGCCTGAGAATGCCTATTCGAACGATCATTAAAAAGGACGTATTCTCCACGTGCAAGTTGCGTGACCGTGAGCAACAACAAAAACAGATGTGTGTAATGAGAATCTCACGTGACCGCGTGTATACTGTACATCGTTGTTTCTACGTTTTTGATTGTAGCGCTCATGAAGAGGGATGGCTAATGCAGTTCTCGTAATTAGAAGATGAAATAAAATAAGGTAACGAAATAAGAAATAAATGCTAGAATCGGGGAACCCAGAAATCACTAGAAAGAGGAAACCCGCCAACTTGGTATCTGTAAAAATCTGCACAAACGCCCGCAGGACCTGGCGATGTCTGACAGCGTAGGCCAAGGGCCCAAGACTTTTGTCACGTCAAAAAGCTTGCCGTCGTCGATGCTGATAATATCGCCGGTGGGACAGCGAGATGCGTTCAGTGTCCTCAACAGACCCCACACGTTCGGCCAGTTAGGGGAATTAAGTTAAAATCCGGGCTGGTTGGTGATCCATTCTAAAAACGATAAAAAACCCTCAGTGCAAGGGGACAACGAAAGGGGCAAAAAAACGAGACAAACACAGCACTGAAAGCAAGCACAGTGCTGTGCTTGTCTCGTTTTTTGTCCCTTTCGTTGTCCCCTTGCACTGGGTTTTTTAATCGTTTTTACAGTTAGGGGAGTCCGCCTTTTTAAGTGTACATGTACGTGCGTGTAAACACATTACACAATTACACAACATCATTAGAGCATAGAGCGTGCATAAATATTTTCTTTAAATCCCTCCAGTGTGAGCACGTGATTTGTCACTTCCATTTTCCAAAAAAGATGCATCATTACACGGTTGAAATCATGCTTCAGTACCACCTCTCTCTCTCTCCTTTCTCGAAGAAATGTACACTCTACAAACTATATAGAAACCTTAGAGTATCACTCGTAGCCCTTCTTCTCCGTGTAACGCGTTCCTTAGTGGCTCTCTGCAAGAAAAAAAAGAGTAAAGTTGCCGACCCAGAAATTTGCTCAACAACACTGCAAACAGTCCTCAAAACTTCGGATAAACTTCCGTGCAGCGGTTGTAGCAATGCATGTAGTCTCCAAAATGACTAAGATTACTCTTTTAATTTTTTTTTTTTTTCGCCCTTTGAGTGACTGACTACAACTGCTCTGATTGCATGTAAGTGCGCCTGACCGAGTACGGTAGAAATGTAGGGGAGGTAAGTGCGCAGTTCCCAAGTCAGCACCGTGTGTCGAAGAACGGAGTTCTCAGGTGGTTGACATTATCCACAGTCCCACCCCGCGGCACGTGCATCGATCATGTCGACACAAAAATATGAATGACTCACCCTCTGTGTAAATCTACTGCAAATTACATAATTATTACATGCAAATGCATGGTGGTAAAAAGAAAAATAGAAGCCTTTCTAGGCCATTCAGAATATTTCGTGCCTCGTCCCGAGGCCTCGTTTTGTGCATTATGTTCCCGCTTACTGCTAATTACTGGAATTACTGCAAATTCTGTCGATTATTGCTACGTTAACATTTGGAACGCTTTACACATATAACCACGTGTTTATAGTTCCAAATGTTACAGCACAGCCAGCACACTCCGGCAATACAAACAAGCGACCAGCTATCGTGCTTATCTTTTATTAATGCAGTATGATGTAAGTCGCCACTTAGCATCGAAACGAAAGGGAGAGCCTTTTAATCAGGGCCATCGCTTTGGCCGAAACCTGTTTCGTCGAACCTGTTGGTCTCTGTGTAATTTGTTTTTTCATTCCCTGTATGCACGCACCTTTCTGTTGGAAGTCTCTTTCCCTTCTTTTTCCACAAATAATCTCTCCTTGCGCGAACGAGTTCTGGCATATCACTCGGACAAGCGTCGCCTGAATAAGCGTGTCTGAGGATCCTGCAGAGCAGTCGCAGCATTCATCTTGGAGAGCACGAGGTGCATTGCCCAGTTATGAAGTGCCTAGTAGTCTTCGCTTTGGTTTTCTTCGTATCCGTAGCAGCACGGAAGACGGCTACCAACACCCGTGAGTAACAGATATCTCATCCGCTGAATACGTTGTAGTATATAGTAGGTAGTATACATCCTATTGGTTGTAACCGCAACGCTTATGGTTTTAATAGATCGGAACGTGTTCATGATAACAGTTCCGTGTACATGGTAAGCTAATCACACTCTTCAGATTAGATTAGAGTTCTCCGAAACACTTAAAAATAAAAGTTAGAAACGAATTATAAATAAAAATAAATTATAAATAAAAATGTCCACAAGGAATGTGATTAAAGCAGCTGTCGCACGATGTCTAAGATCCCATGGCCATTCTCCGAGGAGCTTCACTTAGTCTGTAGAGGACGGTGGTCCAGTCTTTCCAAGGCGGCTCTAAGAATCACTCTTCGTCTGAGGGGGCTCCCCACAGCATTTCTCAACTTCGGTTTCACAGCGTTCTTGGTTGACTGAGTCCCAATCTATACTAAAACTCCCGATTGTGTCTATCGAAGCAGTGCGGAATCGAGGGTCTGAAACGTTTTCAAGCTAATTAATGTTTATATAGCACGTTAACAGAGTTCGCAGTTCAATTTTGGAGTCGCTATGCACTTGAAGCGACTGCTGTTCATCGCGTCCTGTTGTCCGTCTCCGTGAACATTTTCTTTATCGTTGAGTATCACATGCGTGCAACGCATCTTCATCCTTACTAAACATTAGCTCGAATATCATTCCCACTTGCAACCCCTAAACCCAAATAATGCCCTTCCCACAGGATTAGTGTACAATGACTGGAGATCCTGCATGGTAGACAAGCTTCCTGAGGAGGTACGTTGGAGCCATTAAAACATCCTGCGATAGTATACACAGGGATAACCCAACTGCTTCTTGAGTCCCCGTCAACTCAGACGGTTTGTCAAATTTGTTTCATTTTCTGCTGCAGACCAGAGGAGCCTACAACACCTGCCATGACAGAGCTCGTGGAACTCAACACCACAATTTCCGAGAGGTGAAACGTTTTTACGTTTTTATTTTATATTACATTTAGAACATCAATAACCAACTCTTTTCTAACAGGGCTTACAGTGCGTGCTGGGTCATTACAATCTGGTGAGTGCACTCATTTTACGCACCCCATATTTCCTATTAGCATAATCGGTGTTTCAAAGCTACTTCTTCAATGACAGTGCTCAATTTAAAAGGGAACTAAATGACTCTCGATATCTCGAAATCTGTATATCCTCTTCCAGAGAACTTAATGTTTGTACAGATGCTTGCTGCTGCGTGTACTATGCTTTTTTGCTGGTATCAAACTGCTCAGCTCCTGGGCGATGCCACAGGAAACTACGACCCCGAATATGAATAAAACAAAATCATCAGTAAATAGACAAGTAAATAAATAGACAACGAGCACGTGATACGCCATACTTTTGTAATGGTGTATAATTACAAGTGCATTCAACTGCATCGCAAACCCACGAGTAAAAATAAGTATTCTTCTGTGTTACAGGAAAATTTATTGACGCCCTAGAACATCAGTTGGCTAGTTGTGCTAGTTATGTTTTTGTGTCTACTATGCATACTACTACAACTATGCAGTACATGTACACACACACACACACACGTGTGTATATACATTAGACGATGATGAGTACATGTACAATATGCTATGCAAATGGACTATGCATAAACCCGTATGGACATTGTGAATTATTCTTCCACGTGGTGTGGTTGGTTTTACTCGTTCTTGAGCACAGTGCCATGATGCCATGGCGAGCGATGACGTCACAGGCGTCAAAGCCTTGACCATTCCACTTGCACGGTTACAAGTGAGAAATGGCCTCTTTAGGTTAATGGCATTCCCTCGAAAGCTCGTGCATTATGTAATAGCTGTTCGTTGCGATGAATGACTAGTGAAAATACTCCGTACAAGAAACTTCCATGCACCAACTCCACAGGTACAAGGTACTCGAGTGAACCTGCAAGCAATGCGACAGGCAGCAGCTTCAGTGCAGAAGCCGGATCTGAAGGCGGCTTTCAACACATGCCCCCAAGCGGAGAACAACGTGCAGGTAATGTGGACACCATTTCCATTTCTTCATACGCGTATGGTGGGATCCTTAAGCTGTCTGGGAAAGTGCGGTTAATGTGTATTTTTTTTTAAATTTTGTGTTAGCGACGCGAAGCAACTGTGGCTATGAGCGGCGTACAGGCGTGGACAGATGGAGAGAGGACAGCAGGAAGGAGTGGGGGACAGGGGGGTTAGTATGCGTCCTGGGCCGGGTTAATGTGTAAAGATCTGCAAAAACGCAGCCTCATAAAACATTTGCTTGGTGATGGATGTGTGCATGTAGCCCTTAATTACGATCGCGACATTAGTTTCCTACACCCCCCTTGTCCCCCATTCCTTCCTGCTGTCCTCTCTCCATCTGTCCACGTCTGTACGCACAGTTGCATCGCGGTGCTAACACAGAATTTAAAAAAGTTTTCTACATAAAAAGGCTGAGGCTGATGTTGGGGAGGTATGTTAGCTTAGCTCAATTGGTAGAGCCCTGGACCGGCAATCCAGAAGATGTGGGTTCGAGCCCTACAGCTGGTTAACCTCAGCGTCAGCTGTATAGTTATAGTATAGTTGAGACTTTCTCGCGATCGCGTCGTCGTCGGCATTCGCATGTCCCCAAGGAAACGACGACAAGGGGAAGATACTATCACAGGAGCGGCGTGAACGAAAACGACGCAGACAGCGGGGAAAGACACTCGAGTTATGTTATTTGTACAATTTTAATGGGAACTTTCCCGAGATCGCGTCGTCGTCGGCGGCATTCGCATGCCCGCACAAAATTCTTGTCGCATGTGCGCTCAGTGCTGTGAGTAAGGAGGAGAATCCCGCCAGTTTACAACCGCTATCGATGGAAAGTGAGATAGCTGACTGAGTGAGTGGCTAAGTGGCTGAGTGAGTGGCAATGACTTGAACTTCTATCACGGAAAGGCGAATATCGATAGAACTTTGGCGGACGAATTTCATGGACTGCAAAAGCACCGCCTACGCACCATCACTACGCAGTGCGTGGAACAACTAAACAAGCCCCACTCGTTGACACTCGCAGCCGTATATGTGCGCTCCGTACAACTCCACGCAGAAGACCTATGTCCTCCGTAAGACATCACTTCTGTGTCTTTCCGAGACGTGGATGAAGACGGAGAGACCGATACACGTTGACGGCTTCAAGTGCTGCTGCGGGGCGCGTCGCAGTGGCAAGGGCAACCGAGCGGCCGCAGTTGCCATTTACCTGCGTGCCGGAGTACTGGCTACACCACTTGACGTCACGCTTCCTGGAGACGACGTCGGAAAAATTTGTGCCGTGCAGCTTCCCACCGGGCTCGTGGTGGCTGTGTGCTACGCGCCGCGCCGGATCGCATCCGCGACTTTATCGTTTATGTACTCGCGCCTTACCGAACGCGCAAGCTTCTCGTCGTCGGAGACTTCAACGTGGACGTTTCACTGGCCAAGAACACCACTTTCCTAAGTGATATGTCCAAACAACTGGACCTTCCGCTGTGCACCGACATTCGCAAACCCACAACATGGCTCATGCATAGACTTGGTGTTCCAGAACAGCCCCCCTCGTTCAGGACACCCCTCACCTAGCCAACCATTTCAGCGACCACAAATCAATACTCATCACGCTTAAATAAATTTGTCTACACACTTTCATCCGGCCTCATTTCACCACACGCACAGCTGACGCTGAATTTCGCGTTACACGACTCGTAACCGTCCTGTAATTTTGCAGTGACTTCGTTCTTTCATTCTTTTTGCGTGTAATCGAAGTAGCCAGTTTGTAGAATATGACTAGAGAACGCGACAAAAAACTATCCTTGTTCTGTCGTTGTAGAGTAAACGTACGTGTGAGCACGTCCGAGTAAGATTTTACCATATATATTTTGTTCAGTAGGCTTCGTAACTAACGCAAGCAGTATGAAGTTTCGCCATCAACTAATTTCATTAGCTCATCTCATTCTCTATACCGTTGAGTTTGAGTTTGAGTTTAAACGGTGCTAAAAAAAAAAAAGCAAGGACGAAGTTGAATTCGTCACCTGACGAATTCTGCAGCTTCCATAATGAACGCCTCAATGAACGAACCCCCCCAAAACAAGAAAAAACAAACAAACTAACTAAAACCATCACTCTTCCCTCTCCCTGAACTGCATCATTAATTCATTACAATTGTTGTTATCTCACATTATGTGCAACACACAAATAAATTTTTGGCAGTTTATGTGTTATATTGAGAGATGTGATAGATGAAATTTGACTCTTGGAAAGGTATTTCCGCATCCAGTTTTGCATACTGTTGTTTGTATATACATATATTTGTTCGTCTGGATCGCATAAGGGCTCCGCCCTGCATAACAGGTTGCTTTAATAGCGCCCTTTTTGCCTAACAGGTTGCTCGTGCAGTACAGTGCGTCATCACCCACTTGGAGAGGGTACGTAGAACACTTTCTTTGCAAGTGTCCGGTTACTTTTTAGCGCAGTCCATGACGGTCGACCTTACTTGCAGACGTGTCCAGTTCCAGCCGCTGCAGGTCGCCAGTGATTCTCAATACAATGAACCACACCAGAATGTATATTATACGTGGTAGGATTGTTTAAGATTCATCAAGTATGCATTATGTACATCTGTTTGCCACTGTGTACAACATCAATAAAACGCCTTGAAAGGAGTATGAAAGTCTTTCCATTGCCAGGCGAAAAACGGAAAGCTTCCACTTTTTGATCCGTTTCTCATTGCCTCACAAGACTACCTTCCCGTCCTTTGTACGTATTGTTGTTTGAACTTTATGTATCTTGCGTGTTATCCGTGGACGGCTAAAATCTTTTTTCACGTTTTATTAACATACATTTACATACACCGCGACAAAATATGGATAATTTCATAATTTAATTCACCTTTAGTTTATTGCAACTGCAACCTCTTTAACGTTTGTCATTCAAAATCTCTGAGAGCGTCACATTCAGTAACATGTATCACATGGTGCCTTTTCACATAGAACCTCACAATTTATTTACACTTCTATTTACAACCTCACACAGCCAAGAACATTGAAACAGCAGCTTGCGAAAAATGCGACGGACGATATAAACGACACGTGCAACCGGCGAACATGACAGTGACACTGCAAGACGTGTTAGGTACTTTGTGTGAAATTATAGGAATGCCCTTGCAGGCTTCAATTGCAGCAGGTGCCTGAAGCGGGAAATCGTGTGCATTTTCCGTCAACTTTTCCCCCAACACAGTTTTTTTTTCTTCTTTGCCTGTATTTCTTTTATTGAAGGTCCTCAATAGCGTGCAATCGATTACTACCAATCTCAAATGTTTACAATAGACTCTTCTATTGTAGACTGGGGATGGGACAAGACGCTGACCACATCGCGTTTAAAAATAATATTACTGCTAAAAATATTACAATAAACCTTGCGCAGAATTTATACAAAAATTACGTTTCTATAGGAACCAATTATATTTGAGAGAGTTGTGGCGACAACCGTGAGTCTTCAAGCCCGAGGGAGAAACTTGAAGTTGCAAGCGGGTGCCGAAGTGAAAGTGACGGGTTCAAGCCACGTGACGTGTGCTACATACAACTCAAATTCATGAACGTAAAAAATAAAAAAAAACATTTTTTATGGGTGCGTCACACATGTGCGATAGTTCGCTAAGCGTTAGTGACGATATAGTAATGGGTAACACCATGCGTGACTGCCGTGCTGTACCGCTAGAAGCTCTCCACGAAAGCGTTCAGATATCGACCTCGACAACAATGAACATAAAACCATTCGTAGGACATCATTACATACATTGATGGGGTATCCGCACGAGCGGCTTCATCGGGCGAGATAGCGGCGGATACGCGGGTGTGAAAAGAGCAACGTCAAAGTTGAGACACGTGACCATCTGCGTCTTACGTCACGTCTTCCCGCGTTTGCCATTCGACTAGGAAAGTTTCCGTCCGCTCGTTGCGCAATATGTCATCTGCGTCTGTCGTCTGCTAGCAAGCAGAAGCGTGCATCGCTTTGCACACCCTTCTTTCCGTTTTCCAACAAGTCTTACGTCGCTTCTTCCAGCGTCGTTCGGGTACTATTGGTGTTTCTTCCGCGATATCTTCTTGGTGTGTGTTTTCCCCCTTGCTCTCTTCCGCTGACATCTCCCTGATAAAGTCACCCGGTCAGCTCCAGTTCACGGATATTATGGGGTTGGCAGACGGCGGCGCGTCTACATGGGAGTGCTGCTTCCAACGATAAATGGAAAGGTAGGCAGGAATAATGGAGGAACAGCAATACCATGCGAAATATCTTAGGTCATTCCGAAGCACGTTGAGCAATTTGTTACGCAGAATGACTAAAAAATATTGTTTGACACGTCCTGATGCAGACGAAGGCAACTTATTTTTCGTGTGACCCTTTTCCTCTCCACCTTTCCTCTCTCAACAGAAATGATGATAACGTGGGACTGCTTTCCACCATCAAAGAAAAATAGTGCGGAAGTCACTGAACGGATGGGGAACATCAGGATTTACCCTTTCCACATAACACTCGTTCCAGTGCATTTTCACTAGAAGCTTTCAGAGCAGAATCTAAAGTTTCTAGAAAATCATCTCCATAAAATCATTCCTTGACTTTAGAACGCGAGACGAAACAGAATGCATTGAATTGCGTGAAATAAAAATACGGAAATGAATGATGGTTCCACACGTGTGCAACACAGTAAACAGTGCACAGACGCGTTCTGCGACCATATACGACCATGTAACATCGTGTGCAGAAAAAAAAAAAACATATATATAGTGCTAGCACTCACAAGGGTACGAATAGACTATGCTAAATCAGGAGCCTCAGAGTCAGGAAACAGCTGGATGAAAATCCTTAGCTTCCGACATGAGCCTCTCTCGTTTTCACGAATGTTCAAAGACTGCGCTAACGATTTCGTAATCGCAACATTGAATGTTAGGTTTCTACTTGATGCTCACCTTCTCACATGGCCGCGCTGTTCGTCGATGAACGTGTAATCACACCACATTGCATAACTCACTCTGTACACATGTCCCACTGTACCCACCCGCAAGATATTCCCACATTTGTATATCTGTATTTGTGTACGTTTGGCTTCCCGCGTGGCTTATTCAGTATTGGTATAGTTGATGTGCGCATTCGATATTATATTTAGTGTAGATTTGGCTGACTTAGTTTGCACATAGAGGGCCTCACACTGTCAACGTGTCCCTATACGTACCACTTCATTTAACGTACATTAATCAATACAATATTACGACACCAACTATTTTCGTGCATTGTAAATACTAGCAGCCCTCATTATATAGATATGTACTAAGTACTTCTAAACAATGAATGCTATCCACATGAGTGTATATATGCACAGAGTAACGCTAATAATACTTTCCTCAGTAGTACGCTCATTAATGAATATTACGTATAGTTTAACAATAGGTCTAAAACCTCCATTTTAAAATATTAATTCGTGATGCCTTCATCCCTTGATGAAACCTGCGAGGCACATCTTGCCACTGGCGCCTCCCCGAAGTTAGTCCGTCCTGTGAGAGTCAACCAGGCATCCTGACACGAGTTTTGCATATCTGTTTGTATAGACAGAAGACATTCGTAAGCTTATTGCTTGAATGTGAAAAAAAAAAAAGTAATTTTTGTGCCTGATATAATATACTTACTTCTTGAAAGCGGCTGAAGAGACAAGTGGTGAACTTCATAGCCTGCAAGAAGCAAGAACGCCGTGATGTCAGGAACTCGACTGTGCTGCAAACACTGGTGAATTAAGTTTCTCGAAGAAACCACTCTAATACGCGCTTTGTGATTTCCCCTCATAAGATGCATGCGGACACTCGGCGCCCTCTGTCGGTCTAACTTTTGCCTTTGTCAATATTGTTTTACAGCTATAGACGACCTGAGCCCCTACGCCATTGTAACGCCGCTGCGCAAAGCACGCTGGTGGGCTCTATGTATCCAGGGATCGGAACCGGTATTTTTTTCGGTCCGGTTCGGGTTCGGGTTCAGGCATATTGGTTCGGTTCGGGTTTAGCTCCGCTGAACCGAAATTATCAGCTTGAACCGGTTCAGGTATATCGGTTCGGTTCGGGTTCGGCTCAGGGAGAACCCCCCACCCCCACCCCACCCCCGCACATACACAGACAAAAAAAAATCTGTCAGCGGTCGGGGCATTTACAGGGATTGGAACAGTTACTTTTTTCGGCCTCGGTTTAACCGGTCCACGGGCAGTAATTTTGCTACATGCAAGCAAGCTTACGCTCACCGTACACGATTGTAAGAGAAAGGCGTGAGATAACCGTACAGGAGAGAAAAAAAAAAAAGGTCGGTCAGTAGTACAATTAATTCACCTGTGAACCGATTCCCGAACCGGTAACCGTATCAATTTTTTTCGGTTCAGTTCCGGTTCGGCTCAGGACAAGCAAAAAAAATCGTTCGGGTTCGGTTCGGTTCGGGTTCGTCAGAAAATAACGGTTTTTTCCGGTTTTCGGTTCGGGTTCAGTTTCGGCTCCGATCCCTGTATGTATCAGCTTTATCAGCCTATATCAGCCGCCGCGTTTTTTCCGCTAGCTTCTCGCTCGCCACAGTCAAATATAACATCGAGCCGGTCTTCTCCTGACGTCACATGTTTGTAAACACAGGGTTTTGCAGCGTCGACGGTGATTATGGTGAGCGTATAGCAGAAACGGAACGACGTCACCGCGACATGACGTCACAACATCACGCACAATGACACGCACAATCGCACCACTCGCACCAACTGACATCTCGCATCAACTGGCATCAACCACACGCACCACTCGTACACGCACATCACGCACAATGACGTCGCACCACCTTCAGCACCGGCATTAGCCGGCGCGGTAGTCAGTCGCAGCGCAGGTAGAGGGAAATAAACCTAGGCCTGCGCGCTTGTCGCCATTGTACCAGGCTCCTCACAATGAGGCGGACATCACATAAAGTGCGTCCGCTGTCTGAAGAACGAAAGTAGAATATAGGCGCAGTGCACCGCTGCTGCTGAATGCACGGACCGCTCGCAAAGGCGCGTGTATTAACGTAGTCATCGGCAAGAATATACTGCCACGCAGTTGCAGTGCCTCGCGCTTCCTGACATACCTTACTGATCATGAACGTTTGTTGTTACTCCTTGAGTAACGCAAGTGTGAAAACAGTTGTCCATATTGGCAAATTCGCGTGGCCATTTCCTGGCAGATTTCTTTGCCACATTCTGAGCACTTATACGATGTTGTCACATCAGCCGTCGCCGCCTGTATTTTTGGCTGTGCCACTATGGCTGTGCTTACCTGACAGATTTCCACTGCAGGGACCCTCCAGTAGCCTGTAAACATCGCTGCGGACCGTGATATGCTTTGCCATCGTCATGAACAATGTATATAGAGTAGCAGACGAGGGAACCCGGAAGAGCGCTCCTAGCAGCATCAAGGGGAGTTAAACCGCTAGAGTCCTGGCACTCACGTTCGGGTGGCAACGGTCACGTGATCCAGCGCGGGCACCAGACTAGTAGTTGCCGAGCGCTAGGCCGTGTTACCACGAAATGACCACGCAAATTCGCCATTGGCACAACCGTGAAAACATTGCGCGAAAATTATAAAGCTATCGCTGTCACGTCTTCGAACTTATAGGCGAAAAGGCGTGTTTTCTTCATAGTCAATTTTCCTATGTGCTGGACGTCTTCGTTTGTTTTCCTGTCATCATCATCATCATCCTCGTCGTCATCATTACCATAGCTGGGGAGAGGTTTTTCGCAATAGCTTCCCGGAAGAAGACCCCAATTTACTGAGGACCTTCTGACCTAACCGGCGGCACAGTCTCATGCCCGCACCGCCTAGTGCGTGCCTGGGAGGGGGGGCGCCCCCAGACCCCCCCCCCCCCCCCGCCCAATACGTCAAACCCAAACTGACCCAACCTCGCTAAAGTGAGGTGAGCCCCTTCTGGAAACTACTGCAAAAAACCAATCCCCCATAGCTGCCACGAACTTTTCGCGAACCCGAGAGTTTCGCAGATGAAGTGGCTAGGCTCGTACCTTCTACCTAGGCTTCGAACCTTAGAGGCGAAATGCGTTTTTTTTCCGCTTTTTTTCCACATTCAATTTTCCTATTTGCTGGACGTCTTCATTTGTTTTCTTGTCATCGTCATCATCATCATCATAGCTGCCACGAACTTTTTGCGAACCCGAGAGTTTCGCAGGCGAAGTGGCTATAGGCTCCGAGCAGAAGACGATGCGGGCTGACGTCACTGTCTCTTCCTCCGTACGAATCGTGGGACAAGCGGAAGCTCTGGTTTCTGCTCTGGTTTCGCCTCTCCGCACTTCTGTTTCGGTTTGAAATCTACACCGTTTCAGAACGAATTACTCGCGCAAAATCAATACGAAAGCTCTAATGCGAGGGTGGTTCCATAAGTTTCCTGCCCGAGGTAGAAAATGCGCGCGAATTTGAAAATGCGATTGAGGACGCGTGGCGCCATCTGTTAGAGGGCCGGAGCACCACCCTCAACCCTCTCCATGCTTTTGTCGGTTGGAGGGCGGCATTTCAAACAGCCAGGATGCACACTTCAGTTAAAATGGAAAAAAATCGAGTACCGCGCTGTGATAAAATTCTTGACAAAAGAGGGACTTTCGCCTAAAGATATTAAAGCGCGACTGGACAACGTGTACAGGGAAGCCTCTCCGCCGTACACAACGGTAGACTGGGCTAAGCAGTTTCGACTGGGGCGAGAGTCCATTGAAGATGATCCACGCGATGGTCGTCCAGTGGAAGTGGTGACACAAGAAAATTTGTCTCCTGTCGAGGAGGAAGTGCTGAGCGACAGGCGTCTGAAGGTTAAGGAAATCTCAGAAAGGCTGGGGCTTTCCAAAACAACCGTTTTTCGCATCATCGGCGAGGGCCTTCACATGAAAAAGGTCAGTGCGAGATGGGTGCCACGACTTCTCTCGTCAGTTCAAAAGCAACAGCGCGTCGTCTGTGCCAAAGAGTTTTTGGAGCTCTGTCAAGAGAACGAAGAAGAAATATTGAAGTCAATTGTCACAGGGGATGAGACTATTGTGCTCTACTATGATCCCCTTTCGAAAAAGGAGTCGATGGAATGGCGCAAACCAAGAGAAGCACCCCCAAGAAAAGCCAAGGTCACACAATCCACAAAGAAGATCATGGCAACAATATTTTGGGATTGTCACGGGATCCTCCTCATCGACTTCAAAGAGAGGAACACTACAGTGAATGCGACTTATTATGCTTCACTCCTGCACCGACTGCGAGACGCCATCAAGGAAAAGAGGCGCGGCAGGTTGAGTCGAGGTGTGCGGTTGCTACAGTACAATGCCCCTGTCCACACGGCTTCTGTTGCCAAGGCTGCACTGAAGGAGTGCGGCTTCGAATAAATCCACCACTCACACTACAGTCCAGACTTGGCACCGAGTGACTACTTCCTGTTCTCAAGCTTGAAGAGGGATCTCAGAGGACGGAGATTTCAAAACGATAGTGAGGTGCCAGAGGCAGTTTTCCAGCATTTTGCGGACAAAACTTCGGACTATTTTTACAAGGGTATAAGAATGCTGGTTGAAAGGTGTCAAAAGTGCATCGAAGTTAAGGGTGACTATGTCGAAAAGTGATACACTTGTTTCGTCTCTATGACTATGAAAAGTTGGTCGGGCCGGAAACTTATGGAACCACCCTCGTAGGTGTGGGAACTGATAAGCTATCAGTTCGTGCCCTCGAAAAGGAGTAGCGTGTGGGAATCACATGATAGTAAAGGGGGCGTTTTTGCAACATTTAAAAGCACGAGCGGGGTTTGACGGAGATGATTCTTGGCGGGGAGTGTCGGGCAAGACGGAGCAGCCGCAGATGTAAGCGAAATAAATCCTTGTTGTTGCTGATTGCATTTTGTCGTTGCTGTGTTTTCCTGGCGGGTGCGGCGGACGGGCTGACGCCCCGAGGTTGTGGAAACACGGGTTTCCACATAGGCTACGAGGGGATTGCTTCTGTAGGGCACGACGCTCACCGACATGGACCCGAACGAAGGTCACGTAACACGTGAACGACGTGACCACGTGACCTTCTGACGCCACTCGCTCAAACGTCGTCTACCTGTGCATTGCTGAAGATGGCCCAGCAAGGCCGAAACAGCTGTCCAGTGCTGGTATGGCAGCGTTGAGCACTTATGAACACATATTTTACGTGCAGCCAAAGAGCTTCGGCTACTTTTCTTCCTTGCAGACAGATGGTCGATTCCACCTCATCGTAGTATAGCTATAACTTTAGATATGAAAGTATCATATGGGCGCATTTCACCGCCCAGTCGCCGGGAAAATTGGTAACATGTATTCTGTATAGTATACTACACAGCTACAAAATTTGGCATGTTAAGAGGCATGCTGCTCACCACCATTGGGGGCTTCGCACATTTGTCGACTGCAAGTTCGAACCGGGTACCCTTGAAGTCGCCCACTGCTGAGAAGAGCAGCGCCGTATCGACAAAGCGATCCGGTTTGATCTGCAAAAGTGACCAGTAATGTCTGCATCAGCCGAGAGAATAGAGGAAGACACACAAATTAGACGATATACTCACTGCATTCGCCAGCCTCAGTATACACTGCAGGCCCTGCACAATGTACAAAAATATGACATAACCATTCGCATGTACGCCCAATGAACTTCCTGAAAGCAGACTGGCTACAAAGCAGATAACATTTGCGCTCACTGCACAGCGAAAATTCTATACTGACAAATTTGGTCCGACCCGGATTTAGAATATTGGCACACTCACCGTTAAGAATTTGTAAAAACTGCCGACTGTAACGTTGTCAACACACTCCTGGAATTTAGGCGAGACCTGAAAAAAATGATGTTTATTCAGCTCTATCGCCCGTGGATGCCAGCAATTTTCCCGAACAATAACAACATCGTCGCGATGAATGAGGAAATGAGGCACTTTGAACATGCATACAGGGTGAGGGAAAGTGCCTCAGGACGAGAGCCGCCGATATTTCGAACAGAGACTGTGGGAAGAACGAAAGAAGAACACAGAAGAACAGCCCCTGTTCAAAATTTCTGCGGCTCTCGTCCTGAGTCACTGCTCTTCACACTTCCTTACCGGTTAGCTGTATTTTCTACCCTTCTACATACACACAGGACGTCTTCATTATTCGTTACAGAATTTTTGTGAAAAAAAAAAAGCTGTGAGATGATAAAGATGATTCAGGTTTTAATGGCGCATCTGCTGTGAGAGCAGCAAAGATACAGCCTTCCAGGCGCGGATCGAGGGGGGGGGGGGGGGGGGCAGGGGTCCAGACCCCCCTCAATTCCAGACTTCAACATAGGGTTCAATGGACTAATCCCAGCATGCACGTGGTACTTGCCCACAGTGGACCCCCCCTCGGGAAAATCCTAGATCCGCCCCTGCAGTTTTTGTAGGTGGGTTATACGGTCAGAAGGACATATTCTCTCGAAGAGAATGTGCAATCTCTAACTACTATAGGTGTCTAATAGACCTTTCCCGGTAAACAAATAACGTCACACTGTTCGACAGCGCCACCAATTTGGTACAGTTGAACTAATCTCGAAGCTAGGGGCGAACAAGGTCGCGCCTGAAAGCCAGGGTCTTGAGGGGATTTCGATGGTCCCTGAAAGGGACGCGACCTTCGGTCCTACTTTTCCTTCAATAGGAAGCAGCGAAAAACTACCCATTCGTGGAACCCAGCCCGCCCCGTCAGATTTGTTTCGCTTTCAGTCTGTCTACCAACGTCATGATGACGTTTCGCGGGTCTATTACCTAAAATTCACTAACTAGCCCTATTTTATTAGGGTCCTTCTCGCAAAACAGAGCAGAATGGGAGACAGTCCTCGTATCTTTTAAAACTACCGAAACGCGTTGAAATATCCTCGCCGAATCTTGTTATGCAAATGAATCAAAACCAGCGGTGGCCGTCTCTGCCAGCTCCTTCTGGCGTGTTGCGAAGTCAGATCATCCGAGCACTTTTATAGGGTTCCAAGAATCGTCTGCTACAGCGCGCGTGCAAGGCGACCGACCGACTGCTCTGCGTCAGACGCAGGAAGGGCGGCGCCAAATACAACAGCAAAAAGAAAGAAAAGAAGATGCGCGCTTCACTATTGGGCGGATGACGTGACGTCACACACTGACAGTGGAGGGAAGATGCTCTTCTGACCCGCGAGATTTGAAACCTCCCTCTCTTGCTTTTTGTGCGAATATGTGGTTTGTAATCCTAATCTCCACGCCTCATGGCACTTTTTTTTTTCGAGCCATCCTGTTTTCTTTTTGCATTGTTGTCAAAGTAACAGCATCTTTTATCCCATAAATAGGAATTTTTGCACTTTCTGATTTTTCCGTCGGTGTAAAGGTGACTGCCTCCCGTAGGTAGCCCTCCTACTTGATATCAATACACACTGATTCTTGAAGAAGATACACAATTTCCCTGAGTATCCTTAGGGAGTTGAGGATACTCAGATGATTCCCTCGTTTTTAAGTTAGGGAAATAATGACTTACATAAAGCTCACCCAAAGTAATGGTTTTGTTGGGAGTTCGCGACGCTTCTATCCGAGTTCAAATACAGCAACCGTGTTTTGTATAGTAGCGTACCATTTTCTATACAAATCTTATCTTATGGACTGCCCTGTCCACCATCGGGAACGCGAGATCTTACAGCATGGGATGCATACAACCGACCACAACCCCTTTACCATAGACAAGGTGCTGGGCCCCTGATCCAGTAGCGCTCACATGCACCAAGGTCTCCGTCACCTTTGGGATTTCCTGTCCAACAGGCCTCTCTACCATGCTTTGATCGCCTGAATCTCCGATGGGGTAACTTCGCCAATCATCCTGGTGGTTACCGTGGTACAGGGAGCGTCCCTACGAAGACTACTGAGGGACGCTCGCATGTTTTCCGCGGTGGGTAGTCGTCTTGGACTATCCAAATCCCAGAGCAAGAGGGTTAGCACACCCCTTTCTCTCCTGAGCCTACCATCATCTCCCTCTTTCACCCTCCCCTCTTCTCCCTCCCCTGGGTGCATAGAGCCGCCACTTCAGAGCAGGCTGACCGCACTTCCCCCTACATAACCCCCCTCCCCCAACCTAAAATTAATACGCATCTCCATCATCATCATCTTTAACTATCTACAAATGGCACAGGGGCAGCGCCTAGCCTGCTGGCCGGCATCAGCCCCATCTCATCATCGTCTCTCTCTCATTGTGTGTGCGTGTGTGTGTACAAATCCCCACTACGTTGTCCCGCGCGTTTGTACGGAACAAATAACTGAGATGTAACCGATATGAATATGACTTGAAACTCCGAATGGGTTGAATCTGCCGCATGTATAGGGACGATGAGCTATACTTTGCACCACACAAAAGTGATTGTCAGACGGTGAACTTCGAAGTTGAAACAAGACTACAGCGGTTCACGCTACCCCCAAAGAGTCATTTACCAACCCTGATACAAACTACTTCTTTAGCTGGAAAGGCAAACTGGTGGCACTGAGGTTTTAGCAAAAGGAGACCGGGTGCACTTACCGTTGCCGGAATTTCTTGCCTGATGCAATCCAGGAGTGTCACTCCCTTCTTGCCCCCATCGACTTCGGATACCAACGAAAGGGCTGCACCGATGCAATACAAAGACGACGTTACTCACTCGAAACACATTCGAAGTAAAAGAAAAGTGCCCCAGTACAGGCAAGCCACAGTGAACAAGAACCCAAAGAAGGCCATTGACTAAACGGCGACTGCCCGCCAGCAAGTGATACGCGCCTGCAAAACAAAGCGTATATCTCGTCTAAATGCGTTCCTGATATGAATTATTGCGTTTTACTCGTCGGACAATCCCAAGCAGCACAATGTACTCAAAGTCGAGTGCAATGGGGGTGGACGGTATGTGTCTTACCAATATGTTCCTTTCCTTTCACAGGTATGTTCAAGGCCTTTCACCTACCCGTCCACCCCCATTGCACTCGACTTTCAGTACATTGTGCTGCTTGGGATAGGTCATGTTTATGATAGATGTTACGTTATCTTCCTAGCAAACAGTCTGAAAGTAACGGCTACTGTTGTGTGAAAATAAACTAATAAGGCAGCCCAGTCCTCGTTGGTGTAATTGATGACGCGGCTACGATCGAAAATGCACAACGTGGCCACAAAGCCGTTTTGCCAAAACATACAGATTGCGACTGTGATACGGAACGCACCGAGCCACAGCTGTGGTGTGTCTGAAGGGCAGAGATCCGAACCAGAGCTGAGCGCGAAGCAGAAACCTCTATAAACAGTTATTTTGTGCAGAACCGGAACTGAGCCGAACCGAAGCTGAACCAAAATAGATCTGAAGTAGTTGCCTGACCGCGAAACGGCCAATCGTTCCACTATGTTATGAAAATCTGCTCTGAAGACGCATGAACATCGTCATCAGTTGCTTTAGCTCGAGGAGGTGGTATAGGGACAAAGACATAAAACACAAGTAGACAGGACTAGGACTGTGACAGACTAGACTAGGACTTTGTGTCTTTGTCCCTACCACCTCCTCAACGGGCTCAACCTTAAGGGAATGACACCGTCCATATCGATACACCAGCTTGCTCTGCTCAACTTTAATCGCGTCGTTGTTTGAGTGTCTCAGCCGTGAGAGGTCATATGCCATCATCAAAGCTGCGTCAAGTAGCCGGGCTTACAGCGTATAGAGATAGTTCTGTGAAAGGATGCAATGATCAGTTTCGTAGCTTTTTCGATCCTGTGTTAGCACCGCGAAGCAATTGTGGTTATGAGCGGCGTACAGACGCGAACAGACGGATAAAGGACAGACGGAATGGGCCGACGAGCTTCATTGTGAGGACCAGAGGTCCATTATCATTCCACAGTTGCACACTGTTTACAGAAGATTATAAAAACGAAAGCTCACGTGGAGGGGATTTCAAACCACAGTTGCGTGTACGCGTCAGTACTTGTTCCTATACGTGAGGCAAAGCGTGAGGTGCTTTCGCTAAATGACAGATAAGGAAGGACACAAAAAAGGAGAAAAGCTCCTTCGTTTAAACGCAAAATAATGATTCCGATCCATGAGTCGGCGAAGATCGTGCATTCCTAACACAGAAGGGTTTGTTTTAACTCCTTTTTGGGGAGTACACGCTTGCCACATATATTACTCCCTTTGGAGTGGACAATTCCTCTCCATTACCCTCGTTAATGAGTCCCCTCACTCCCTTCAGTGGAGGGTAATGGAGAGTAATTGTACACTCCAAAGAGCGTGATATATGGGGCAAGGGTGTACTCACCAAAAAGGAGTTACAACAAACCATTTTTTTTTAAAGAGTGTACTACGATTTTCGCGTGTTTGATGCTCCCACAAACCACGACCAAGTGACGCAGGGGTCACCCGCCCACTCATGTCAATTGGGGACCGGGTTGCCAGTTTCGACTCCCGTCTGACAGGAATTTCATGGCATACAAGTTGCTCAGGTGCGCCGCCTTGCCGTTACACAAGGCACATGACTCGATAGGTACAATTTGGTGTCTGTCACTTCTCGAGGCTCCCAAACACCAATGAACCAGTAGCTACGACTCCAAAGCTTGCCACGCTCCATAATAAGGAGCTAATGCCGACGCAGAGGGTAGAGCACTGCACGGGCCCGGGCTTACCCGAAAGCCCGTGCCCGGCCCGCTGGCCGGGCCGGGCCTCCTTTGCGTTTTTTATGCGGGCCTGGGCCGAGCTCGGGTTTCAGCCACCGGGCCCGGGCCGGGTACGGGCTTGACAACGCCGACCATGGTCGGGCATGTACGCCAACATATTTGGCGAGACTGGACAGCTGAATTTTAATGTCACCTTTTTTCTTTTTTTTCATTGGGTATGGTGTACCATGGTATTCTCATCTGAGAACTATCACTTTATTATATGTGATCACGCTTATTTCGTGCAATGGGGCTGAATTTAACACGTGCACTCACACACATTTGGGGACGTTTGGTGTAGCGGGCGCGCTGAGCAAGTTCTGCACGAGGGTCAGTTATGTTAGGTGTTCTGACATATTTCGTTCGCGTGAGTGTTCGAGAATGGGGAATAACACCGGTGCATGCGCAATAGAGCGGAAATGAGTCTCTCTTGATCCGCAAGGTACATATCGCCCACGCGCCACTGCGCGCTGCCTTCCCAAGCAAGCAAGCAAGCACCAAGCACACAGCGGCTTGCCGGCAGAGAAACACAGCCTGTAAAACACAGAGCGTACATCCTCACTCTCCACCAATTAGCTGGGTCCTTTTCCTCGCTGTGCTCTTTCAATACGCGGATTTGAAGGGAGACGAGAGCAGAGACCAGAGCATAGCGCACGTCAAAAGAACCCCAGGTGGTCCAAATTATCCGCATTCCTACCCTGCGGCATGTGCAACATGTCACCACACTGCACAGACAAACCCTACGTGTAACATCACAGTACCACAGTAGCATTTGTGCTCTTTAGTAAATCTAAATACGCCTCCGAGCCTCGAGAACACATAGAGCAGAGGCGGGCTTGGGCCGGGCCTGAGCATGGAAACAGTCGGGTACAGGCTGGGCCCGGGCTGGAAATGTATAGAAGACGTCGGGCCCGAGCCGGGTGCGGGCCGTAGCAGCCGGACCTGGGCCGGGCACGGGCCTGAAAATTAGGCCCGTGCAGTGCTCTAGTAGAGGGCACAGCTGCTACTATAGTATGGAGGACCTTCTTCATGGCGGCTGGAATGACATGCAACTCTGCACACCGTTGTCAAACCGCTGAGACTCCATACGTATACTACTTTTTACTAGGCAGTAATGAATAGTGAATCGGCAGTCTGAATATTTCAGTTTTTCGAAATTCGAAGCCAATAATTCTGTATTCGATTTTCCAGATCGAACACGGAACTTACATTCGAATTTCGAATTGAATCGATGTTCCTTTCAAACCGAATAGGTTCGAAAAGTTCCCAAGATGCACACGTGAAGGCGAAAACGGCACAAGATAAGATAATATATTATTATCATATTCGATTTGGTTTCATTCCCTTCGTATTTTCTTTAGCTATGTATCCCTATTCGCTTCGCTTTTAAAATAATTATCCGCACATGCCTACTTTTTACTAGCCCACACTTGCATTTTCTTCGTTGGTTCATCATCATTCAAATAAAGTTGTTGTTGTTGTTCTTCGTTGGTTTTACCTTGCTTGCATACCAACCATGTTGTCATACACGCAGACAATATGGTCCTCAGCCTGTGCTTCGCCTTTAAGCACATCACAACGACTTCACTTTATAATTTAATGATTTATCGCTCTGACAAATTATCACGAATCATCCCGCAAAACGACAGATCACAGCACTTGAGTTTGAGTACCAACAAAAAGAAAGTTACACTCACCTAAGGTCCAGACAAAAGCAGCTATCGCCAGTTCTCCTGCGTTCCCCATCTCTGCCACCAACCACACCGTCGAGTTTGCGCCTCTCTTATGGTATTGCCCTTAAACCCTCATACGAAAGTACGCTTTCTCTTCTCCTCTGGCTCGCACGTCTCGGGAAAACACCCCGGCTTTTGGTCTTCTACCGACGACGAATCAGCAGATCCGATAGACAACGACACACTCAGCTAACCATAACCTTACAAACGCCAACATAACCTTCGAACAAACTGTTGGCAAGACATGCCTCTTCTGCTATGCGGGCTCCCCTGAAGAGTCTTTCGAAAAATGTGACCGCAGTTCAGATCGGTCCCGCCGCAGAATCGTCGTCACGCTTGGAATCCCTGACGCGCCTTTTTCATAGCATTTTCGAGGTATATGAGAGAGGGCGAAAGTGTGGCACGTGCCTCACGGACTCTGTGTCACGGACACAGCAAATAAAAGTAGGCCTAACAAAAAAAAAAAAAAGAAACAGTCCAAAATCACACCAGCCATTCATTATGGCTGCGTTTTTGTTTCGAAGCAGCCATCAGTTTCGTTTTTGTCATGCAGCAGACGCGCTTCTGCACGTTCGGAATGCAGACGAGACGCCCGCGTGTGTGCATACAGAGCTGATGTTTGGATAGTAGAACGGATGCATTTCGTTTTCATTATCGCGTAGCGGCTCCCTTGGGAAGGATACAGTGTGCTCGGTAGGCGTAATATTTATGCAGATTGTGGTATTGCTTTAGCGGTATATTTGCACAAACGGCTCTGATGTGCTAGGCATATTCGTCCCGCCCAGGGATTCGTTTCCAAAAGTGTCTTTTTTTTTCGACGCATGACTGGTTTTATTCGAATGCAAAGACGTGAATGGGTTTCGTAGAAATGGGTGGTGTACGCGTTATCGGATGGCGTTGGCGAAGAACGCGGTATACGTTTGCATCTGTAGGGAGCGTGAATACTATATGCGTGCAGGGTGCCTCAGTAGTGGAAGATAGGGCACCCAGTGGGTGGCATTGCCAAGAGATGCAGCTGATAATGTCTTGCGACTAGCAGTGGCGTTTCAGTCAAAAGGCAAAGAGAGCAGTCCACTGACGTCACAAAGGAGGACCGAGTTGCCGTCTTACAAAGTGCGTGGTTCAGAAGGAAATGCCAATTTCATGCTCATATTGCGCCATTGAAATGTTCTGGTACGTGTGTACTATCCTGTGGTTGTCGTTGGACACCAGAAGAATGGCAGTTGCTAAGTCATCCACTTCTTGTTTCGAATACACCATTGCGATTCAAATCCATTTTCTTTCGCGCAATCGTGTCAATGAAGTAATTTCTGGAGTAAGCTTTGTTTGTTATGTGTTACGTGGGTGTTGTAAGCGCATGGTTTCGGAATGGGTAAATTCCGGATGGACACTCACGCGCCGAGTTGTACCAACATTGTCAACACCAGTGGCGGATCTAGGGGGAGGGAAGGGGGGTGACTGCCCCCACCCCCCCCAAAAAAACACGTCAGTTTATACATGGGATTTCCTTCTCTTCCCTCCCCACTACGCATTCCGACAAGGAAACCGCCCCCTCCCCACCAAACTGACGGTCCGGATCCGCCCCTGGTCAACACCACCTAGAAACGAAGTCCATCATATCGCTCAAAACAGTGGTGGTCTTGGGGGAACTATACTCGGCGTATGGTCGCGGCCACGCTCAGCCGGGCAACGTCACGACTATTGGAGGGGCGATCGTGCGTCCTGGGCCGACTTCACAGGGAACTGCCGACATTTGTCTTAAAGCGTCTAAGGAAAACGCCCTGACAAGCACAGCCGGCGCACGGATTCGAACAGTCACATCCCAGTCTCGGCATGATCGCTTAAACGACGTGACATAACAATTAAGAGTCCGCCAATCACGGCCGTGCTTGGAGGCTCTAGCTATATGGAGACGAACCGCATGGGTAGCCACAGAAAGTCGGCGTTCGAAATAGTCTGAAGCAGAAGATATATATGCCGACGCAGCGAAGGAGGGAAAGGGGACGCGCTAAGCCAACGCCACCTAGATACAGAAGGCCTCCTCTTCCTCCTTCGCTACGTGACATATAAAGTCAGAATTCGTCTGTTACTGCGATTCGTCGTAACATCACCCTTTTTCACGTATAACCTTACGCGTAACATCACGGCACCATTATTTTGCGATTCGCCTTTCTGTGAATTCAAGAACTAGCAAATGACTGCAGCAGACTTGGAACGTGTAGCCTGCAAAATCCGCAAAAATCTGCAAAATCTGAATAGACAAAAAGTGCAACATGCTTTCCAGCAAACCAGTCTTGAGAAAGATACGGGACCGTTTTGCGCTTTATTATCAAGATTTCCCACTTAGTACGCGAGGATGTTCAATCACTACTCGCAGATAACGGTGGTTCGTCTCCATGGCTACGACCGCTGAAAGCACGTTCATGATTGGCTACCGCCGTTGAACACACAATCCCGATTGGCTGACTCGGAGTTGTTACGTCACGTCGACGAGTAAGCAGGCTGTCTCTATCTTTAGGTGGTGTTGACTATAAGCATTCCTTCTGGCGTTAAGAGAGTTACGTAGAACGTGATGTCCATCCTCTCTGGGTTAGAGCCTCCAGCCAGTTCGGTTAGAGCTGTAGCCCAAGTTAGCCAAAGGCTGGAGCTGTGATAGAGCTTCGGCTTTATCTTGGTTTTAGCCAGGGGGCTCTCACTAGCATTTTCTCTGTTTGCATATTTCACCATGACAAGCGTTTCGAACGCATATTGCACGTTGCACAGGAAGCAGACACCTCTACCCGACATTTCAAAAGCTTATAGGACGCGTGAGACGTCAACGAAGAGTGCAACCTGTTGTTCCAGACATTCAGAATTTTAAGGCCTGTTCCGACATATAGCAGCGCGCTATAGCGCTACAAAACAGCGCGCAAAAGCAGCGCTTACTGCTATCGGACGGTTCGCACTTGTACAGCGGCGCTAGCGCTATAACTTAGCGGAAGTTCGGTGGTCGTTTACCGTCTCTTCCATCATGGCGCTTCCAGAGTTCGACAGCATGCGGACGAACAAGTTCGATCAACTGAATGAACGCAAAAGTACCACATTTTGGATGGCAAACTCGCCGGTCCCAATGCGGCCGCCGTGCCGTGAAAAGCGAAGCCAAACAACTCCACGACTTCCTCGACGCCATCGCTGAAGGGTCACCTCATTGGCCAACACGAATGTAGTGCTAATATTAGCGCTGACACGAGCTCAACTCCAGCGAGCGCTAGTTTTTAGTGGTTTGGAGCACTGCGAGGAGGAAAATATCGCGCCATTTTATCGCGCTATACAGCAAATCGCTATATGTCCGAACCACGGTCGGAACTGGCCTTCAGATCCAACGGTCAACGCAGCATCCATTCGAATATTTCACGCCTCTATGTTGTCATATAAACACACACACACACACACACACACACATCCGCAGTGGTCAATCGCTTCATCTCAGGTCGTCGGCCTATAGCTGTTTGGGATCACAAGTCACGGAATGACCTCCGATACTATACCAAAAGAACAAAAAAAAAATCAAGAACTAAATGATCGGAAAATGAAAGAGGAGTGACGGCTCTTCCTGAAGGCTGTAACCTAAATGCGCACCAGCATGTTCAGTCATACCCTAATGACACACTGCTATAATTGACACACATAATGAAATCCGGAGAAATCACGATGCTCACGTGCATCATGGTCACGTTCATGTCGCATTATATCCGTGTGTGTTCCTCGCGTCCAGTTACATGACACACTTAACGTTCGTTCGTAGGAAACGAATGTTTTTAGTGTAGTCGGTGCACGGTAATCGAAGTTAGGTAGTACAGGGTGCATCAGCAACCATGTCAAAGACTTTTAATAGACAACCACGCTACGGAAAGGTATGCAATCAACGACATTCTGTAGGGAACTTTTGCCACGTACGACAAGTGCATTTAGCAAATTTCATTCCTTGAATTGAACTTCTAAATTAGTACCAGTTTCTAAACTACGGGACTAGCTCATCCTGTATATTATTTGCCTATTGTATTTTTCGTGGAAATACACAAATAAATAAACAAACAAACAAATAAACAAATTCACTAAGTCAACGTTACCCTTTTTTGCCAGAAACAGAAAGCTCCTGCCAAACCATTACAAAATATATTCCCTACTACAATGGCAATCGCTGAAGAAGAAGCAAAAAAAAAAGAAAAGAAAACTGTGAAAACTGTTGGATACACAAACTGTTGGCCACCTTTATTTCTGCGTCAACAAGCGACCTGAGGCCTGAGGGCGAGGGGAACGTGAACGTGCTCCTTCAGTTTCTCTTTTGCGGCTTATGCGGATAGCAGTACGGTTCGACTCTGAATTATATCCTTGACAGGACATCTGAAACAAGAGTGAGAAGCAAACAGGAAGAAGAGGGTCACCACTTTCTTCCGACGCTTCTTGCGTTCACGAAGAACTGAAGGCCAGTTCCCACATATAGCGCTTTGCTACATAGCACTAGAAAATTGCACTATATTTTCCTCCTCGCATTGCTACGAACCGCTATAAAACCGCTCTTGTCGAAGTAGAGCCCCGGTCAACTTTTCTAGCGCGATATTGAGCGGTGACTCTGCGTTAACCAATCATGAGATTCTTTCAGCCGTGACGTCGCGGAAGCTGGGGTTTGTGTTGCTTCCGATCACTCGAAGCAGCAAGGCGGGAAGACGACGAAGACGACGACGACGCGAAAATGGCCCCGAGTTTCATCTGCCAATGCATGTGTGTTGGTTATAAGTCTGGTATCGCGATCACAGCATCGAAAGTGTCATCCCCCTTGATGCTGCGGATACCCGACGCCGACAGTAAGCAATCACGGTAGCACCGGTGCATTACGTCGCAAAAAGATATCCCGTGGCCCCAGCGGGATAGCGCTATGTGCTCGGTTGTATGTGAAAACGGCAAACGGAAAAACAGCGCTAGGTTTCGAGCGCTATTTTCTAGCCCTATAGAGGGAAGCGCTATATGTGGGAACTCGCCTTGAGCCATAGCCCGTGTCCGGCAATTTGCGCATGCCGAAACGACAGCTTTCCCATTGTTTTTATTATTTTTTATGTATTGGCATTGTAGCAGGGTGCATTTTTTAACGGAATTGGGCAAATCCGACGTGCGCTTTCTGTTTCTGAGTAAGAAAACGTTACGTTGACTTGGAAACTTTCGGCGTGCGATTCAAGAAATTTCATTTCTTGCAATTTAAATTTTATGAAATTATGACAAAAGTTCCCCATTGCTACATATAAACGTCGTTGGTCGCGCATTTTTCCACAGCGTGTTTTCTTTATTAATTTTTTTACGTGGTTACTGGACACCCCGTGTTATCGATGTTGATTTGTCAGCGTTGTAAACGTCCTCTGACAGAAACATGCTATCCTTAGGGACAACAACAACAACAATAAAATTCTTTGGGAAGAGTCGTTGGAGAACATTGCTAAACGTAACATGGATCGTAAAACACTTTCACCGTTTCCACGAAAAAGTAAAATGGAACTGTGTCCTGAAGGCTTTGACGGTGGAAGACGAGATGTCAGAACTGCTGCCTCCCCTTCACCCAGCGTGATCCTTAAAAACGAAGCTGTTTCTGGGAGTCCCACACCAGAAAATGTAAGTTTTGCTCACGGTTTTCGCAAGAAAGACACACTAAGACGCAAGACACTTTTTAGGGGTCTGATTGATTGTAAGTAAAAATGTTTTGGGGTGCACTCTGTTAAAAGAGCCGTCGTCGCCAACTCACATCGCTTTACCCCTAGAAGGGGTAGACCTCTAAGCGACTTATAAATGTCGTGACCTTTATTTTTGGAATGACACGATTTTTATTTAAAGGCTATGAACAGATTGCACAGTTCTGAAATCGCATCAGGGGTCACTTCACTCTCATAGAGGTTAACTCTCTCCATCTGCGCATACCATCTGTTAGGTCTTCGTCGCGTAACCATCGTCATCTCTGCGGAGTGAGGGGTGCACTTTCTGCGCACGACACGCTTTCTATCCCACACATATGAAGGATGCGTGAAGAAGCCCTTCCTACGTTACAACCTCAATACCCGCCACCCACTTCCGGGAGCAAGGACTTCGGACAGATTTGACGGGGACGTCGCTTTACGGTGAGTCGCTTGCAGGTTCCCACCTCCAGTGTGGCCGATGCCGATGAGGCCATATTCTTCCGACCACCTATTGATCTACTATACCCTCTTCGACGCATGGTGAAGCGACCACTTTCTGATAGAGCTAGATTACGCAAACTTAATTAGAGGAACGAACAGGCAAAACGAACGTAACGAATGAACACTTTTACTATGAAGACAGACTGTCAAGAATTGTACGAAGATACTAATGGGCAACACCAAGTCATTTACGTCCCTTGGTCTTGATTCCACGGTGTACGGCGTCACTAAGCTCAACAAAGGAAGAGACGATGTGCTTTGCTCTCGCCAATAGACCTCTCCCTGTTTGTAAACAAATGACGTCATAGTATTCCACAGCGCCACCAATTTGGTAGAGTTGACCTACGCTCGAAGCTATAGGGGCGAACAAGGTCGCACACGAAAGCCAGGATCTTGAGGGGATTACGATGGTCCCTGAAAGGGACGCGACCTTTGGTCCTACTTTTCTTTCAATAGGAGGCAGCGAACAAGTGCCCATTCGTGGAACCCAGCCCCCTCTCCTTCCGATTTGTTTCGGTTTCAGTCTGTCTACCAACGTCATCATGACGTTTCTCGGGTTGATGTCTATTAAGTGCACCATCGGATTGATCCCTTGCGCGCGTTATGTCGTCTTTCCCGAGCGCCTACTGCCTACCAAACTCCTATACATGCAGTATGCAGATCCCTTTAGCACATCGTATCTTCCCCCCCGTATCTTCCCACACCGTATCCCCCACGTGGCCGTAGGCAAGCTCATCGTCACTATGAAGGCCCCTTGAGACCACGAGCACGGTCCGAAGGCACAAAACTGCGTGGAACGGGTTCGTCGTTCTCTTCTGTTCATTCTGGAGTCGTGGTCCCTATACACTCTGCTGGTCATCACCATTCGTCTCATTAAGAGTCTAGAGCTCTAGTAAACTGGTCCTGTTCATTATTGTGAGGGGGAACCGCAACAACACACCAATATTGTTTGGACGTTAGGACTCGAGAGCATGGTGTAGTTCTCATTCTAAAGAGGAGCAAAACAATCAATCAGGTAGGTTCCTATACACACCCGGCCGTCTTCCTAATTCCCTGCCTTACCGAACTGGGACGCTTGTTGCTTAGGTGACCCTTATGGTACAGTGGTGGACCAAAGTTACGGACTTACAAACATGGGCCTAGGTAACCCAGTCACCTGTCTGCAAGTTCGTACGATACCATTTGCAGCTAGCGTGTCACTCTGAGTAAGTGAGTAACGTGTTCCGTGAACTTTTGTTCAGCCCTGTACATACCTGGAGAGCACAGCCAATCTCGGAGCAAGTGACTGGACTGAAGTAGACACGCTATTAGGGTTCATCTTCAAAGTGGACAATTCTACAAAGTGCAAAGGAACCGCATGTAGTGTTTCTCGACATCGAGCGTCCGTTTGACACCGTATCCAATTAACACAGTGGTGCAGGCCATCCATTTAGTCCATTTAGCTAACATCGGAGGGAGGAGTGTCGCAAGGCTGGACTTCCGAGGTCCTTACCGAAGACTTCACGAAACTCAACTCTTCCGTGTATGCCGGGCGAGTTACCCGAATATGTTCTACGTTCATCGGGCAGAACACTTGGGCATCTCAGACAAGACTTCCAAGAGGCAAAACTGCAAGAGAAAGCTATACATTGATCAGGTTCGCTGAAGCTATCGCAAGCCCGAATTTGTGCAGTCGGATCGAAGACTCAGCGTTACCTGGGCATTGTGATATTGTGAATAACGTTTTGCGAATAACCTAGTACGACGTATAACTATACAAATAACTGCAGGCAGGCAGCAAGTAATAGGCTCGAAAAGCGTTTCAGGTGGTGAAAGGGCTCGCCGTTGTCGGCCTCACATATGTGGGCAACGTCACGACTGACGCCCGGAGGAATCCTGGGCCGACTTCTAAGGGAACTGTGCTGACATATATGTCTGACAGCATCTGAGGAAAACCCAGGAAAAACCCCAGATAGCACAGCCGGCACCGGGATTCGAACCCGGGTACCTCCCAGTCTCGACGTGACATGGCCAGCACGCTAACCACTGAGCCACGCGAGATG
This sequence comes from Ornithodoros turicata, assembly GCF_037126465.1. Taxonomy (NCBI): domain Eukaryota; kingdom Metazoa; phylum Arthropoda; class Arachnida; order Ixodida; family Argasidae; genus Ornithodoros; species Ornithodoros turicata. The sequence goes on from NC_088207.1 coordinate 37,742,222, forward strand.
GTAAGCGTTTCAGGTCTTTTGGTGCGCGAGCGTACGCATGGAGCCACACGCGTGGAACTGGTTTGAACTAGGAGTATAGGAGCAAGCCACGGATGCGAGGTCCATGGAGTGGAGCATATAGCCTTTCAGCAATATTCATATTTAAGCGTAGTTCCTTTCCCCCCAGTTTTAGACATAGTTGGTGGGGTGATGCAAGGGGAAGGCGCCAACAGCTTGCTCTGGAGATAATTCTTTGACACATTTTGACCCTTACATAAAAGGTTACAAAAGTGTGAGTGTGGGGTATGGCTGATATTGAACTGGTGTCAGTATGTTTTCTTAGCCGATGACAACAATCTTGAGAATGGGACACGAAAAAAGCAAAACCATACAAGAACCTAGTGCGTGTTTTGAAATCACGGTCGACATATTGGTATATTAAATCGAAACCACAAGAAGAGCGCCGTAGGCCCCGCCCCGACCATTCAGTTGATTCATTTTAGCTCATCGACATAATCGCAGCAATTCTACGTAATATCTACGTAATCGCAGTAATGGTCGCACTTCCATGTAGCTTTATATGGCTTGTGGCAAGTGACCCGTACCACGGGTCCCTGGCGGTCATTGCCTGACAGTTTGAGGTCGAGGGTCACCCTGGCACGTGAGGGCTCACTTAGCCTCTAGGAGGGTCATTCGCCCAGAATCAATGACCCGATACCTAGCCTTGGTACTCTAACCGAGTTCGTCACCGACGACGGACGGTGCAACAGGAGTATAGCTGCATGCATCATTTGTCCGTTACCCTGCTGCTGAACGACGGGATGGCCCTAGTCATTATGGAGGCGTTCATTTTTCCTTGTCAAGACTATCCCGAGCTGAGAAGAAGACGTGACACGAATACGTCGATACGGATACTCACAAAATCTATCGGGATGACGAAACATTTGGGATTAATCCAAGGGGCAAATTTCAATAAATCCGCCTGCATCGAACATACATAATAAACAATGAACGTTCAGACTACAGCAAAAAATAATATGCAAGTCTACGGATAATTCAATTGATTATCGTTCTGTTTTTTATTATTATTATTGTCATTTGCGTGTCTTTTGTATTACTTGGTGTATCAGCTCGTGACATGTCGAACCGTGCTAAATGCACAAATCCAGCCGAGGAAAGCCAGCATCTTGGTGCCCGTCATAGTGCATATTCTACAGACGGACCACAACCGTGTCTTTCATGATTATGTTGTCTCGCGACGTAAAGCCCCTAATTATGATTATTATTACTTTTTCACAATCCGTGGACAACCTTCTTCTTTCTTTCTTTCTTTTTCCTCTCTTTTTTTTTACGAAAGTTTATTCGTCAGTCAAATCATCCCTGTAGCATACAAGGAAAGTGTGTGTACATGCTGTGTACATATCTCCTTGTGAGAACTGTGATTCGCCATAGCATAACGTATATGCATGACTTCGATTCGAGAATTCCTGTTGGTCGACTTCAACTTGCCTCATATCACGGAACGTCCGTAGCGCCTCCGATATGGACATCCACATCACAACTTGCTAGGTTCAAGTATCATTGCAACGAAGACAGGTGAGATAATCATCGCGATTGTATACTACCCAACGAGAAGCAGTTCGTTTGGCATCACGCATGACAAAAGTAACAATATATCCGTGTCATCTTGCGGTTTGTGATCTTTATCAGTGCTTCCCGTGACTGCAATTATCACTGGCAGGAGAGAGGATCCTTTTTGATAGCACTCTCTTCCGTGGGTTTAAAAGGCGAAACAACGCAGGAGCTGTTAAGATGTCGAGGGACAAGGTCGATTCATAGATTGGCTGCATAGTTGAGAGATATTTAAGCGATAAACAGGCTTTGTTCTTGAAAACGCTGTGTTCGTGTCCTCTGGGGCAGCAGCTGAAGTTCAGAGAGCTCGCGCACAGAATCGCGACAGGGTTCCGGTTGGAAACTCACAATCGCTTGTAACGTACTAGTAGACGAGGCAATTAAACGCACAACACAAACCGCAATTCCTCGGCCAACATATATTGGGATAGCAGATGGACGAGAGGATAACAAGAGGGCGTAAACTAAGCCTGCGCAAACCATAGCAGACGGAGAGAGCTTGGCAACAATCCACATCTCCCGCAGCGCTACAACTTAATGGAACACACATGGTTCCTACTTTTGAATAATACGGGCAAGTACTGCCATAAAACATAATTTGCTTTGTTGCAGCTATACAGTTACGTTATGTGATGGTCGTTTGTTATAAGTTTTTGGCATAGTCATAGCAGACGATATCGATGTCCTTTCGTCTGAAGCATAAAATATGGATTTTCCTCGGTGGTTTTCCTGTTGGTTTGCCATGTTTTTGCTCAAATCAGTCGTTACTTCCTGCTTTTGCTTTTGTGCGGAGTTTCAAGTCGTGAATGTCGAAGTGATCGAAGCCTTATATATTTCATATGCGGTTCCAAGGGCAATACAGCATTGACGAGGTGAGATGCGTAAAGCAGGTGCAGCTGCGAGAAACACACGTTACCGTAAGCATGCTATGCATCTGCGGTAAGAGATTGCCTTCTTCATGATACATGATTTTGAAATGCACTACGAAATGGACATCGAAGTTGAACGCATCGTAGTAACCGAAGGGTGTATGTTGCAATATGGGTGATGGATAAGACAATCATTAATTTCTATCCTGAACAGTTACAGATGACAAGACGAAATACGAAAAAATACCGTAAAAGAAATACGACATTCATTAGTGTGGCGGAACAAAGCAGACGATACTGGCGCGAAACATACGAGGGTGGTTCCATAAGTTTCCGGCCCGAGGTAGAAAATGCGCGTGAATTTGAAAATGCGACTAAGGACGCGTGGCGCCATCTGTTAGATGGCCGGAGCACCACCCTCAACCCTCTCTATGCTTTTGTCGGTTGGAGGGAGGCATTTCAAACAGCCTGGGTGCACTCTTCAGTTAAAATGGAAAAAATCGAGTACCGCGCTGTGATAAAATTATTGACAAAAGAGGGACTTTCGCCTAGAGAAATTAAAACGCGACTGGACAACGTGTACAGGGAAGCCTCTCCGTCGTACACAACGATAAAAGACTGGGCTAAGCAGTTTCGACTGGGGCGAGAGAGTCCATTGAAGATGATCCACGCGATGGTCGTCCAGTGGAAGTGGTGACACAAGAAAATTTGTCTCTTGTCGAGGAGGAAGTGCTGAGCGACAGGCGTCTGTAGGTTAAGGAAATCTCAGAAAGGCTGGGGCTTTCCAAAACAACCGTTTTTCGCATCATCGGCGAGGCCTTCACATGAAAAAGGTCAGTGCGAGATGGGTGCCACGACTTCTCTCGTCAGTTCAAAAGCAACAGCGCGTCGTCTGTGCCAAAGAGTTTTTGGAGCTCTGTCAGAGAACGAAGAATAAATATTGAAGTCAATTGTCACAGGGGATGAGACTATGCCCACTGTGGTGCTCTACTATGATCCCCTTTCGAAAAAGGAGTAGATGGAATGGCGCAAACCAGGAGAAGCACCCCCAAGAAAAGCCAAGGTCACACAATCCACAAAGAAGATCATGGCAACAATATTTTGGGATTGTCACGGGATCCTCCTCATCGACTTCAAAGAGAGGAACACCACAGTGAATGCGACTTATTATGCTTCACTCCTGCACCAACCGCGAGACGCCATCAAGGAAAAGAGGCGCGGCAGGTTGAGTCGAGGTGTGCGGTTGGTACAGTATACAATGCCCCTGTCCACACGGCTTCTGTTGCCAAGGCTGCACTGAAGGAGTGCGGCTTCGAAGAAATCCACCACCCACCCTACAGTCCAGACTTGGCACCGAGTGACTACTTCCTGTTCTCAAACTTGAAGAGGGATCTCAGAGGACGGAGATTTCAAAACGATAGTGAGGTGCAAGAGGCAGTTTTCCAGCATTTTGCGGACAAAACTTCGGACTATTTTTTCAATGGTATAAGAATGCTGGTTAAAAGGTGTCAAAAGTCCATCGAAGTTAAGGGTGACTATGTCGAAAAGTGATACACTTGTTTCGTCTCTGTGACTATTAAAAGTTGGTCGGGCCGGAAACTTATGGAACCACCCTCGTAGCAGGCGGCAAAGCCTTATATACAGGGTGCTCATTTTTATCCGTTACAGACATAGAACCCTTATTAATTCTATGACTACAGCAGGTTTTGCAGGTGGATTCTACGGCCACGCGGACATCCTCTCGAAAAGAGTATGTAACTACAAGATGTCTTACCAAAAATTCGCTAATTATCCCTTTAATTAGGAAATTTCGGGCAAAAGCGAGGTAGCGGCTAGTATAACTTACACGTTATGCTATCTGTATGGTTCCAGGTTTTCGGAGTTTATTTTTGGCATATTTGGAGGGTGTTTTTCAGAGTTTATTATGTTCCGAGGATTCTGAGTTTTTCGTCTTTTATTTATCATATCTCTGTTGATATCCGAAGTCAGAAGAAAAAGCTGTGAAAACGACATAACAATAATAATAATAATAAAGAAAAAAAGGAATGAGCCGCTGCTTCTCCAAAATGTTATGCTTTTATGCTCCTCTGTTATGCTGCGGAACCGACAAAAAACGACATCTACGCCCGATCACCTCGCGACGGGAACAACTCGGAGTCCTGAACATCAAGCTGCCCTTTCATAAAGACAATTTGTATGCCATCTCTGTTTCCTTGTCTACTTGTGAGGGGAAAGCACGATAAAAAAGAAAAAGGAACCCAAGGCGATAGACATTTTTCAAGGAGACCTCAGAAATGACTGAGATATGGCCTCAGAATGCCGTCATGTTGAATAGTTTCGCTAAATAAGGTACCCTATAGATCTCTACCCGAGAAACGTCATGATGACGTTGGTAGACAGACTGAAACCGAAACAAATCGAAAGGGGAGGGCTTGGTTCCACGAATGGGCACTTGTTCGTTGCCTCCTATTGAAAGAAAAGGAGGATCGAAGGTCGCGTCCCTTTCAGGGACCATCGTAGTCCCCTCAAGACCGTGGCTTTCGGGTGCGACCTTGTTCGCCCCCTAGCTTCGAGTGTAGTTCAACTCTACCAAATTGATGGCGCTGTCGAACACTATGACGTTATTTGTTTACAAACAGGGAGAGGTTTATTCAGTGGCCCCAATGGCGAATTACCTCTAGACTCTAGGCAAGGATTCACCACATTACACTGATGATTCGCGCGTTTGTAGGGGGTAAGTGAGGTCAGCCAATGTCGCAGTGGTTGGTATACCGCGATGCGAGGTAGCCTCGAGCGACACCAAAGGAAACGATCCAACCAGTCATCAAGGCAGTGGCCAGTGGCGTAGCCACGGGGGGGCTAGGGGGGGCTCGAGCCCCCCCTACCTGCCACGGACCGATCCAAATCATGCCAATCCGAGGAGAACGTCATATATGGGGGGAGGGGGGCATGGTGACGATCGCGAAAGTTCTTGCAGATCAAGGCGTCTATCTAAGCAGCACACTTGAATGGTTTTCAATGTATGAGCTTTTCAAAATACTTCGAATCTCATGACATCACCTCATTGGTCATGACAGCCTATACATGTAATCGTATTGTGAACGTCGAATCAACTCTTTTTTTTTTTTCATTTCGCACTCCGCAGTGTGCACAAGTATGTGTGCGTTGCCGCACACATGATCAGCCGGGTGGGGGGGGGGGGGGCAGAGGGGCGAGTTTTCGTATCGAGCCCCCCCTACCTTGGAGGTCTGGCTACGCCACTGGCAGTGGCGTCGCTAGGGTACGCGTCACCCGGTGCGGGAGCTCTTTGCGTCACACCCCACCCCACCCCGTGCCTCATTAACGTACCTTTCCGTACCAGGCGATTCATGATAAACATACGAGGTGTGTCCCAATGAAAAGGTGACTGCTGTCAAATAAAATGGAAGGCATCAATAATGTGTAATTTTTATTATGGGTCATTCAAAGTAGTCCCCCGCCGACTCAATGCACCGCTGGAACTGCCCGTAAAACCGCTCGAAGCAGTGCCTGAAGTCTTCCTTCGGTATGGCTCTGAGAAACTTCGTCGCAACGCCTTGAATGTCCTCTATGGAGTCATGCCGTGTCCCCTTCATGGCCAACTTCAATTTTGGGAACAGCCAGAAGTCAGCTGGAGCCAGGTCTGGGGAGTAGGTGGATGATCGAGGAACACCGACGTAGTATTTCGTGTTTACTGTCCGACCCTGTATAATATATTCAATATGAATTATTCCCTTTGAATCAAAGAAAACGGTCATGAGTTTTTTGACTCGACTCTTCTGCATTCTTGGCTTTCTGAGCTTCTCGTCATCTGCCGACCTCCACTCGGCGCACTGCCGTTTGGTCGACGGTTCGTACTGGAAGCACCACGTTTCATCGCCCGTTATGATGCTTGGGAGGAATTCAGAATCCTCTGCTGCGGTTACCTGCATGTCTCTGCAGTGCTCCAGTCCGGCGCGCTTCTGACCGCTTGTCAGGACATGAGGCACAAATCGCGCGCAAAGCTTTCGTTTTTGCAGGTCTTCCGTCAAAATGCGATGCACGCTTGTTTTGGGAAGGCCGGTGAGCTCCTCAGATGAGTTGTACAAAGATGCATCGGTCTGAAGCAAGCACTTCCGCAACTCTTTGCAAGTTTTCTTCATTTCGGGATGTCTTCGGGGCTACCGGCCGTGGATCATCTTCCAGGGCATCCCTGCCGTCACGAAACCTCGAAATCCACCTGAAGATACTTTTACGACTCATTGCCTCAGTTCCATACGCAGTTTGGATCATCTCAAAGGTTTCTGTTGCAGACTTTCCCAAGTTGACAGAAAATTTCACATTGGCACGCTGCTCCATCGTTAAAAAATATACACAGCGACTGCATGCCAACACAATTCAAATTCAAATCCGGCGGTTAAAATGTGTCAACCATCTGAAATTCAATGAAAAAATGGCTAGGAAGCAAGCGAGCTGGTGAAGATGATGCATAATGTAAAACCCCGAGACTAGGGAACACGAAAGGACAGTGTGTTTGACTTCGTGTTTGTGTCTGTCCTTTCGTGTTCCCTAGTCTCGGGGTTTTACATTATGCATCTGAAATTCGCTTCGGCCAATAGCTGAGGGACTGCGCTACGTAATCCATGTGCTCGACAAAAAATAGCGCGACAAGCACGCTCGCGAGCGCGCCAGTCACCTTTTCACTGGGACAGACCTTGTATTGCACCACACTCAGAATAAAAAAAAAAAAAGTGCCTTGCAGAAGGCCCCTCATGGTGTTTTTGGCGTCATCGTGCTACAGAGAACGGGAGGAAGCGGCAGTATTGGTGCGGCGCGTCACCCCTTCCGTCACTGCACCCGGTGCGGACCGCAGCCCCCTAGTGACGCCACTGCGTCAAGGCATGGCTTTTCTTGTTCAGTTCTCTACTGAAACCCACAAATGCGTAGTTTTTCGGATAAATCAGAATAGACGATTTCAGGAAATCCTAGTGTTCCTTGCCCACGCGTTGTATCGTGAGAGATCACTGTCATGAGCAAGGGAGAACAGTCCTTATCGCATTTCGTTTTCGCTGATCTCGACACCTGGTAGACAATGGGAAGGAGAGATCAAAACAATTTGGAAACCTTCTCCTCCTTTCTAATAAGCAAGTTCCCATAGTTCAAAGCAGCGCAAAGCTCTCTGGGATTTTCTGAAGTCGTCGATTTTCCCGCGTACGATTTTCGGATTTTTTTCGGATAAATCCGAAAACCAGGAACATTCGGTAAGTTCGTCGGAGTGGTCGGAGTAGAGCGCCGCGGTGGATGATTCAATATGGCGCGCTCCCCTACATCCCAGCTTCGGACGTTTCCTTCTAAATCCTATCCTGTGAAATATGCAGGAATCGGCAGGAATATGGAATGGATCGTTGGAGTGGGAACACGTGGGTCACGTGCGGCCACTTGGGGTGTCGGTGTCGCTGCGGTCGTTGTGGCTGCCTGGCGGCCTGGCCTGGCTGCCAGACCGGTCAGACCGCAGAGGCTATAGTTGGGCTGTCAGCTGTTAGTGGTGCTGTGAGGCTAAAGCACCGAAAAACGTTAATCATGCGTCCAAAGGACATTGTTGTAAGGCAGCCTGCTGTTGCAGACGGTACCCTGGTATGGGCAATTGAGTACGGCTGCTGTTGTTTTCGTTGGAATAGCAGGAGATGTAGTGGCAAACTGTGGTTTCTTTTGAGGCAATTCTAAAATTGTTTAGATATTGGATGGTGGTAGTATGGAACACAGTGTTGGAGACATATAAGGTGACTTACGCGGGCCCCACCGTTGACCTTTCGACAGGGTCACAGCGAAGGATCAACGGTGGGGTCCGCGTAAGTACTTGGAATCCTGGTACATACGCAGTGTCTCATCCGTCTGCAACACCAACCGCGACCCCCGTCCGGAGCTACACGTACCTACTTAAATAGCCCTTGTTTGTTGTTCCTTCCTTGTTCTGTTCCTTCCTTGTTCTGTTCCTTACTGATGTCTTCCGCATGGAGGACGAAACGTCTAAGACACACCTGTTATTCTGTTGTCTAAAGCCGGTGCGCTATATTTTTTTATCGTGACCAATCCTGGCTTTTGGAACATCTTTGCATTTAAGTGCCTGCACTCAGCGTGGGTCTCCTCCACAAAATCATGGCTGTTGTATACCCATAACCGTTCGATTGTTAAAAATGTGTATCCCTCCAACAGTTTTCAGATCTTATTCCAGTGAATTTATTACGAAGCAGGCGTGCCACCTATCTGAAGCAAAAGGTTTCTGAAAGCACTGTTGGACTTTGTATGACCAGGCAGCTTTTCCTAGCTGTAGCGTATTCGGTTCTGCCCTGTTGAAATTGACACCGTAATGGTTGGGTCAATACGTTGCATAGGAGGTTGAGTAACAGATCTTGCCACGTGACAAAAATGGAGATTATTTGTAGCATCCCTTTGGTTTTGCTACGAATGCAAGCGACAATGCCGGACTCCAAGGAGACTGCAGGCTAACATCACGCTGTCCGCCTCCTGATGAATCTCCACTCTAGGGCATGCCAGTTTCCCCACTTTGCATATCGGTTTTGGTTTGCTGTTGTCTTCAGAAACAAATTACTTCTGCAAAATGAACACGAAGGCCGCATTAGGTATTAGGGATAGATATTGTGTTTGGTACAATGTTCGCCTGATTTAATTCTTTTTTTTCTTTTTCCCGGGTTGTTGCGGAGTCTCCCTTTAAGAAGCTGTTGTACTGCATTGATTTTGCAATCACTAGTATGCTAGTGTATCCTACATCAAAATAATTTTCTACCTTGCAGTGAGAAAGAAAGGCTTTTGACAGCTTTAAAAAAACATGGAACAGCTGACTTAGAAAGGCTTGCGGCAGAAGTGGGCACAAGGGATGCTGTGGCAGTCAAGTAGGTATCTGTACACGGTATAATCATGAGAACTACACGATACAACGGTGTAAAGACATTGGATTACGTTGTTCACATTAGTAGACATTTAAATTTGGGAAGGTAGATGAAATACTTATCAGAGTGAACTCTCAATCAACTGAGCACCTCTGGCAGCCATCCTGAGCAATGCCACAGTGGGAGCCATCCGTACGATATCTAGAAGCTTTGTACGGATTCTTTACGTACCAGCTTGAAGCTTTTAGTAAGCTTCCCCAAGCTATTCCCGAGGATATCCTAACGTACAGATCAGGGTTGCGGAATGGGGTCTCCCATTCCATTCCATTCCTATTCCATTCCAAGGAATGGAGATTTGCGATAATTCCATTCCTTTCAATTCCTCGGAATGAAAAGGTACGGTCACTTCCCACTCCTGGAATAGCTTGGCAACCCAATTCCATTCCGTTAATTCCCTCAATAAAAGAAAAGGACCGGTAACCATACTGGCAAGTCCAGCAGTGCTAGAGGAGGTTAACATTACCAAGCATTGAAAAAGCACAAAGACAAAGTTATTTCACTCTTGACTGTGCGCAGGTGCAGTGCAAAGGGTGCGAGGGCAGAAACCAGCACGTTGAAACCAAAACTGCCACCGGGATACCCAGACCATTCCATTCCCATTCCTAGGACAGTTTCCGCCATTCCAATTCCATTCCGGACTCTGCTGAATCTGGAATGATTCCGAAATCATTCCAACTCCGGAGTTGCAACTCCGCAACCCTGGTACAGATACAGCATAGGCTATGCATGGGCAGTGTTTATTTTGTGCTAAACCCTAAAACTTCAGGCTCTAGTTATAAGTAGAGTTCCGTGTTTTTGGCATTTGCCGAAACATGCCAAAAACCACCTGCCTAATATTAAATGAAGAAAAATAGCATACGCTCTTTGGCTGCACGTTGAACATATGTTTATAAGTCCCAAACGTCGCCACACCAGCATTGGACAGCTGTTTCGGCCTTATTGGGCCTTCATCAGCAATGCGTAGGTGGGCGACGTTTGAGCGAGTGGCGTCAGAAGGTCACGTGGAACGTGATGTCCTCCCGTCAGGGTGAGTGACTCACCTCTGAAAGCCCAATGCGAAGCCAGTAAAGTATTAAATGAAGAAAAATAGCATACGCTCTTTGGCTGCACGTTGAACATATGTTTATAAGTCCCAAACGTCGCCACACCAGCATTGGACAGCTGTTTCGGCCTTATTGGGCCTTCATCAGCAATGCGTAGGTGGGCGACGTTTGAGCGAGTGGCGTCAGAAGGTCACGTGGAACGTGATGTCCTCCCGTCAGGGTGAGTGACTCACCTCTGAAAGCCCAATGCGAAGCCAGTAAAGTATTAAATGAAGAAAAATAGCATACGCTCTTTGGCTGCACGTTGAACATATGTTTATAAGTCCCAAACGTCGCCACACCAGCACTGGACAGCTGTTTCGGCCTTATTGGGCCTTCATCAGCAATGCGTAGGTGGGCGACGTTTGAGCGAGTGGCGTCAGAAGGTCACGTGGAACGTGATGTCCTCCCGTCAGGGTGAGTGACTCACCTCTGAAAGCCCAATGCGAAGCCAGTAAAGTATTAAATGAAGAAAAATAGCATACGCTCTTTGGCTGCACGTTGAACATATGTTTATAAGTCTATTGTCTTGGAAATTCAGCATGTTCCAAAAAACTCCGAATTATACTTTTGCATATGGTGCTAGATGCCAGAAATGCCGGTACCCAAATGCCTGTTAGTTCCTCCGGGGCATCACCTTCCTTACTTTTCCTTCACCACGTGTCCAGGTGGAATGCAATGAATTAGGAATCTAGCTTTACTCAGCATCTCCTATTCGTTGTATTGGAGATTAGATGCTTGTACGCATTTTTTGTTAAAGATACGCATGCTATAGTTTGATAAAAAGCTGCTAATAGTGGTGTGCGTGTGCGATAACCATCTGTCATTGGTGTTGCACTTTGCCATGGCACACATACAAACAACTTGTCGCTGTAATGCAAAGCTAGTGTATCCCTACTTTGGAAATATTTCACATCCGTTTTGTCTGTGGTGCGTTCCTTCTAGGGGCTTCTTGGATGTACGACGAAGTCAGCTGCGACGTACCGCCTACCCCGTGAAGTCTGACCCCGTTTACACATACCTGCACAACTGGCAAATGTACATGCACAGGGCAAAGAATCCAAAATGGAGAACCACTGACAGAGCCCAGATCTTCACTGAGGTACTGTGACCTCCCCTATGAAAGTGTATGAAAGGTATGAAGGGTACGAAAGAAAGGGTATGAAAAAAGGGAGATTTTCTTTGCCCTATTTTTTAAGTCTTGCATCGCAAGATAAATTAGGGTCATACACAACCAGACTTATGCGTAACGCGTTACTAGTAATTGCATTACTTGTAATCAATTACTTTTTTGAGTAATTTTTCGAGTAATCAGTTACTTTTTGGAGTAATCGATTACTCAGTAACTGATTACTTTTCCGGCAGAGATTAACTTATTTTTCAGATGTTCTGCCCCAAGTCAAGCACCTCGTGCCGTCAGCCTTTATTGGATCATTCTACTATAGCAAGTACAGGTCATTGTACTAACGTTCTGGAATTTCAGGGTCTCTCTCCCTAATCTTTTCCTACACCAGTATGGTGGTACCTGAAGGTTCAGAGGTTTAGTGAGTCATGGGGAGGTTCCAGGCAATGTTCTTCCACAATCGGGTCAACATCTTCCCGGACGATAAATACAGTAGACGTACAGATCTACCTGTCCTAAGTGTTTATGTTTTTCGTGTTATTTCAGTTGTTCCGCTATTGAACCTTTCTTTCTGTCCTTTCTTTTTTTCTGGGGCACACAAAGACAGGTATAATTTGTGTGAATGCAGAGTAACGACCGGAGTAACGCGTTACTTTTTTACTCGTTACTCAATTACATTTGGAGTCGAGTAATTGGTAATGGTAATCAATTACTTTTTGCGCATAAGTAACAGTAATGGTAATCAATTACTTTTTTCGAGTAACGGGCACAAGTCTGTATACAACCATCAACAGCATGTGTCGTGGCAGTCTGAACATGTTGCCACCCAAGAGTTTAACCAGCTGAGCATTCATTTCGTTTTAGAAGCACGAAAGGTACCTCAAACATACAGGGTGTTTCACCGAATGTGAAATAAAAAATCGTGCACATTGGATTTACCCCATTGCATTGTAAAATACATTCGCTACTGCTTTGGTAGCTGAAAAAAAATGAAATGAAACACTCCAAAAACATTGTTGTGTGGTTTGCAAATTGTCGGCTGAGCTGAGGGAGGGGGTGCGACCCCCCTTGCCCCCTCTCGGTACGCCCATGATGGTGAGGGAGGAAGGCAACCGGTCGACCAATCTGTGCATCGTAACTACCCATTCGCATTTGTACCTGCCGCCGTTGTACCCTTGGCGGCTGTGGGCAAATACGGCCGCAAAAAGAATGTGCGTGTCCCACTGTTGGGCAGAAGACGTGACGTCGCAGACTGGCAGCTGGTGGAAACAGCTTTTCCGACTTGTGCTGTTGAAAGCTCTCTTGCAGACCAGGATTGCGCCTTACACTCATACTTCTTGTGCAAATATTTATCCCAGGGAAGGTCGTGGCTTTGTGGCATATATGTGATCGTACGGAGAATGAATGATTTGAGAAGCAGCTGTTTGGGGATCAGTAGGTGTGCACAAGGCTTGAGCTTGTATTTGAGGTCTGAGATGCATAAAAAGGTTCCAGACGACGCTGTGTAGGAGTTTTTTGGAGCGTTCAACCTTCATGCGTGGGAGTGCTCTATGACATGGGACAGTGGTAACCGTGGCCGAGGTTACGTCTAGCAGAGTACTGTCAGGCTTGGGAGCAAGCCTTAGGAGCCAGCATTTTTTTCTTGGGTGGATACTTACGTATTGGGTGTGCGGACATTTCGTGCCTCCCCTGTCGGAAGTGCGTCCCTGAAGTGGAGAGCAGGATCACATGCTTGATTGCTGCTTTGGCAGCGTATCTCCTGCAGTTTTCTTTCGCTGACCTTCACTTCTAGCTTCGTATACGAGCCCTTAGATTTTGTAATTTCTCGTGCGATATATCAGCTCGTTTGATACCAAATTAAGTTTTCTGAGACTACATACAAGCTTCGGATTTTAAAAGACCACGTAGTCCAACGCCGTCATTCGCATCATATGGCGCAATGGAGATTTCAGAATTCTGTATCTTCCATGAACGCAAACTGTAGTTCCTGGTGAAATCCTTGTCAACAACGTATGTCTCGCATTTATAGTGACATGACCACAATTTACTGTGTGCTTTGTGGTTGTTAGCTTCTAAAAATCACAGTGCATGTTGAGAATCTCTCTGCATACTAGAAAATAAAAAGTTTTAGCTTAAGTAGCAAACTAGTCAGCTCAAAAAGGTATGCACTGTTGTGATTTAATGTGTGTCAGTTAATTGTGAATTTTGTCTGCATTGTCACAGAACCATAACGCTTGCTGTTTATAGTTAATTACCGGTCAATTATTTGTCGCTCAACTCCTGGATACGCCGTTTTATTTTGCATATATAGATTTTTAAAATGTTAAGTGCAACACAGTATACTAAATTTCAGGGTTGATGGTTGAAAATGCATTTTTCTTGGTTGCACTTAGACATAACCTAATAAAAATACATGTTGAACATCAGAGCAAGCTCATCGTGTGCTTGCCACAGAATATTTGTTCCGCAAAAGCAGTACAGGAGTGAACACTGACCTACACATTGTGCAGCCATTCGAATTAGACGAAGTACAGATATCGCAAGAAGGAAAACAGAAGCAGTCTCCCACAACCGCACCGCAGGTTTAAATTAACCGACAAGTGATCATTATTAATCGATCATTACTAAGAGTCTCATGGGCATGCCTACTATTAGCACGTAAATTGTTTCTTAGCTTTCTTTCAGTCTTTTCATTCTTCATCCTTTCACTATTGTCTTTGCCATCTCACGAACCTATTCACAGCTCAAGCTGCATGGATGAACCAGTCATGAGGCAGGCTCGTTGAGTAGTAAAAGCTGCTTATTAGGGCAAGAAAATTTTAAAATATGCAACACCAGGCAACAAGCAGAATAAGAAAGAACAAGGCTAAATGCGCGAGCTGTGCATCCAGCTAGCATATGCCGAAGCAGGCAGGAGTCACATGATCCTACTTTCTCTGCGGAAACGACGGCAGCACCCCTCTCTCCAGTGGTACAGCTCACGCCCAGTATGCTTCTTGACCTGCAATCTCACCTATACAGAGTAGACCTTTTTACAAAAGCAAGCGCCACCTGTGCTACGCAAGGGCTCATGGGAACTTCTAGCGCCTTAGAGTATTACGAGACGACCAGAGACGTAGGTAGATGAAGAACAACAACATTCCCGGGGTGCGCAGCAGCACCATCAGCCGGTGTGAACCACAACCGAAGCAGACGACGGAGCAGTGTCGCTCAAATTTCCCATGCTGCTTTGCGCCACACGCTTAGTGGCGCATGCATCTTTCTAAAATCCTCTATTCCTTGAGAAATCGGTAGATTACTCTTTGTCGAAGTGCAAATTCCTTCCAACTGAGTGTAGTAAGAGATGCATGTGCGACTCCTCCTTTGTGTAAAAGATGCTAATGAATGCAACACTCTGCATTACAGGTAGTAGCTACATGTGCGGAGAAGGATTTTCCACAACCAGCCCATGACCTGGAGCCAAACTTTGGGGAGCTCTACCACTACTTGGCAGATGTAATGCAAGGTCAGGTTCCTGCAGAGCTCTCTTTGGCCGATAGGTGTGTGCTGACGCACCTCATGAGATCGGTTGCAGACACTGTGAAGCAGATGGACCTAGAGGCAGAGAAGCATGCTTTGCAATGTGCCGTTACTCATGTTGAGGTAAGCATGTCGCATTGTCTTCGTGTATGAGCTTTCTCGGGTCTTCATATCACTTAGACATTCATGAATACATGCATTTTTTGATGACTGAATAAGGCTACGACAGCAAATTGTATGGCATTGTTACTGCGCTGATTGTTTCAATATTATGGGGGTTCGGGGGGGCTGTTATGTTATAACATGGCAGAGTGCCATTATGGCACCGAATTGAGTGTGGGTAAGTGTCCCAAACCAACTGACAGCTTCACTTATTATGTGGCGGCTGTATTTACGGTTGAGACATTGGGTGTAGGACTGTCAAGGGAAAAGGAATATATTTGTCTGCTTCAGTCCAATCCAATCTAATATTTTGATAGTCACACTTAGTCTCGTTGAAGTTACTTTCACTGTGCCTATAAGGGTATATTTGAATTAACAGCTTCAGAGTTACTGTTTCAGAATATCAGCGTATTGGGTAAATCAACAGCAAATGCACAAGTCACGGCAGAGTCCTCCAAGGATGCGGGTAACAGTGACGAAGTTGATCCGTCTCCTAAAACTAAACCAGCCCTGACAGTAATGGCAGAGGATGACCTCAGCCGTAGGAGTGAGTCATTTCATGGCCAGCCCCGATTTCCACCTTGGAAGACTAGAGTGAACAATGTTAGTGCTACGTGGAACCCTCTCCAGATTGCTCCTGATGTGTTGCACCAGGAGCATGCACACATCACAAGTATGTGGTTTAACTAGTGATGGTCTCCACAGAGCTAGTATGCCAGAAGTCCTTCCACGGTACCGAACATTAATAAAATGTGATAGATTGCAGTCTCCACAGACAACGGCGCCTAAGTTACACATGGTATTGTACTGTTTAAAACGACTCGGGCAGCCTCGCACTAAACGTTAAACTCAGACACATAACATTTCTTTGTTCTTATATGCTATGAAAGTAGGTCAGCCTTTCGCGCAGTCCCTCAGCTTTTCCCCTCGTGCACTTAGAACGTTCTCACTGAATCATTCCCAAATAAGGGCCCACAACAACAGCTGCACATGAGGACCACGTGCTGTGGGCCACCATACTGTTGTGGGCCGTCTGCGAACACCCCCTTATGCTGCTTTCTGAGTGGACAGATGCGTTGTCCCATGCTTTCTTCAGCCTTTTCTTTCTCTCATGCGCAGAGACATACTGTCTTAGCGTATACAGAAGAGGTGGAGAAATAGACTTGCCTATGACGAACCTCACTATATTGTACAGTGTATCTGTATCTGTACATGCTGGTAAGGTTCTCAAGTTGAATGCGTATGCCATCCTGTAGCTTATGGAACGTTCACAGTGTTTGTCACAGTTTGTTCACCTATAAATAGGCGATTTCAGATATTGCCCTTGTGCTCTGCACGGGGGCCCTCCGTCGCCCAAGTCACGCGCATCACGCAATGCGTCGTGGGAAATGGTTTACATTCGTGCTCGTCTGCCTGCTGCTCGAAGGTGCGGGAGGTGAATGAGAGAGAAAACAGAAACCGTTTGCGTTCTTCTTCTCTCTGACTCATGAAAACTAAATCCCAAGGTGCAGCGGGGCTTTCGCAACACGGCGCTCTCTGGTGGGCCATTCATGCAATTTCTGAAATCGTCTATTACGCCTGCTAGACTTCGCATTGATGTCTTGATCGACTTCTGTCCCAATTTGACGAAATAAAAAGTTTTGGGACCTTTTGTGCTACTAGGGAGGTTACAACCTCAGCACCCACTCCGGGGCGCAAGGACTTCGGATAAATGTGGTGGGGACGTTACTTGCTGATTCTGACCTATAGTGTGGCCGATGCCGATGAGGCCTATTCTTCCGCCCACCTATTGATCTCCTACCCTCTTCGATGCATCGTGAAGCGATCACTTTCTGATAGAGCTGGGTTACGCAGACTTAATTGCAGGATCGAACCAGCAAAACGAACATAATGAATGAACATCGTTACTATGAAGACGAAGCGTAAAGAAATGTACGAAGATAGGTAAAGGGAATTAATGGGCAACACTAAGTGATTTACGTCCCTCGGCCTTGTCTTGGAGTTCCTCAGTGTATGACGTCACTAAGCTCGGCAAAGGAAGGGATGATGTGCCTATACTATGTTGCTCCCGTAGTCACGGATTGACCATCCCTTTGCATGGTGTGCGCTATAACGCATGCATAACCGCACGATGCGTTTCTCCAGCGGTCGGCCGTAACGATGGTCGAGCGGTGATGAGCAGAGTGTATGAGCTATCGCAGGCTTTGTGAGTGCAACAACAAATGGCTCAGTGAGTGCTTATATTGCTGCAGTATCTTGTTCGTTATAATATGTTATCACGCAAAGGCACCCTGGTTTGAGACTTTTTCACTTTTAATAAAAGTGTTTATCGAGTCACGTAGAGTTTCTTTCCTTGAGAGAGTATAGAAACGTTCGCATGGGACGCTTGCCGCTGAGAAAAGCTCGGCGCTTTGCCACTCATAAAACTCCTCATTTACCTCAGGTTCCACGGAGGTACCGGGTCCTGCTGACGCACAAACTTTGCTTTGCGGTTGGCATGCTTTGCAACCGTGCGGCCGTAGTGGCCATGTACATGTGAGATAGGTTCAACACTTTACCTCCAGACATCTTTGGTGACCGTGGAGAAGTGGCTGAGGTGTGCGCGGTGCAATTTGAGAGCGGACTCGTCGGCGTGGCTGCCTCCGTTGCCCCCCACCGCAACAGTGCTACGAGTTATAACGTACCTCACCTACGCCTTAGCAGTCCACATGCCATCGCCATCCGCTAATGCCATCGCTGTCTGGGACGCATCGACACAAAGACCATCAACTTCGTCACTGGTCTACATGAACAGGGGTCGTAACAACCTCAAGAAAGACCTCCATTGATGACCTTCCAAACCAGGGACCAGACCTTCCAGAAAAAGGTCTTCCAAAACCGAGACCTCGTCAAGAACCCACATCACCGCACACATCACCACTCACATCGCAGATCACAAGGCAGTACTCATTGCTGTCAAGTGGCTGTGCATACATCAGCAATAAAAATCTGAACATTCACCCACAACAGCCATCGCTGAAATGTGTGTTAGACAACCGTAACCATCTCGTGATTATCCCGTGATTTTAAAGAAATATGGAATGGCTTTCATCAAGGATTGTTTGGGCCCCCTAACGGGCACCTTGGATGAAAGACGTTCCACATAGATGAAGCACTCCAGAAAGATGTCTTTCAGTGGCTACAACAGCAGCCCACATCTTTCTATGGAAAAGGCATCAAAGTGGTGCCACAGTGATGGCAACTGTGTCCAGATGTGCACAGTGAAGACTTTGAGAAACTGACAGTTCTGTGCTTCACAACTTTTCCATTGTATGTAAAAGTCTTGGTCAACCTTGACCAACCCTTGTGCAACCGAAGGGGGCTATCTGACTGGACTGCAGTACATTGCTGTGATATGGTGTTACTAGAAGATGGTGTTGGCCTGCCACAATTGGCTTGGTGAAGCTCTGATGAGCATCTGTCTGATGCCCTAGTCTGGATCAGTGGCGGATCACGGGCGCAGTTGTAATTACGCTTCCCCCTCTTCCCTCGTCCACTTCGCGCTTCAAGAAAGAACTCTCAAGCAACTGGTCTGGATACCCCCTGCCCGTGACCTGGATGCGGGACCAACCCGCGTAGCTCAATGGGTAGCGTGCTCAAGCCACGTCGAGACTGGGAGGTATCCGGGTTCGAATCCCGGTGCCGGCTGTGCTGTCTGGGGTTTTTCCTCGGACATATGTCGGCACAGTTCCCTTAGAAGTCGGCCCAGGACGCACTTTCCCGCGGGCCGAGCCGGGCTCGTTATTGGCTGTGTGCTCCGGGCCGGGCCGGGCCGGGACCAGGCCGTTAAAATACGCCACCACCGCGGGCCGGGCTGGGCCCGGGCCGACAAGTATGTTTCCGAGAGTCAGGCTCGGCCGGGCCACGCAGCTAATTCCACACAATGGAGATGCATTAGTTCATATCATCATGCGCTTGCGTCATTCCTGTGCATATTTTGCAAAGACAAGCAAGGGATACTGCATTAGGCATATGATTCGACCCTCTAGAACATTCTGAAAGTCACTTTACATTGCTCGTCACTCCTCACGTATTTCACAATCACTTGGCAAAGCTTGGTGAGAGGGGTATGGACTGGGAGAAGGAGTTTGTAGACAGCATCCTCTACCTCCGCAAAATCTTGACAGGGTAACGATAACGCCCGTGCACGCGTACGTTCTGGATTTAATTTGGTCTGGTGCGGTTATGGTGTTAAACCGCCATCACTTGTATGTTTGTCTTCTCTCCTTATAAATTTACTGATAAATTTGTTTGATAATCGCCAGAAACGCGTACGTCGCGGCTGGAAATACTATGCCGGGATCTACTCGCCGGGTCACCGGGCCGGGTCGGGCTCTAGTCACTGGGTCACCGGGCCAGGCCGGGTCGGGCCGCATAAAAATATGAAGGCCCGGGTCGGGCCGGGCCATTTTTCGATGCGCCCGGGCCGGGTCGGGCCCGGAAAAGTCGGCCCGTGCAGGGCTCTAATGGAGAGTCTATATCATATATTGACAGAATGTGACGCGCTTCAACTAGAGAGCCACGAAACAACAGAAAACCAACAAGACCTCGTCGCCTGCCTATTCTGGGAAACCGAAACCACATCGACAGAACGGCTCAACCATGCGCAGCGCCGCCTTGTGAAGTGGGAGCAACTAAAAAAACAAAAATCGACAACATCTGGACAGACATAAGTGACAATGTGTATTTTTGTGTGTGTGTGCACGTTTTTATCTAATTAGTTTTATTTTTGTCTATTTTTTTGCACCTGTGAACCTATTTTTGGGATCTGCCCTGTATCAAAAGGGATTAGGTGCACGGTACTCTACTCTACTCGCGATACAAGATTTGTCAAGAATTATGCAGACAAATACAGCAACCTTCTGAAGCCATTATGAAGAACTTTCTTAATTATAATATATAGTGTTCATCGACGAAATATAATTTACTTTTAACATCACGTAAGCAGCAGCTTCATATCGCTTGCTCCATCCTTCGTACTATGGCATTGACTATGGTCGCTATGGTAATCGTACACACACATTGATCCGCTTTTCCACATGATTCGTCTGCAGTTCACACAACGCTATTCTACCGCTACTTCTGTTTGTGCGACACATAATTGTCAGATAGGCTCTGCGCTGCAGCAGTTTATTTCATAATGGCACACCGGACAAAGTCATTTCTGTGAAGCCGGCCCTGGTCGCGCAATGCCCCTTAGCAACATGTCACCAACCAACATTATTTGAACCACCACCACCTGACAGTGTTGGGTACGGAAAGGTGATATCAGCCTGTTCTAAAACGGACAGAAGTTGATGGCTTTGCAGTGACTTTTCCAGACCCCTTCCTACACGCCAGGGCTTGGTTGTGGTTTAAAGTGACATTATTTCTCGGACTATAAGGCGGGACATCCAGAACGCGTTGAGGCACATGTTGAGGGGCGGGTCCTGTCACTCAACAAACTATACTCTTTTTTTTTCTTTTCATTTTTACATACTACCTAGCATGCACAGAAATTGTTTCAGTACAATGTATTCGCTTCAGTGTTTCTTCACACTTGCAGATATGAAGGGGAACTCCCGCCCAAAATTATTCGTTGGACTTGCACTTCCATTTGACAATGATCATTGATGTTGTGATGAATGATGGCAAACCTGTATTCCAAGACCAGTGGCATTGCCACGGGGGGGCTAAGGGGGGCCCGAGCCCCCGCTACCTGCCACGGACCAACCCACACAAATCATGCAAATCCGAGAACATAATATATGGGGGGGGGGGGGGGGGGACCAGTGTGACGATCGCGAAAGTTCTTGCAGTTCATGGCGTCTATCTAAGAAGCACTCTTGAATGGTTTTCAAAGTATGAGCTTTTCAAAATACTTCCAATCACGTGACACCACCTCATTGGTCATGACAGCCTATACATGTAATCGTACTGTGAACGTCTAAATCAACTATTCTCGTTCCTTTTTTAATCCTCAGTTTGCAGTGTGCACAAGTATGTGCGTGTTGTCGACACAGGATCAGGGGGGGGGGTTGTATCGAGCCCCCCCTACCTTGGGGGCCTGGCTACGCCACTGTCCAAGACCAAGGCAGCTCCATGGGCAAAGTTTTCACTATCAAAATGGTTCATTTCCATTGGCTGAATCTACCAAAGATGTGAGCATCCATGGAAACCGGAAGTGCTTCTGTTTAATCTGCTCATTCCTTCATCTGGAGTTAGTTCAAGCCAAGCCATGAAGGAACACCCACCAGGCAGGGTTGAGGGACAGCA
The DNA here is from genome assembly GCF_037126465.1 of Ornithodoros turicata. Classification (NCBI taxonomy): domain Eukaryota; kingdom Metazoa; phylum Arthropoda; class Arachnida; order Ixodida; family Argasidae; genus Ornithodoros; species Ornithodoros turicata. Next base: position 37,763,847 of record NC_088207.1, read on the forward strand.
AGACCTTCGATCACCGTAGCTTTTGGTGAGCACTTCGATGCAAACAATTGAACTCCACACTTCCTTTTGTTGCATAAACTACAACAGAACTCTCATTTTTGTACCTCTTGCAAAGGGTTGGGTCAGTAACAGCAATATAAAACACTGAAGCTTTCCTTTAAAGGGTACAAGCTTCCATGCAGTGGACTGCATTTCGTCAGGTACCTACCTACCTACCTGACGAAATGCAGTCCACTGAATGAAAGCATGTAACCATTAAGGGAAAGCCCTATCGAAATTGCTTGGTCCCTGGCCTAAACCAGCCAAGCCCAGCCCAGCCCAGCAACGCTCTGCACTCAAAGCTCTTCTGGCATTTCTGAACACCATCGGACTTCGATCGTTATTGTGAAGGGGCTCGTTATTTTATTCCCCACATTCCCACCAGCAATGGGGTAGAGTATTGCCTGTGGCAATGAACCTCCTCACTCTCCAAAGTCAAATATAAAGATGTTGCTTCAGTGTTTTATATTTTTGCTGTTACTGTTGAATGTTATGTCAACATTCTATTGTCAACAAAGATGAGTCACTGTGACGCTCGCGTGACAGACATCGCGATCATTCTAGTTCCTTTCAACGGAATAAACACCATCGTCATCCCTCTGTCCTCTCATCTTCAACAGTTACCTCTTGCAACGAAGATCCTACCCCAAATGCACTTTCACACGTCATTGACAGGATTTCAGTAAAGAGTTTTTGCAAAAAGTTTCCACCAGTGTTTCACCTCTACAAGCAGACATTTTAACATGCTTGACACAATGCCCAGATTTTTTGTAGGACATGAACATCAGATTTTCTAAACGATTTGAAAGAATCAAAACTTTTTTCATACCTTGTGAATTTGGCAAGCAGACATCCTTCACATGAAAAATGATTTGCAAATTAGACAAGAAAGTTACTCAATGTGTTGTAAGTTGTCCAATTCACAACCATGTTTTTATAACTGCCCATCCATATTTGATTGCTGGATTGACAATGCACTCTCACCTTTGGTAGTACATTTGGGAAAGGGAAATGGGACTTCACATGCAGAGGAGGATTTCACCGAACTCCTCTAGAAATATTTTTCTGGCTACATTACTGGCATTCAACACACAGAACACAAAGTGAAGAGACAAAGCACCTGAAATTTAATGTACAGAAAGATGAAAATCACACAGATTTAATACACAAGAACAAGTCAATCATTATACATTATTTAGGTAGCATCAGCACATACAAAATGAACTATTTAATACACAAAGAAATCTCACGCAATAATCAGATAGCATCAGCATGTACAAAATACACATCACTGAAACACTCACAATGAACTATTCAATACCAGAAAAATCCTGGCACATTATTTAACCATAATATAGTGCACCTGAAGGCACACACAGCATCGAGGATATAATTTAAAAATTGCATTTCAAATAACCAGGCGGATCCAACCTGACCATTTGAAATAACCGAACCGAACCAAACCGAATAATGGCTTCACTGCAGCAAAGTCCGCCCGGCAAATGACATTCAACCACGGAAGTTTAGTAGCGTTAAAGACGGACACATCAACATTTGCGTACGTACGCACATGCACACACATGCTATACACACACAGACACGTGCATGTTGCAATACCATACCAGAATCTTTGAGACTGACTATTAAATAAATTTGTACTGGCTAAAAGTAATGATTCATTTGTTTCCCGACTTTAATTTGGTGTGGGTCCTGGTTTGGTATGTACAACGTGCGCACGTGACATGCGCACACATTCAAAACATCCACGCAACATGCAAAATGGTCGACTGTCATTTGCACAGTGCGAGCCATGTCGCAGTGAAACTTAAAGGGAACGCAAAAGATGCGTCATGGACGTTTAGAGCAGGATTACGTCCAAGGCATGCGGTGCCGCCATTTTGGGGGGAACGAAATTGCGGCCTGGGCCGACTTCATGGGAACTGCACCCACATTCGTCTCTGTCTGCGAGGAAAACCCAGGAAAACCTGCAGAAGGTGCAGCCGGTACAGAGCAATGCCCCATACCTCCCTGCTCAGCTGGTCAAGTTTGTTCATGATACAAAACAATTGCGTACTTGTCACACACACAATAAACCTAAACCACACAACAATATAACAATACAACAATATGTTACAACAATATGTATATGCGCTATGTTGTCCATAGCGTGCTAAGCACTTGCAGCGTTACGTCTTGTGGGATGATACATAGCTGTTGACTGAAGGTGCTTGGAGCACAAAAACAATATCCACGAGTACATGTTTACTTGAGGTTGACACTTCGATGTTGTACCGTTGACGAAGTCTGGTAGCCCCCACTCCTGGCTCTTCTTCGGAAAGACCTGCACTGGTAACAAAAACTAGTCAATAATGTAGGTGTGGTTGCTTATGAGGTGTTTGAATGGACCACGACAGGGCTCAGAAATGTGTCATAATTCAACATGACAAGTTACAGAAAATTATTTGCTCCAGCCTCGCATCACATTAGAATTCCACTCCGTGCAATACCGCAATAAACTACCGTGTACCGAACAAGTACCGCGCAGGCATTTTGAATGACAGTGCATCCTTACAGGGTGCCGGTAAGCAGGCTTCCGCTGTTGACACCTGTGACACGCGGCAGCGCTCCCTCCGCGTATCGTTCGAGGGGTGCCGGCAGCGTCGAGCCGCGCACGTGACCAGCGCAAACAGGGAAGAAAAAAAACAAGTGTTTTCGAAAACCAGCCTCTTCGATGTTAAGCAGCCGGGGGCATTCACTTCATGTTGCTTGACAATTTTTGAAACTTCAGTGATTTATGTTTGGAGGTCGAATCTGTTTCGTACTCAGTCACAAGTATGAAATAAATCGGTGGGCGATTAGAGTTATTCGAAATTTCCAACATGAAATTAACATCTGATGCTAATTAAATGCTATTCGCAACCTAGTTTCAGTATTCAACATTTTCGAATATTTTTCCAATAGTTCTGAAGCGAGATATCGCTATAGCAATTCTGCAAGTTGGCTTCGTCTTATTACACCCAAGCGTTAGGTGAAGCCCACTTCACGTTACCACCCTTGTTCTTTTTGTGTGCGGCTTGATCTCATTACACTCGAGCGTAACGTGATGCCCGCTTTACACTGTTAACGATTTTCTGGCATGAAAGTCTACAGATTTTGGGAGCTCATGGTACAACACTGTACTCTTGACACTGCAGGTTCCAGTAAATGTACTCCCAACTTTCTGAGTTATGTTCAGCAGCAGATGGAAATATGTGCAAGTTTCTAAAAGCACAGTAATGAGGAGATTCACACAAAGCAGGCCGCATGGAACATGACTCTCTCAACGTAGTTCATCCCACTAATGCACTTCTCTTACAATATGTTATGCTGGATGTTTGGAGCAGAACAGCATTTAATCCATGCAACACCACAAAATATTTCATCATGGGGTATGTACAAAAAATTACTCGAATTTGGCCTTTTCTGATTTTTTTAAATTTGATTCGCCATCTTAAGAAATTGAGAGAATTTATGTTCTGAGGCTGGAACAACGAGAAGGGAATATGAAATTATTCGGGTTCCATTTGCAGTGCAAGTGAAATATTCGTAAACTATACACAATGGAAATTTTGCTATTCGCCTGGCTCTACTATGTATCTGTGACAACTGCGAATAAAAACAAGCCTTTTATAGCAGGAGAACATCAAACAGGCGTTATCAGTTTTTGAGTTTTCCTCAGACACTTTAAGGCAGTTGCCGGGACCGATCCCTGTGAAGTCTGCCCAGGACACACCACGTGAGCCTATAGTTATAAAGGCATCACTCACGTCTCACTGTCTCCTTTGGCTGCACTCCCACAGATACACTTCAATTTGCCCCCCTGGGAAGTCCGAGCTAGTCGCCCGTGTCCAAAGCTTCCAAAGGCCAGTTAAGCGAAGCAGGGAAGATGCTAGATGTGCTTGATATGGCTGCAGTTGTATTTGCTTCTGAAATAGAAAAAAGGTCAGAAACAGCGAAACAAAGCATTTTAAAATGCCTGGCCTTTAAGAATGCTCATTAATCTATGATCTGTGAAGTTGCAGCCATAAAATTATCCTCAATGGTCAGTTCAGTCCGTTCATTCCCAGTGTCCAGTTCGTTCTGTCAGTGCCCTTTGCTTTTCAGGCTCGAGAAAATGATGCCTATTTCATCTACACACCAGCTATCTCGCCTTGTTTTATGTTGGTCGACATTCATTGTTCACCATTGTTCATCACTAGGTGATTAATTCTTCTGGTGGAAATTATGCAGAGCGGTCTCAATAAACACTTCCTCCCATTTCTGTGTCCTTGCCACAATACTGCTCTTGTTGGGCAACTAGTTGCATGAGAGTTCAACCTATCCTAAAGATGCAGCAATCATTTTCTTCCATGGAGCATTTTCTTCCAGAAGCCTCAGAGGCGTTTCAGTATAGAATCTTGGCTGCCTTCTAATCTTACGGAAGGAAAGAAAAAATATCACCACATCTGTCGATGCTAGAGAACCAACGGCTGCACTCCATAGTCGGGTATCTTCCGAGACCATGGGCTTGTGGAACCATCACTCTGGAAAACGAAAAAGAAAAACCAAAAAGGAACACCACACCCATATCTAACCTACTTATCATTATCAATTATAAAAATGATTTTTTTTTAAGTCAGTTTCTTCTTCCTCTGGTCCAAAGTACTTGCTGTGGTTGAATATATCTCTCAATGAGTAAAAGCTCCGACATGTTGATATTATAAGGCAGAAGATGTACTATCGTGAGCATCATATCTCGTTATCGTGAGCATCATATCTCGTTATCGTGAGCATCATCTCGTTTGTTCCTTTGGTCTCTTGCTTCTTCTAGCTACTCTGATCTCAATAAACAGTTCCTCCGATCTCTGTGTGTCCTTGTCACAATATTGCTCTTGATGGGCAACTAATTGCACGAGAGTTCAACCTATCCTAAAGATGCAGCAATCATTTTCTTCCATGGAGCATTTTCTTCCAGAAGCCTCAGAGGCATTTCAGTATAGAATCTTGGCTGCCTTCTAATCTTACGGAAGGAAAGAAAAAATATCACCACATCTGTCGATGCTAGAGAACCAACGGCTGCACGCCATAGTCGGGTATCTTCAGAGACCATGGGCTGGTGGAACCATCACTCTGGAAAACGAAAAAGAAAAACCAAAAAGGAACACCACACCCATATCTAACCTACTTATAAAAATGATTTTTTTTAAAGTCAGTTTCTTCTTCCTCTGGTCCAAAGTACTTGCTGTGGTTGAATATATCTCTCAATGAGTAAAAGCTCCGACATGTTGATATTATAAGGCAGAAGATGTACTATCGTGAGCATCATATCTCGTTATCGTGAGCATCATATCTCGTTTGTTCCTTTGGTCTCTTGCTTCTTCTAGCTACTCTGATCTCAACAGTTCCTCCGATCTCTGTGTCCTTGCCACAATATTGCTCTTGATGGGCAACTAATTGCATGAGAGTTCAACCTATCCTAAAGATGCAGCAATCATTTTCTTCCATGGAGCATTTTCTTCCAGAAGCCTCAGAGGCGTTTCAGTATAGAATCTTGGCTGCCTTCTAACCTTACGGAAGAAAAGAAAAAATATCACCACATCTGTTGACGTTAGAGAACCAACGGCTGCACTCCATAGTCCTTCTGAGACCATGGGCTCGTGGAACCATCTCTGGAAGACGAAAAGGAAAAACCAAAAAGGAATACCACCCATACCTAACCTACTTATTATCAATTATAAAAATGATTTTTTTAAAGTCAGTTTCTTCTTCCTCTGGTCCGAAGTTCTTGCTGTGGTTGAATATATCTCAATGAGTAAAAGCTCCGACTTGTTGATATTATAAGGCAGAAGATGTACTATCGTGAGCATCATATCTCGTTTGTTCCCATGGTCTCTTGCTTCTTCTAGCGACTTTATGATCTCAATAAACAGTTCCTCCGATCTCTGTGTGTCCTTGCCACAATATTGCTCTTGATGGACAACTAATTGCATGAGAGTTCAACCTATCCTAAAGATGCAGCAGTCATTTTCTTCCATGGAGCATTTTCTTCCAGAAGCCTCAGAGGCGTTTCAGTATAGAATCTTGGCTGCCTTCTAATCTTACGAAAGAAAAGAAAAGAAAAAATATCACCACATCTGTTGATGATAGAGAACCAACGGCTGCACTCCATAGTCCGGTATCTTTCGAGATCATGGGCTGCTGGAACCACCACTCTGGAAAACGAAAAAGAAAAACGAAAAAGGAACACCACACCCATATCTAACCTACTTATTATCAATTATAAAAATGATTTTTTTTAAAGCAAGTTTCTTCTGGTCCCAAATACTTCCTGTGGTTGAATATATCTCTCAATAAATAAAATCTCTGAATTGTTGCCATTGTGAGGCACAAGATGTGCTATCATCATTATCTCGTTCGTCCATTGCTCTCGCTTCTTCTAGCTCTAGAGCCTGAATAAACAGTTCCTCCAATTCCTGTGTCCTTGACACAATATTATTCTCGACGGGCAACCAATTGCATGGGAGACAGTTCCAGCGAAACATAGCGGATAAATTAAAACATATGGGGAAATATATGGTGAGAACCTGAAAAATACAAGCAGAACGATTAGTGTACCACATCGAAACAATGTGGAAATGCTGAAAAGGAGGAAGAGGTTAGTACAGCAGCCGCAAATTAATCCAGCCAAGCTATAGCGATAAGCCGACTCGCACGCGCTCCGCCAATCCTTCGCCGGGGACGATTCGGTATATATAGTTGAAAAAAAAAATATTATATATATTATATTATATATATTATATTATATATATTATATATATTCTATTATATATATTATATATATTCTATTATTATATATTATATTATTAATTATATTATATATTGAATCCCCCCCCCCAGCAATACAAGACGAGTAAAGAGACACAGACACACACTTTTTTTTCCGAACATCACACATTAAAACACACTTCAATTTTTATTTCTATTCAATCGCCATGTTCGCACTGAAAGAGAACGTACGCGAGCTAAGCCTAACACGGGCGGGCATCTATGCCGAGCAGTCCAACTCCACCGCCTAACACACAGATGTTTGGAGAGGATCTAGGCTCGACCGCATACGCAGATACAGCTAACCATAAATGAGATATATGGATGCATATGTGTGTGGCGATCAGCAGCTATACGGAGGGATCATCCACGGCCAGAGACTCGTCCCGAAGGTACGAACCCAAGACACGAGCACAGCAGATGTGCTCACTCGCGCTGGTGTGGACTCTCTCACCGATAACCACTAATCGAGACCGAGCTAGCGGGGTTCCAGCGGCGGGAGGTCCGTGCTTCCATCCAGCGCCGCCACGTCCGCGGCGATATGTCCCACGGCGGTACAACTTACTGTTGCGTTTCCCAGTGGCCGATTGACCAGTGTTCCTCGAAGGAGATAGTGTACGAGTGGAATCGTGTTTATATTAATTAATTACATTACTAATTGTCACACTACGAAGTCAAAGCAACACTTTGCTTTTTTTTTTTTTTTGCTATAGAATAAACTAATAATTTCCACTCATAACCATCTCCTTCCATTGTCTCGCTTTTCCTGTCATTCCCCTATCATTTATGACACCCTACACACGCAATATACACTCTGAAAAACCCAGGGACGAAATCTTACTCCCTAACGACAACCGTCTTTACTCCCTACGTACTCCCGAACAGAAGACACCCCAGGACCGCCACCGCCACGGCTATCATTAATACAACCATAAAAGCTAACCGGTCGCAGTGCGCACCCGTCCGCTTTCCCGTCTACCTAAAGTAATCCAGACCCTGCCCTAAACGGCTGCCAGAAATATATGCGCCCGTCCCAGTGTTTCGCGCCTACACCTACCCAAACCAGCGGACGAGCCCGGTATGACGGTGACGGCCCTTCCATTCCCACGTATTCCCATGGTAGTCGTAGCCTAGTGTGTCCGACATACTTACCGACGAGAGACGACCGCGAAGGTGCCTCTGTCGGGGTACCACGCGGTGCGAGCTATCGTAGCTATATTTAGGGGCCCACAACCCCGCAACATCATTACACAAGCACTATATGAATTCGCGTACATGACACTCGTAATTCCCAAAGTAATATATGTGTGACTCCCCTCTCACTGTAGCCGCGAGCCGTGCCCTTCTTCGTCTTTGCAGACAAACTAATGGTAAAGCTAAAAGCTGCACCTAACCTTATTATATACGGCTGTATGTATATCTTCGTGGACAGCCTCTCACCCAACCCGTATACCCCAGAGACCAAGTGCGTCATTTTTCAGACTTATCATAGCTGAGCGAGACAGAGCTGACCGTGTGATGAGCCTCGCACATGGCCATGAACGTTTTTTTTTTTTTTTTAATTTATGATAAGAACGAGTAATCGGTAAATATTACATTTTATGCTACTGGTATAGAAATAGACTCAGAAATGAGTTTCACTTATGGCGCATTTATTTAGGCGTGAATGAATCCAGAAAGAACGCCATGTGCCAGGCTCACGTTTCCATCACTGTACCCCAGGTGCTCCTATTCTAATTCTCATACAACTTAACGCGATAGAGTATGGTATTCTTACAGCTAAACCTCACTAGCCTATCTGATATTGTTCAGTGGTGCTGTTCGAGATTCAAAAGCAGAAGGTTCCGACACAGGCTAACGACCAGAATGGGAGGACATTACGTGGAGAAAGATAGGGATATCCCGATAAGGGAACCGAAGTCGAACCAAAGAACACAGAACAAAGAAGGTCGGAGGATGTTATTAGCGGACGCGCCACGCAACTGATAACCAACCTGAACATGCATTGCACAAGATTCGACCAGACTGATAATGGACCCTTGATACGCACAACTTTAGGGAATGTCCAGCTTATGAGGGAATGTCCAACTCATTCATAGACGACCAAATGCGATGCGCAAACCTAACCACAAAGACGGACAGAGAGGACACAGTGTCGGAACCGATACCAAATATCAATATCGTGAAAGGATTGAATCCGACGGAAAACATCCGAGCTAAGCCTAGCATGAACGACATCCACTGAAATGGATCATATTCTACTGGCGGAGAACCTCTTTACAGCAACCACTGAGACAATATCCTGTAGCTAAATGCTTTCCGCGACATACACAGTGCACTTCAGATACCGCAGTGCAATTCGTTACCTGTCTATCCTAGCTGAGCTTGTACCTAACCAGCTACGGCTGCACGCGATATCCTGACACTACTCCTGTCCTATATACACTTCAACTGCTGTGGCATTAACAGTTAAATTGTAACGATATACAGCTCTTCGTGGCTTGTCTCCTTTCAGCTCTCCTCCAGGCTTTTCCGATCGTGTCCTTCCGCTCCTCCATCCGCTGGCTGCTCTCTTCCTGTCGCGTGCCCGACCTATCATTAACTATTGCACGCAGCAGTTGGACTACGTTAATTTTAATATATTGGTTATCTATATAAGCGCTAGTGACGAGCAGGAAGTTTCTTCATCCCTGGATTCCGGCAATGCAGGACACTATAGGACTATGTCTAGGCTAAGAGAGTAAGCTAATTCCCTTGCACACTAAGCCTGAGCTATGCTGCGGAGAGAACTACTCTAAACACTACGTTCTATAAAAAGGAAGGAGAGAGCAAGAGGAATCGCTACTGTGCATTTCTGGGAAGTTACTGGTTTTGATCTGGATTTTTGAGATTTTATGCAATTGCGTGGTAAAATAAGAGACAGTAAAAATAAGAAAGGCGGTGGGTCCAGTGACCCATTTAATTTAAAAAATCATCGTATTCGTATACGGAGTGTCTTAAAGTATTTATATATAATCACCAGATTACATTTGATTCTAGTTACTTATTTTAAACGGAGGAAAGCTCCTAAAATGCACAGTAAGCACAGAACACACCGTATATAGCTACAAAATCCCTGAAGCTAAAAGCTAATGAATAGCACCTGAGGCACAGCGAGCGAAGAACCCTGCTCGGAACACAACATCCGCTCCAAGAAGAGGCCTTCACTATCCCAATCACACAGCAATCCTGATCAGCGAAGAACACAGAGCCCAATGCACACACATTACATATATTTCTTTAGGTTAAAAAAAAAATACAATTTTGCGAACAAGGAGACCAGGCGCACTGAACAATCTCGCACCAGACCGAAGCTGTATCCCAACCCGCGCGCACAGAATCCCCAAGTTCCCCACGAGGGCCACGGCTTTCCCCCTTTCCCTCAAACACTCCTGTAACTTAGCACAAAAGACATACTAAAAGCTGACATACACTCTATCGTGGGTACGAGATAGTCAGAAACGCCTGTCGGACTCTGCGCCTCCACTAATGCTACGACTAAGAGTAAGAAAAAGGGTATTTTACCCATCACATACCGATCTTCTATGCGTCGCTCGAGGCGCCACAAAAACCACACACATCTTCACCTACCCTACGTTACACTTTCATCACGGTATCAACGTTAAATCTATAGAAGTCTTCTGCATGTTCTGATGGCAAGTTGTGCTAAAAAAAAATAAAAAAGGTAGGTAGTCATGTGCCTAAAATCTAGGCACTGCCCTGAAAAGAGAAAGAGAATGTTGTTACACAATTGGAAAACAATTCATGTAGACAATGCGAGAGCCTCCACCTCCATTTTTGGATCAAGTGTGAAACTAAATGGCGAAAAAAAAAAACAGCCCGCCAAAAGTAATTTCAGAATTCGAGCTACAAATTTGGTTGAAATTTCCATGCTAATATTACACAAATGTAAATGAATAATAAATGAAATAAATTACAAATAAAACATCAGCTAACATTTAAAAAAAGAAAAACTCACGGTAAACTCAGATCGACCCCATGCTGTACAAAGCAGACGAACACCAAATGTGCGTTCAATCATGGGCGCTCGTCATCAGAACCTCACCATCCAACCAGGAGGAAGCCCGCGAAAAGCATTAGATCACGCGATAAATCGACGCCATGACAGTACAAACGCGTTTGTCCCAATTAAAAAAAAAGGAAAAATAAGAACAACGAGAACAAAATGCATGCTAACGAGAACAAGCGACCAGTGGCACCAGGAATTCCAAATAATACCGAAAGAGATTAACTCCACCGAATTACAACAGCGAGCAGCGTCGCAAAGAGGCGCCGGACATTGAACATCAGGTCGTCTGCCATGGAACGCGTTCACGTAAAGTTAGTCAGGACAACTGGAAATACGCGAAGACGGAAACGGCCAGCAACACTCCCAAAACTTACACCCCATGACGACATTAAAATTAGTTTAAGACCAAACAATAAAAAGTAATTCGTACCGTGGTTGCTGATAACGCACCCGATGATGCTGTTAACGTCCTCACGTAACAGCGACCAGGGGCAAACTGAAGGGAGATAACGGGCGCCTTGGGGATCCAAACACTAGCGCCCCTTGCGGAAAGGTAAATTTTTCGGTTAAAAAAAACGTAAACGAACAAACTAATATTGTCCGTACCACCAACAATGAGCAACTAATAAACAAAGAAGAAAAACTATAACGTTGCAATAATGATCCATTCAGTATTTACGAAGTCGTCTGCTAAAACTACTGGAGTGATTGACATCGCCGCCAAAAAAATAATAAAGAAAAAAAATGGCCGAAATTTGATTTCACTACCACCCCAACTGAAAACAAATATTTGGCTGGCTAGAACGCTGAGTGGTTAACGAGGGCTGTTCCACTTGATGCCCCGAACATCAAATAAAGTTGAAATGACACAATTTATCTGAAATAAGACGATATAATAGTCGCGGAAGCGATAAAAAGCAATAACCCTAACGCGATCAGGCGACGGGTCGCATGGTGTTAAGTTCGTCGGCACGATTTCACTTGAAAGTTTTTGGACAAGAAGAGGTGTTCAAAGTTGCCCTGGATTATCAAGCTAATCAGATCAAAATATGTTCAATCTTTATCCGGATATTCTAGCGTTTACTATCCACATTTCTTGCCTAGCGCCTGCCGTATCTGCGTCGAAGTAGAGATGGGAGTAAATTGAAATCCATTGTCCATGTTCTCGACATGTCTCAAAGGCAATCGAAAAGATGCTTCGAATGTCCCTCAATAGTCTATCGCATGCTATATGTCACAGAAAACTTCGAAGGATGGCAAAAGCGATTCAGGTTTTGTATCTCAGCCCAGTGCGGCTCGCTTAGCAGGCAGACGATGTTGTCGATCGAAAGCATGAAAACAGTTCGAACGCTGTGTATATAGCGTTGTCGTAAGCAAAGGATCGCCTCAATTAAGCAGTTTCACGTTAATGTACGTTCAATTATAGGTGGCATGCACGCAGAGTCTGCGTATCATATGGACCTCCAAAAACATCATCCGCTGCTATATGAGTAAAGGATTGAATTCTCAGCTTCTGAAACAACTGGACGATTTATAAATTTAAGGAGTGAGAGGTACACATATGAGTCGGGCTCCATCTGGGGAACACAGAGAAATACATGCAGCCTCACTACAAGCATAGCCAGTTGAAATTACGATGAAATAACGATGAATCAACCAATATGATTAGTTTAATTGGCTTCAGTTGCTGCTATGTTCACGGATATCAACCACATTATATACTCACCTGAAGTCGTTGAGATGTGGACTCTCGCGTTGTTATGTGTGGCAGAGTTGAGTCCTTTGATTAATTTCAAATACGTACAGGAGACGAACTTTGATATGGCCAAGACACACCTTTATTCGAAAACATATCATGCGAAATACGGGGTAGCAAGAAAGGCAACGTAATATTTCTACTAGCGAACTGTTTGCCGAGCTGCTGAACTTGAATGCTAAATTCTGCAACACATCTGATACGCTCATCACACCGTAATCGCGCAATAAGAATACAAATCGAGCCAGATCTCATAAGCGTACTGGAGTACCCGGCCCAATGTAAAGTTCGGCTAACATCTCCGTAGTTTTCTTTTTTATACTAACCAACCAACCAGCATCACATGTGTATTCCAATCAGGGTAGAGATCTGTAGGGATAACCAGCTCAACTTCAGCCCCTTACTGCTAAACAACAACTTTATTTCGAGAGCAGAGAAGGTACCTCTCCAATCCAATTTAAGTGATACATGTACACAACCGAACGTTGCACTCTGGCTCATTAGGTTACATCATTCACTGTACACATGAAGTGTTACTCCTCCAGGACCTAGGTAACCGCAGTAACACTGCAAATGAAGCCTTCCAATGTCGAGCGCGACCAACCTTGCAGAGGGAATGTTATCCATAAGACGCACACACTGCAGCAACCACTGTCGATCAGCTGTTCAAGACGACACACACGCCTTCAGCAAGATATCGTCCACCATTCGGCACCGATGAACTAGACGGTGACATGAAATGACGTATTACACGATGCATATTGCACACTTCTTCAAGAACATCAAGAGAAGTAAAAGGTACGAAAGAATCAAAGGACAACGAAAGTGGAAACATCAGCCATGTGCGATGCGAAATTGCGTTCTTCGAACAAAGAGATCACGTGAACAAGGAATATAGGGGAATTTCGGATTTTTGAGCACGGTATAGGGAAATCTAAGAGAGAGGGTGTATACTTGCCCGCGGGCCCATGCGATAGATGGAGTGACTTACGCGTAACAGAGGAGATTTGTTTGTTTTCTGACACCGAGAGGTTTGGTCTTTGAGGGAGAAGACGGAAGGTTGGCGTTGATTTGGTTTTCGTGCCGAATGCGCTAGGTACATACATGAGGGCGAATGAGGGTGTGTTCCCACCCCAAATTCGGGCACGATGAAATAAAACTGCGCAATAACTGACCATGAGCTAATTATAAGTATGCTTTTGCCCATATCGCTTGGCGGTTCCAAATTAGGACCGGAGATCCAGCGGTGCTCAATGGTACCAGTGACTTTAGCAGTACCTTCATCTCAGCTAGAGTGTTGGAATTCGTCAGGTGTGTGTGACTCCCGATGATGATGGTGATGGCAGATTTAAAAGAAGGGGGAGGGGGGAGCGTATCTGCTGCATGTTTGGGCATTTGGGGCTTTTCTGACAGGTATATATACCAGGTGTTTCAGTTAAATCCTCGGGTTAAATAATTCGCGAACGGGTGCACCAATCGACGAACTTTGTTTTTTACAAGTATCTGTCCGAAATCACCTACAAGCTGCGCACGGTGTGAATGAGTGGGAGGCGCTCATTATTTAAATAAAAATTCAAATTAGTTTCGTAAAAAAACTAAACTTCTAAAGCAGGGCGCTGTCGGCATTAAAATGGGTACTACGACTACTACCGCTTTTGGGACATTCAGTGGACACCTTTTAGAGAAAAATCTGCCACCGATAAGCGGGTCATTTGTTGTAGCAATTAATTGGTTTCGGTTTACATATTTTTGTCGCGGCTGGTCGCGGTGAAGCGCAAAAGGACGCTCTTCCACTCCCTTATCCACCAATGAATTACGTCCTTTTGCGCTTCACCGCGACCAGCCGCGACAAAATATGTAAACCGAAACCAATTAATTACAGCAACAAATGACCCGCTTCGGTGGCTGATTTTCCTCTAAAGGTGTCCACTAAAAGTCCCAAAAGGGGTAGTACCCATTTTAATGCCGACAGCGCCCTACTTTAGAAGTTATGTTTTTTCATGAAACTCATTTGAATTTTTATTTCAATAATGAGCGCCTCCCACTCATTCACACGGTGCGCAGCTTGTATAGGTGGTATCGGACAGATACTTGTAAAAACGAAAGTTCGTCGATTGGTGCACCCGTTCGCGAATTATTTTAACTGAAACTTTTAACTCCCCTTTAACCGGGGATTTAACTGAAACGCCCGGTATAGGGGTAGGGGAGGTTGTAAGGTTTTCGGAAAAAATCCCTGGCTGTGACTTATTGGGGTTTGGCTTTTACGGGCAGGCGTTTTGGCCCTTTTCGTCATGTATTTTGGGGAAGCGTTGTAAAATCTTTACGGGGAAGGGATTGCTAGAAAAATCCCCGAAGAATACATTACTCCTCCCTCAACAGGGTTTTTGTTCTTTTCTTTTTTTTCACCTGATCACTTCAAGCTTTTCAGCAGCCCGTCATTTCGAACCTCGAAGTATAGCAGCAGTACAGTGTACTAGTTTTTGTGTGTGTGTGTGTGTGTCACTTGCTCGTCTGTTTCCATCAAGGATTTAAAAAATCAGTTTTTTTCGTTTTGATGAATAAAAATGAGGTCGGTAGATCGTGCCCTTAGTACCTTAGTATCTTTATACCTTACACACTAGTACCGACTACCGGACGTGCCATCGCCTCTCTCAAGATTTTTTTTTTACGTATTTTTTCAACTGCGGATTTTTATTTAACGATTATGATTTTCGATTGTGATTTTAGTTTTTTTTTTTCTAGAGTGTGGTTTTGTACTAAGGATTTGGGGATCCGTCGCTGTTAACGTTCCGTTATTTCTCCCTTTCCTGTTTCCTCCTTGTCCTTGGAGAACGGCACGGTACGTTCGTGTTGGCACGACGGGAAGCCACGCATTTCTTCCTTTAATTGAAATAGGTTTCGACGATTTGTTCCAAGTTATGCGAGATAAACTGTATGATACAATATCTGTGTTCAAAACCCAGTGCTCGTGCGTGTGTTCGTGCACGTGCGTGGTTGCGTGTTTGTCTGTGCACGCGCGTGTGTGTGTGCACGTGTGTGTGTGCGTGTGTGAGAGAGAGAGGCGTAAAAGGGACGGATTTTCAAAACATTTCCAACAACATTCCACACTGCTGTAAAATATTCCTGTCATGCGTGACAGCATACTATGCAGTGAAGTTCTTTTTTCTAGAGTGTGTTCTGAGCGCATTCTCCCATGTCGATCCACGTACCAACCAAAGTGGTCCTAATACGTAGACCATTTCAGATTCTAGAAACAGAACCCAGTGATTTATCGAGAACCCCACTACACCCCCCTAACACCCCCCAAATGTTCAGTGACACCCCCTCCCCTAACTTTTTCAGCTATGTACCTCCTACAGGGGGTGCCCTTGCGATTTCAGCTTTAGATACATGTCGGTAATGATATGTTAAGGTGTAATGACGTAACTATAATAATGACCCCCCTCCCCCCCAATTTTTTCTAACACCCCTCCATGCTTGGGATTCTGGATAAACCACTGACAGAACCTCACCGCATATAGCACACTCTACACCAACCTCTGATTTGAGGAGAGATTTTTCCTCAACTGCCACTTTTTAATTGAGGAGAGCACAGGGATTACGCTTTTTTTGTGTGTATGTGTCAATTAACAAAAAGTCTGTAACTGTCACAAAAAGGGCGTACGCCTTTCATCATCCAATAGGATGTCTGTATAGCGGCAGATGTATCACCTACTGTAGAAGTGGTTTTTTTCGCGCGGAATTATTTTTCGCGTTTTTCGCGCACACCTCCAAAATCGCGAATTTAAGTTCCCGCGAATAACTCTGGCCATATGAGGGCGAAAATCGTTCGGCGTTCGACGCTATACCGCGACTACCTGATACGTTCTACTTCATGTAGCATAGGCAGTTTAAGCAAGTGCAGAAGATTGTTTTATCCCATCAGGCAAGATGAAAAGAAATGAAAATTCATCATGGTTTTGTTACTCCTATAAACGCTTTGCACTATACATGCAATATACCACTATACCACGAAGTCAAAACATGCCTTTCCCCGCATTCTCAAAACCAGCTTGAATGATAGTACCACTTCTCAACCGAACTGGTCAGTGTCCCGAGTGATAATTAATAAGAACTGCTAAAATAAACTGACTAACTTGCACACGGCCAGTACTATGGCCTCCTACAGGGTCCCTAAAGGCCATTTGACAGGACCTTTCCTCCTATGTCTGTGAGGAGAAGAAAGGAATAGACCTAGAATGCCGCAATCCACGTGAACAACGGATGTCTTAGTACGTGCCGAAATATGCTCGAGTATTGACGGCGGCACGATATGCAAGAGCAAAGCACTCCCGGAAACCTGTGTCGCGAATTTAAGTTCTCGCGAATTAATCCTCAAAGCAGCTCTGCTCGAAAACGCGAAAATATTCTCCACGCGGAAAAAAACCACTTCTACAGTATATCGTGCCTCGGCGAGCAGCTGCAGCAGCGAAAGGTGGGGCGTATCGACCCAGAGGGTCGACCCCGTCGGAGAGTTATGTTTACAAAGTGCGGCGCGGCTCCTTCGCTGCTCCCCCACGGAGCAGACATGTTTGAGGATAAAGGCGAGAATTTTTATTGGTCGAAAGCCAGCCAATTGCAGCGCTGCAGGCGGGTAGAGCGGAAAGGGAGTTCCTCAGCCTCTTTTATTGATGGCTTCTTTTCAGTGCTTCCGACTTGTTCCTCCCTGACGACGACTTTTTATTCAGGGGCCGCGATATGGTTTTTGTTGTTTTGTTATACACTTTCATCTTTCGTGGTTTTTGTGTTTGTTCAAAGAAAGCATGGCAGTGCCGGTGTATCTTATTCTGGAGATATAGATATAGTCAAGCACTGAAAGAAATTTATAATAATGTACGGGGGAAACCAAGATGAAGTACGGAGTGTGCGATGAAGATAAAACGAATAAAAAGTGTGTTTGGGAGCCTTGGAGGCAGCTTTGGAGGAATGGGATCACCCGTTCCATTCCAATTCCATTCCGAGTAGTGAAGATTTATGATAATTCAATTCCTTTCAGTTCCTCGGAATGAAAAGGTAGGGTCAATTCCCACTCCTGGAATGGCTTGGCAACCCCATTCCATTCCTTTAATTCCACCAATAAAAGAATTAGGACCGGTAACCGTACTAGCTAGCCCAGCAGTGCTATAGAGGAGATTACCCAGCGCGGAAAAAGCACAAAGACAAGGTTGTATTTCGCCCTCCTCCTCCTCCTCCTCTTCTTCATTGGCATAATCATTACATGAGTTTTCCACGAAAGTAACTGGTGCAAGTGATGTGGGTTGTGGGCCTCACACTAGTGAAGCCAAAATCTCCATTTTATTTTTTCTTAAAACCAAACCATCGCCCTTGACCGTGTGGCACCCACCCAGACCATTACATTCCAATTCCATTCCGCGTGCGAAAAAATACCCTAATTCCATTCCCATTCCATTCCCAGGACAGTTTCCGCCACTCCATTCCAATTCCATTCCGGGCTCTGATAAATCTGGAATGATTCCGGAATCATTCCAACCCCGGAGTGGCAACTCCGCAACCCTGCTTGGAGGACGCTAAAATTGTACGTAAAAATTGGCACTTGATCCGGTGCCGCGTAGAACATATCGCGAGAAAAAAAAAAGAAAAAGAAAGAAGAGAAATAAACGGGAATGCCACGCTCAGGCGGACAACATCTCGACTATATCGCAGTGCGGGATTGCGAGTCCTGGGCCGGCTTCACAGGCCGCCCGCATTATAGAGCCTGGCTGTATATGACGACATGTGTGACGGTGCGTTGAAGTTGAGTGCAGGGCTCGCTGTAGTTTCATAGCAGAAGAAACTTTCTTACTGTATTTATTTTCCCGCTTTTTCACAATTTCGAGGCATACCACACGTTGTTGGAGTTATACTTCCGGTAAGTATGCTTCACAGAATGAATTTAAGCGCGTCACACATGGCACGACAGCTCTGGATAGTGGTGGAATTGTGTATTTCCGATCTAGAGGGGAAAACATCTTGGCGAAATGTGTCGAATAGTGGGTTTATTGTGGCTCCCCCGCAGTTGTGTACGGCATGAAGAAAGTAAAATATGAGAGCATCAGCTACGTTACTTTTTACGTCAACTGAAAAGCGACGATCCTGCATGGAAACATTTGTCCTAAAGCGCCTTCCAAAAACCACGTGCAAAAACGAAACTCTTATATTTCCGATCTAGAGGGAAAAATAGCATGGCGAAATGTGTCGAATAGTGGGCTTATTGTGGCGCCCCCGCAGTTGTGTACGGCATGAAGAAAGTAAAATATGAGAGCATCAGCTACGTTACTTTTTACGTCAACTGAAAAGCGACAATCCTGCATGGAAACATTTGTCCTAAAGCGTATTCCAAAAACCACGTGCAAAGACGGAACTCCTATATGTCCGTTCTAGAGGGGAAAACAACATGGCGAAATGTGTCGAATAGTGGGTTTATTGTGGCGCCCCCGCAGTTGTGTACGGCATGAAGAAAGTAAAATATGAGAGCATCAGCTACGTTACTTTTTACATCAACTGAAAAGCGACGATCCTGCATGGAAACATTTGTCCTAAAGCGTATTCCAAAAACCACGTGCAAAGAGGAACTCCTATATGTCCGTTCTAGAGGGGAAAACAACATGGCGAAATGTGTCGAATAGTGGGTTTATTGTGGCGCCCCCGCAGTTGTGTACGGCATGAAGAAAGTAAAATATGAGAGCATCAGCTACGTTACTTTTTACGTCAACTGAAAAGCGACGATCCTGCATGGAAACATTTGTCCTAAAGCGTATTCCAAAAACCACGTGCAAAGAGGAACTCCTATATGTCCGTTCTAGAGGGGAAAACAACATGGCGAAATGTGTCGAATAGTGGGTTTATTGTGGCGCCCCCGCAGTTGTGTACGGCATGAAGAAAGTAAAATATGAGAGCATCAGCTACGTTACTTTTTACGTCAACTGAAAAGCGACGATCCTGCATGGAAACATTTGTCCTAAAGCGTATTCCAAAAACCACGTGCAAAGAGGAACTCCTATATGTCCGTTCTAGAGGGGAAAACAACATGGCGAAATGTGTCGAATGGTGGGTTTATTGTGGCGCCCCCGCAGTTGTGTACGGCATGAAGAAAGTAAAATATGAGAGCATCAGCTACGTTACTTTTTACGTCAACTGAAAAGCGATGATCCTGCATGGAAACATTTGTCCTAAAGCGTATTCCAAAAACCACGTGCAAAGACGGAACTCCTATATGTCCGTCCTAGAGGGGAAAACAACATGGCGAAATCTGTCGAATAGTGGGTTTATTGTGGCGCCCCCGCAGTTGTGTACGGCATGAAGAAAGTAAAATATGAGAGCATCAGCTACGTTACTTTTTACGTCAACTGAAAAGCGACGATCCTGCAGGGAAACATTTGTCCTAAAGCGTATTCCAAAAACCACGTGCAAAGACGGAACTCCTATATGTCCGTTCTAGAGGGGAAAACAACATGGCGAAATGTGTCGAATAGTGGGTTTATTGTGGCGCCCCCGCAGTTGTGTACGGCATGAAGAAAGTAAAATATGAGAGCATCAGCTACGTTACTTTTTACGTCAACTGAAAAGCGACGATCCTGCATGGAAACATTTGTCCTAAAGCGTATTCCAAAAACCACGTGCAAAGAGGAACTCCTATATGTCCGTTCTAGAGGGGAAAACAACATGGCGAAATGTGTCGTTTTTACTCGGCAAAATTACCTGCAGTCATGTAGCAACCATTGCCATCTGTTTGCAACAGCCCCCACATCCCTTTGCAGCTTACTGCCATTACTTACC
The DNA here is from genome assembly GCF_037126465.1 of Ornithodoros turicata. Taxonomy (NCBI): domain Eukaryota; kingdom Metazoa; phylum Arthropoda; class Arachnida; order Ixodida; family Argasidae; genus Ornithodoros; species Ornithodoros turicata. Next base: position 37,784,369 of record NC_088207.1, read on the forward strand.
GTTAATCACTTGCCATTTAATAGACACGACGTCACAAGACAATTTTTTCTCATGAACGGCACCACAGTAGCCTCTCTGTGTAATAACTTTGCACACAGGGGGCCCACAAGTATACGGTGCACCCAGTTTAACGTCCCTCATGAGTGTCTAAGCAACCTATGCATAGGGCCTGACTTTTTAGGGTTAAACCCGTATCCGCCCGATATTTACCCCCCGAACGAAATCTGTAAAATTCGGGTTTAACCCGAATCTACCCGAAAACATCCGGGTCGCGTGGCGCACTCATAAGCGTGCATTAAAATAAAGTTTGATAACATTGCTAAACATTAGTTCCACGTTAAGACAAATTTTTATTAAACAATAAAAAATCACCCGAATACACCCGAATTCCTGATGACAGAATATGCCGTAACGGGATTTAACCCGAATACACCTGAATTTTCCAATGAAAAATATCGCCCGATATTTACCCCCCGAATTTGGCCAAAAATAAAACCCGAAAAAGTCAGGCCCTACCTATGCACTGCCACTGCTGCTGTTTTCAGCTAGGATCAAGCCTGCAACAATACCAACTGATCCAAGGAAGCCTGTGCATTTCACTGCAACTGTCGCCACCTTTGCACACAGATGGAGCCACATAGTGACACAAACAGTTTTATTTACTCAATTTATACACATATGCGACACAGCGCTAAAAAGGAAACTAAAGTCCCAGCAGAGGAACTGCTATTTACAATGCCCAGTGGAGGTCCCTGCCTTCTTCGGTGGCCTTGAACCCCTCCCTTCAGGGGCGATCCCATCCACGACCATCAAATGAGCAAACAATGTGGGAGTAGAGAAAACCGGAAGAAAAATGAGTGAAGTGAATTGCCCGCGCGCTGGCTGGAGCACCAGGCAGTGGTTTTACGGAAACCTCATTCTCGGATGTGTTGACTGGGATCAGTGCGTTGGGTAGTACGACGTTGCTGGATATGTGTTCCACTGCTGCTGGTAGCCGTAAGCCTGTAATTAAGTTATTGTATGGTATAGCTCCTCCAAAAGCTGCTGCAAAGCTGAAGCACATTTGAATACATCCACGTAGCCACAACCCTCAGCAAGTTAAACAACTCTTGAAGCAGAGGCATGTTTTCCAGCGATAGCTTTATAGGTAGAGCCTGAAGTTTTAGGGTTTAACCCAAGTTTTCCCCAAATTTGCAGCCCGAATTGAAGGTTGCCTCTTTAGGATGAAACCCGATTTCTACCCGGCAAATTGCCCTCACTAAGACATCTGTAGGAATGCACACTAACTTGTTTGGCAGCAAACGCAGTTACATCACCATTTGTACCAAACCAGTACAGTTAGTTTGAGTACCTGAGCCCAATTTCTCCCCGAATTTAGAATACTGGAAGTTTTCTCACCCGAATTCACATGGATTTAGAGCACATGTTCATTTACCCGATTTTTACCCCCCGAATCTAGAAAAAAATATTTCCCGAAAACTTCAGGCTCTATTTATAGGGCACACCAACGTCAACAGCCACGTATGTCCGTCCATAACAGTTGTGGAGAGAGAGAAAGAGAAGAAAGTAGCTACAATGGAAGGTAAAAAATCAATCAACATTAGAAGATGGCCCTGTAAAGATACTTCATTCAAATGTGTTTGGCAGAATATTTAAATTTTTTTCCCTTAAATTACTTCAAAAAAGCTTGCAGGTACAAAAATGCCTCGTATTTCGGACCCCCCCGAGAGCAGGTCATATCTAGGGCCTGACTTTTTAGGGTTAAACCCGTATCCGCCCCCCTTTATTTACCCCCCGAACGAAATCTGTAAAATTCGGGTTTAACCCGAATCTACCCAAAAACATCCGGGTCGTGTGGCACACTCATAAGCGCGCATTAAAATAAAGTTTGATAACATTGCTAAACATTAGTTCCATGTTAAGACAAATTTTTATTAAACAAAAAAAAATCACCCGAATACACCCGAATTCCTGACGACAGAATATGCCGTAATGGGATTTAACCCGAATACACCCGAATTCCTGACGACAGAATATGCCGTAACGGGATTTAACCCGAATACACCCGAATTTTCAAATGAAAAATATCACCCGATATTTACCCCTCCGAATTTGGCCAAAAATAAAACCCGAAAAAGTCAGGCCCTAGTCACATCCTCACCTGTGGATAGCTTCCCCACTACTGCGCATAATTGTACTGCGCGGAAGGGTCGGTCGTCGCAGTGGGAGCAGCTGCAGTAGTCGCCACTGCGGTTGCAGCTGTTGCGTCGCCGCCATTCATCTCAGACTTGACTTTCTTCTCTCCACCTGCCGCGTCGTCTCTAGAGGGACACATCGAGATTTATGTGAAAAACGCAAAAACTAAAAACAGGCTAACTAAAAACTTACTCTGCCGCACGTTTCTTGGCCGTTGCTTGAACCTTGAACATCTTGTTGTACTCCTCAAACGTTTCCTGAATCCTGCAAAGCACAGAGAAGAGTAAGAACACGTAAAAGTTGCCTTTACATTCTCACTACATATGCACTTGTAACTCAGTAAAACGTTGAAGGAGCAGACAGTACAATCTCACGTTCCGATTATGCAATACACGTTCAAACGCCTCAGGTTCTGTAACATTACATTATGTTTAGACCCTGAACTTTTCGGGTTTTATATTTTTCCAAATTCGGGGGGTAGAAATCGGGTCAATAAATTGATGTCCAAAATTCACGCAAATTCGGGCAGAAAAATTACCATCAGACTGAGTTCGGGGAGAAATCGGGCATTATTGTAGAATAAACGTTCACTGTACCGTTTATCCAGAGTGCCAGAAGTAAGGGGCCAGTCGCATATTTTGTGAGAAACTAGCACGGCGATGCCTCGAGGTGCCTAGCCTAGGTGCAGTTTTGCAGGTAGAAATCGGGTTTAGCCCCAGATAGGTGAACCTCAACTCGGGGCGCAAATTCGGGGAAAAATCGGGTTTAACCCTAAAACATCAGGGTCTAACCATCAATCAATCACGACGAAACGACGATCCCTCTAACCTCCTGTTCCACAAACTGCAGCAGGTACGTCCATCCCGTAAAATCGGCTGGGTTGCTCCTCACCACCTGCCAGTACTTCTCCAACTCCGTCGTAGCCGAGTCCGCCTTGGTCTTGGCGTCTGCCGTCCCACCTGCAACACCACACACAGACACACACCAAGACGAGCGTGAGGCAAGACCGAGCCACTCACACCTCCCTTCGCCCTTTGCCGAGTAATAAAAGAGAGTCGAGCCCGTCGTCGTTCATTACCTGACTCGTTAGCTTACTAGAACCCATGCTCCATTTGCTAAGGGTGGCACGGCGGCACACTGTTGTGGGCGGAGCATCGTCAGAATGCCGACAAGCGAGGCACAACGGAAAAAAGAGAGGAAGACACACACTAAACAAAAAGGGACCAGAGATTTCTGTTTTTCTCTTTTTTTGCGACCTTCGAGCTCACACTTTCGGTCACACACACCTTGTTAAAACGGGGGCCTTTGCCGGCCACATCGAATGGAAGACCACATTCCCCCGTTTCGCGGAATGTGGCAGTAGCCCTTTGTGCGCTAGAGTGGGGGGAGAATGGGTTATAAAAGGGAAGAAACGAAGACATACTCTTGGAGTCTCCGCCGCTGGCGTTCGTGGCTTCGGTCTTGGACGCGTGCATGGCAGATCTGGAGTAGGGAGGGGAATGAGATGTGATGCATGTTGGATGGAGAGTTTGTACACAAAAAATCACAACAAATTCTAAAATCTTAAGAATTTTCTTTTTTTTTTCATTTGTCCTATTTCACACCAAAGCTTTTGGTATTTTTATGCTGCAGCAGTAACCCGTAACATTGTTATAAAACCTGGTGTTTTTTTTTTTTTCCTCTTGGCTGGGGGGACTAAAAAAATTGCGTAATGCTTGCAGGAACAGGGGAAGTGCTCTGAGCAAGCCTAGTATAAGCAAGTGTGATTCATTCAACTCATTCAGCTGCCACGAGCAACGTTATGTACAACCACACTTGCATTCGATATGCAAGCTGTGGCCTGACACAATTGAACCTCCGTATGCAATAAGGGGATAAGTCGAATTATCCCCTTTTTAGTATTTTTGTTGCAATGACATCTACGTACCAGTGTGTACCTGTCAAATATTATTTAGGACCGTATTTGCAATTTGTTGACTCGCGATAGGAGGATACGAAACGGGAAAGGCATGCGTGTCAACGGGATAGACAGCCAGGTCAGGCCCCTTTTCTACACATGCATACAAATGGAGTAGTTTAAATTTTAAATGAACTTCAACTTCCACTCAAAAAGCATGTTCCTCCTACCTCACGTGACCATGCCAGCAGCGCTACTGAACCTTCTAATAGGAAAAACGTGTGCACTATGCTAATAAGTCATATTTTGCTGACCATACATAACATTATTTTCAAGATTCTGCTCGTTTAGCAACACGATAATCACGATCTAGGCTGCTCCACTGCACAAAGGAAACTTCGCCCGTCCTGGCATCACCATGAAAGTCCGACTCGTGAAAACTGTTTTTTTTCCTGCACGAAAACCCTGCGCGTGCGGCGTTATATAGAAAAAAGGGGTTATGCCATGCTCCTGGGTTTTGTTCAATTTGTGCTAAGTCACACACCCAGAAACAATGCTAGCGGGACATGCATGTAAAGCAGACACATGCGCATATGTTACACATTTTGCATTTGCATTCAAGCATTTATGTGCCACTGAATATCAACTACCGCTGGGTCAGAAACGTACAGCAACACGATGGCAGTGTCAATAGAGTGGACAATGAAAACATTTATCTTCAGTTGTGAGTTGGGTAACAAAATGCAAACGTTATCTTCTCCTGCTATTACTCCAAAAAATACGCAAAGAACACATCATTTCTCTTCCAACGCCTAGAGGTTCTCTTTGCTTGCCCTACGTTGCCCACATCTGTGAGGCCGACAACGGCGGGCGAGCCCTTTCACTACTTTCACCATCACCACCACCTTGATGCGGGTACAGTAGTTGGATTAGCAGGGTGGTGTTACGCAGCGGAAGGACGCGGACTCCATGTGTGCGCGTGTCTGTCTTCTTTGTTTTGGCCTCGCTCTTTTGCTGCGTTATGTTGTATCGTGGTTGTATTTGTATCACATACCGTGCAAAGTCCGTACGCGAGATTGGCTATTTCTGGGAAGCTTTGGCTACTTTTCGCGATTTTGAACTGGCAACACTGGTAGCAAACGAAAGAAAAAATGAAAAGGAAATGAACGAATGGGACGAACGCGGCGCTGGCTGCGATCGCGGAGTGGCAGTGGCGGGGAGGTGGTTGTCGTTGTATGGTAGTTGCGGTAGTTGTTCCTGTCAGATCTCGGTGGTCTGCGCTGTGCAGACTGATGCTGCTGCTTAGGCTACAGCGTTAATCATGCGTCCGAAATACGCTGTTGTGAAGCACTCTGCTGTTATTGGAGGCGGCAGCGTGATATGGGGAATTAAGTACGGCTTTTATTATTTTCGTTGGAATAGCAAGAGATGTAGTGTCAAACTCTGTGGTTTCTTATGAAACAATACTAAAATTACTTCATTGTTCAGATGTTGGATGATGACACGCAAAAGTGGTAGGGTGAAACACAGTGTTGGGAACATTACAGGGCGACAACTTCATTGTGTAGTCTAGTGTTTGTATTAGAGCACTGCACGGCCCCGGGTTTTGCGTTTTTTATGCGGGCCGGGTACGGGCTTGACAACGCCGGCCATGGTGTGGTATGTACGCGAACATATTTCACGAGAGTGGACAGCAGAATTTTCATGTCACATTTTTTTTTTCCATTGAGTATTCCATTGGAGATATTATGGTATTCTCATCTGAGAACTATCACATTTTTAAATGTGATCATGCTTATTTCGTGTAATGGGATTGGATTTCACACATGCACTCATACACATTTGGGGACGATTGGTGTGGCGGGCGCGCTGAGGCCGGCACGAGGGTCAGTTAGGTTAGGTGTTCTGACATATTTCGTTCGTGTGAGAGTTCGAGAAAGGGGAACTAACTCTGGTGCATGCACAATAGAGCAGAGATGAGTCTCTCTTGAACCACAGGGTACATACATATCGCCCATGCGCCGCTGTGTGCTGCCTTCCCAAGTAAGCAACCACTAAGCACAGAGCGGCTTGACGGCAGAGAAACACAGCCGCGCCGTTCGAGTGTACCTCCTCACTCTCCACCAATTAGCTGGGTCCTTTTCCTCTCTGCGCTGTACTCTTTAGTAAATCTAAATACGCTTCCGGGCCTCGAGAACACATAGAGCAGAGGCGGGCTGGGACCGGGCCTGTGCATGGAAACAGTCTGGTACGGGCTGGGCCGGGCTGGAAATATATAGAAGACATCGAGCTGGGTGTGGGTCGGGCACGGGCCTGAAAATTAGGCCCGTACAGTGCTCTAGTGTGTATCCCCATAACAAGATAACACTGATAATTGAAGCATCCTGCCGAGTTCGCGAAAAGGCGTATGGCAATACGAAACGCTTCTGTCCTTACAAGCACAAAAGAGGTTTTAGCCGATTCATTCTTGGGATGCTTTATACTTTCTCAGATGTTAACTTGTCAAACATGACATATTCCTGAAATAATGTCAAAGTTTTTCTGTCTATTCTCACAACTGGGTTCCTCACTTTCGTCAGATTCATACTGATCATCAGTGGACAACAGTAATGACACCGTTATACCTAATTGTGGTGCAGGTGTCACCATTCTAGTCAACACTGACATTCCCCAAACTGGTGTTGCTCATAGCTGTAGCTCTCTTGTTGCAGAATGCAAATTAACATTTATTTTAAAAAATATAATAATTGGATAATTCAGTTGATTACCTGCAGTGCACTGGACTGGCCAGTGAGCAGTGCACGGGTACAATGGTCAAGGTTAGTTGTCAGGTAGCTCAGAGTGGCAAGCCAGCTTGTCTAGGCTGACTACTCCTTAAATTTCCCATAATGAAACGAATGAATGAATTCCTCAAGGTGGGTCAAGGGGAAAATTCCTCAACGTTCTTGCTTCCGTTTGACGAAATGTATGCCGCACGTTCTTTCTGACTAGAGATTAATTAATCAATAATTGGGGGTTTACGTCGCGAGACAACTGAGATCACGAGAGACGCCACAGCGGTCGGTCTGTGGATTGCTTTTGCCCTCCTTAGAGTTCTTTAATGTGCGATGAAAGCTCACCACCCGGCACCCCGTATTTAACGTCCCTCCCGGAAGACGGTGTGTCTAAGCAACTTGTACCCTGTCACCAAGTTGCTACTAGAGACTAGATAGGTGAAGGCAGTTGTTGGATACTTTCCTCGGTTGTTCCTGGAAATGTCTGTCCAGATCCAGGAACTGAAGCCTGGATAAATGAAGGCAAACTGTGTGTACCAAAATCTGTCCTCATGTTTCCTGTCCAGGTAGCGCAAGATCTGGAGAAACGGGGGATCGACTGTGTGTATCTGTTTCTGACAGGGATCAGTTCTGCATTGCACTGCTGGTGGCATGGTAGAATGCTTTTTGTAGCTTTTTAGTGCCTGCACAATATCGTGACAATGGTTGTCGTATATCTTAGCACAACCGTATCTGTAACTTTTCGGCTGTCAAAAATGTGCACGAAATATCTCCCTCCAAAGCTGTGCAGATCGTATTCAAACGAATTCATTACGAAGCTGGAGTGCCACCCAGAGCCGTAGCGACGGGGGTGCGAGAGGGGCGACCGCTCCGGGCGCCCTCGCCAGAGAGAGCGCCGAACGGCAGGCCCTTGCAGGATAGTTGGACGGTATAAAGCGGAAATGAGGAGGATTTGAATTTTACAGTCTCGGCAGTGCAAATAAGCGTTTTCTTTTCTTCGTTTACAGACCTTGTGGCGGCAATGGGGTGGGGGTGGGGCGCTTCAGATTTGCTCTGCCCCAGGCGCAAACTCGCCTCGCGATGGCTCTGGTGCCACATATCTGAAGCAAGAGGTTTCTGAAAGCATTGCTGGACCTTGTGTGACTAGGGAGCTTTTCCTAGCACTGCTTTTGTTTTCCCCATGTTTTGGAAGAAAACTAGCTTTTCTAAAGCACTTTTGCTTCTGTCCTGTTTGAATTGACAGCGTAATTATTGGGTCAGTACGTTGCATAAGTGATTGTGGTAACGGATCTCGCCATACGACAGAAAGGGCAACTAATTCAAGCATCCCTTTGTTTTGCTAAAAATCCAAGCGACAATGCAGGACTCCAAGCGGACGGCAGGGTGACGTTACATTATCCTCTTCCTGATGAATCGCCACAGTAGGGCACTCCAGTTTCCCTTCTACACGTTTCGGTTTTGATTTGCTGTCGTCATCGAAGACAAATTAATGACTTGCACAAAATGAACACAAAGGCTGTATGAGGTATCGAAGGGGTGGTTTGTGTTTGGTAGTACGTTCGCCTAATTTTTATTTGTATTGCTGCAGAGTCTCCTTTTAAAGGAGCATGGAAGCGACATTTAATGTAGCTCAGAACCGCGTCTCGTTTGTGAGGCTGTCCACCACGAGCGAGTCACCATTCAAAATATTTTCGCTCTGCAGCGTATAGTCGCTGCGCCATCGACTTTCCAAAACGAGTTGGAGAAGGTAGGCCGCGGACGACAGAGACGATTCTCGCGTGACGTAGAAACTGCTCTGTGCCTTTAATCTTTGTTTTATTTCTTCTCAGCTCATGTGCCGCTTATACCAAGACCATGTCATAGGCACCCATTCCTAGCGCCGCATTTGGAAGCTAGCGGTGGCAATACCCTTCGGCCCGGTTATTGCTTCCTCAATTTCTGCGACACTTCGTACTTCGGCTTTTCTTAGTATTCTTGTACAAGCGGTGGATGTCCCATGAGAGAGGCTTCTTTCTAAAGTTGGTTATCACTAGGGTTTGTGGTTTTCGGCATTTATTTTCAACCCAATTCGGGGGCTGTTTATCGGCATTTATATGGGGGACTATAAATCGGATTTTTTCGGCATCTATATTCCGCCCAAAAAATAAATGCCCGAATACGGGCATCTATTTATTTCGCATGAAGGAAAGCCTATTTTGCGCGTGAAGTGACAACGAACCGAAAAGAAGTGAATCGATTCATGGCTTCATTACCAATGTCTTTTATTGCCTGTGCCAAACTAGCAAACAAGGAGACTGCCTCTTGTTGTGATAGATGCAAGCGCACATCATCATGCTCGCATCTGTCATAGCGGCTCGCTCCTTGCGATTAATAACACGCAGTTTAGAGAACGCGCGCTCAACATTAGTGCTAGAAACAGGAATAGCCAGTATGCTTGAGGCGCACTGCGATAACAAAGGCCAAACAACAACTTTATTTTCGACCTTGGAGAATGGGGTAACAAAGGCCATGTGCTGGAACGGGTCGTCCAAAACTGAATAGCAGATATATCCACCTGAGGGGAAGGGCATACAGCATATTCGAAAAACTCGCGCTTTATATCATCCATACGAGATTCATCTCGTAGAACAAATAAGAATAAGTCCTCATACAGTGAAGTGCCTTGAAGTGCCTCAGGAACGGAAACAGGGGTCACTCCAACTAGTAACTGGAGGGGAGTAGATAGAGGAATAGAAAAAACACAAAAATTAACTAGAAGGCTAGGGCAGGGGATGAGCGATTGGCTTTTGAAACTGTTTGGGAGCTCCGTACACTCGTGATCTCTTTTTAACCCGACAACAACATACCATAAAGGTTCTGAATAGTAAATTCACTAAAGGTAGGTGTGTCACTAAGTACGTCTGCTGCCAAAAGGCGGTCACCGACCGCACAAACACACACCGACCGACACACACAAACGCAAACCGAAACAAGAGCACAGCCCGAAGATAATGCCACGCTTGAGAAATAGTCGACAAAGGGAGATTCCAAGGGGATTTCTCTTTGCCGTTCCAGGAATGGCAGCTGTCAGGATACGAGAAATTCGGAATTTTTCGGAATATTGCGAATCTGAAAAAAATCATTCGGGGGGTGTTTTCCGGCATTTTTCGGAAAATGCCGAAAACCACGAACCCTAGTTATCACCATCGTTCTACACGTTTTCATAGGAGCTGTTGCTGTCGTCTGCTGCGGTAGTCATACGTCCACTTCTGCGCGTTCAAATTCAAGTTTCCATTGTCCAATCGTGACGTTGATCTCGCGGGCCGATGAGTAGCGCCCCTAGTGGATCGTGTGGACGGGCTCCTCATAGGGGTTGACGATTATGACATGGTTGTTATAGTGTAGTAGGTCGTGGCTTATACATGCCTTACGTCACCGGTCGCGTGCCGGGGCCCATGATACGTCACGACGTTTTCACGTTTGGTGATGCGCTCTTTGCACGAGAAGAGGATTTTCTAAAGGTGTGTCGAACACAGCCTTGTGTGTGCTCTGTGGGTCTTCTGTGCTCATCGTTCTTTCGCAGGAGCTCATTTTATTTGTTGCAGAACACGTGGCAGCGAGAAACAAAGGATACTTTGGGGGTCACTTGCATGCTCCTCCTTAAGAAGCTATTGTACTGTACTCATTTTGCAATCACTATTACGCTAGTGGATGCTACACTGAACTAATTTTCTATCTTGCAGAGAAAAAGAAAGACTTTTGAGAGCTTTAAAAAGATATGGAACTGCTGATATAGAAAGGCTCGCAGCAGAAGTGGGCACAAAGGATGTTGTGGCAGTCAAGTATGTATCTGTACATGGAATGATCATTAGAACTACATGATGCAGTGACGTAAAAACATTGGGTGACGTTGTTGATATTAGTAGACATTTTGATTTGGGAAGCTAGATGAAATACTTATCAGAGTGAACTCTCAATCGACACATTTAGGACATTGGGAGTTGTATTTTCAGAATATTTGACGTGGAACTTGCACTGCAGTTTTATTGCCAAAAAGCTAGCAATGGTAAACGGAATGTTGTGTAGAATTTTAGGAATTTTAAGGAATCTTAAGAAATTTTATTAAGGAATACAATTTTTGTAATGTCACATTTCTTACTACACCAGAAGTGACATGATTCTCCCAGCAGGGATGCATCAAAAAGGTGCATGACTCGGCCTGTCCTTGCTGTTGGTGCAATGAGATCGGCACTGAGGTGGATTTAAGTGTGTTCTTTGATGTTATACATAAAAGTGCCTAAAGAAATCTCGATGTACTCAGCGTCATCTAAATGTTGTATTAGAGATTAATGGCTTGGACACATTTTTTGTCAAAGATAGGCATACTATAGTTTTCAGGTTAAACTACTGATAGTTCTCTGCCTGTCTGTGTGTGTGTGTGAGCGAGAGAGAGAAACAGAGAGAGATAACCAGCTGTCACTCGTATTGCATTTTGCACACGAATTGCACACCCACACAACTTGTTGCTGTAATGCAAAGCTATGGTATGCCTACTTTGGAACGAAGCTTTCCGTTGGGCTATTTGGTTCTGATGGTCCATTCCATTCCATGTTTTTGTAATATCGTAGCAGTGCTCAGAATACTGACTTGAATAGACTTGCTTTGGAAATATTTCAAACCAGTTTTATGTGTGATATGTTCTTTCTAGGGGCTTCTTGGATCAACGACGAAGTCAGCTGCGACTTGCCAAAAACAAAGCAAAGACCGACCCCGTTCACACATACTTGCACAACTGGCAAAAGTACATGCACAGGGCAAAAGATCAAAAATTGAGAACCACTGACAGAGCCCAGATCCTCACTGAGGTACTGTGACTTCCCCTATATGTTCATGCGCTGATAATTGAGCCTTTTTTTTACAACTGAAGTAGCATTGCCTCATGGATCAACAAAGGCTAGAAAAATAATACAGCATTTGACGTTGGCGTTGACATTCTACAGTACTGGACAAAAATTTACGGAGCACGCTCCGCCGCATTCCTTCCTCGGAGTGACACGCTAGCAGTAAATGACATGCGGTTGCAGATAACCACGGCGGAGGTTGGATCTAGCAGAGTATTATCAGGCTTGGGGAGCCTTAGGAGCAAGCGTTTTTTTTCTTGGGTGGATGCTTAGTACGTATATACCCTTCTTGTCCTGCCACCTCACCTGTTCACGGTTACTTGAGAACCTATTCACAGTTCCTGGGTAGATGCGTGCGTGACTCCTTTGTGTAAAAAATGCTAATGAGTAGAACACTCTGCATTACAGATAGTAGCTGGATGCACGGAGAAGGATTTTCCACAACCAACCCATGACCTGGAGCCAAACTTTGGGGAGCTGTACCGCTACTTGGCAGATGTAATGCGAGATCAGATACCCGCAGAGCTCTCTGTCACCGATAGCTGGGTGCTGAAGCATCTCATGAGATCGGTTGCAGACACTGTGAAGCAAATGGACTTGAAGGCAGAGAAGCATGCTTTGCAATGTGCCGTTACTCATGTTGAGGTAGCTATGTTGCATTGTCATTGTGTATGAGCTTTCTCAGGTCTTCACATCACTTATACATTCAGATGTATGCATTCTTTTAGTGACTGAACATGGCTGTTCCTGACAGCGAATTGTATTGCATTATTACTGGGCTGATTGTTTCTATATCATGGGATTGGGGGTGCTATTATGTTATAATATGGCAGAGCGTCATTATGGCACAGAGTTGAGTATGGGTAAGCTGTCCCAAATCAAGTCAGCTTCATTTATTATATGACATTTACATTTAGGAGGCTGTATTTCCAATCCAGTATTTTTGATAACTATTAGCTCACACACTTAGTCACATTGAAGTTGCTTTCACTGTGCCCATAAGGGTCACTTTGAATTAACAGCTTCCGCGTTACTGTTTCAGAATACCAGCAGATGGGGTGAACCAGAAGCAAATGCACAAGTCACATCAGAGTCCTCCAAGGATGTGAGTAACAGTGACGAAGTTGATCCATCTCCTAAAACTAATCCAGCCCTGCCAAGAATGGCACAGGATGACCCCAGCTGTAGAAGCCAGACATTTCGTGGCCAGCCCCACTACCCACCTTGGAAGACTAGAGCGAACACTGTTAGTGCGACGTGGAACTCTCTCCAGATTCCTCCTGATGTGTTGCACCAAGAGCATGCACACATCACAAGTATGTGGTATAACTAGTGATGGTCTCAACAGAGTTAGAACACCAAAAAGTCCTTCCATGGTTTCTGAACATTTGCCATTAATAAAGTGCGATTGATTCAAGTATCCACGGACAACAGCGTGTAAGTTATGTGTTGTGCTGTTCAAAATGACTGGCTGTCTCGTACTAAATGTTAGACTCAAACGCAGAACGTTTCTTTATTCTTATACAGAAAAGGTGGTGGAGTTGCTCCGGTTTTTGAAGTCCCCTCCAGCTACGGGATACTGTGTGAACAGTTTCGGCCTTTGTTGTTGGGACACGGTTGTCTAAATCACCAGCCGTGGCTGAGCAGTCCCCTATCAGCGATGTCGCGCACGAAGGAACTATACCATTACAGTCTCTGAGGTAAGGCCACGCAGCGCCACCTGTCGGGAGAGAGTACCATCGCATTACTCAGCGTCGTCTGCTAGGGAGAGCAGATGAGCGCGACCTCCCCTCGGGGAGGGTATTGGTATAGTTTCTTCATGCGTGACATCGCCGATAGGGGATCGCTCCGCCACGGGCTGGAGACTTTAGACAACTGTGTCCCAAACAGTACAAACCAGTCAGATGCATCCTTTCCAAATACATATTCATTTCAACATTGCATGCCTCGATACAACACCTACTTGCATATTGTGGCACGCTTCCATCCGAACAAGCTTGTCTACGATGAACCACACTGTACTGTACAGTACTCTACTACACATATCTGTACATGTTGATAATATTCTCAAGTAGAATACACGTGACATCCCGTAACTTATGGGGCAACGCACAAACCAAGCATCCCTTGATGCATCTCGAGTATCTTTGTATTCTGTAAACTGGAATGCAGCAATGGTACCTCACCAGCTGTTCATGCTTAGGATTTATTTACGAGTGTCCTGTTGTCTTACACCCGAATTACCAGAACATGTGCACACTATGTGGCCAAAGGTTTAACCATGTTTTAAAATGACAGCAAGAATCCAATTTTGAGCAATTTACGGAAGAGTTACACACAGTTGCAAACATTCTGTACGTTGATGAAAACCGAAACTATCACCACATATCTCTGCAAATTTTACTTGGGACTGCTAGTTTGTGCACTATAGTGATGATCTTCGTGTGCATAGCAAACTTCTATGAGCTTAAAAATGCTCACAGGTTAACTAGAGTACCTTACAGATATGTAATCATCTTCCATTTCCCCGTATTTTTTCTCGAGGAATGCAATTACTTCATGCTACTGCTGTTCACAATGGTGGGAGAAAAGTGTTACCACTGCCATCTTATATTCATTCCATCACACTTTCTCACTGCTTAGAGCAGCTTCCACATGAATGTTTGAGACACAACATAGCCATTACATACCAACAGCACTTCTCAAAAAATAGATCTGCAGGGCCTGCAGCATTGTGTTGTCACTAACTAGCTACTTCAGAAAGCACACAAAATAAGGAGCACTGAAAATCATCAAGTTACATCCTTTAATTTAAGCGCTGAAAACTGTTGCGTTTTCCCATCCAAGCGCAACCATTGTCCATATCGTAAAATACCATCCCAGGAGGAATGATGCGTGCATAGGGCCCTGTGTTTTTTGAAAATGTGGGAGAAGGGGTAAAAATCGCGGATTTATTTCAGGAGCCGGGAAAAAAACGGGTGATATCGGGTGGAAAGTAAGATTTTTGTGTGAAAAAAAAAACAAAAAAAAAAAACACTCGTTACATTTTAATTAACACAAGATATGGAACAGCTGTGCTTAGTGTTCTCCAGTGCCTGTATTGGTGGCTGAATTGGCACTTTGCCATGTTCATTTTCTGTTTTTTCCTGAAATATGGGGGCCCTATGCATGCACTCCTGGGCTCATATAGACTATCTTATCTATACGAACGAAGACAAGCATGACAAGAAAAAAAGGGGTGAGCTGTACTGTACTTCTGTTCCATGTTCGTGGACACTGAAGACCATGAAATAGAGATGTCTCTATATTAAGGGGTATTCTATGGACCTGTATAACTACTTGCTATTCCTTTTTCTCCAGTGTTCTTTTCCCCCATCGTTCATCATTCAGAAAATCTACAAACATCATACTTACAATCGATGATACTACACTATACATTAGGTGTATACACTATGCACAGAAACGTAGCTCCTCATCCAAACCAATGTGCGCCTTGGCATTCACGAGACCACTCTACTTGGCAGATCCAGCACCAGTGATACCCACACTGAGGTCGTGTGCACACCATGTGCATGCAGCCACCTGTAAGCAATAGAAAGCGACATTCATAAACACTCTTAGCAAACACAAGAGCAAGCTTTGAACAGTAAACAATCCCAATATGAGCACTCCCCGGCAGTGCAGAGGAGGCCTTTGGGTTCTACAAAACTACGCAGCAAGACTTGGGTGGGTATGATCACAATAGTATGCAGCCAGTATACCAATAAGGACCTATACCATGGTCTCAAAACCATTAGGCTCCTCAGTTATGGTCATGCCCACACCTCTTCTTTAATCTGTCTCTGTTATGCAGAAATGCATGGATGGACATATTGCTCATTGGAACTTGTGCCACACCATTCACACTATCTTTAAGTTCACTGTGAGTAATAAATTTAGGCAATGCTGAGGCAAAGCAACATAATATACAAGATACATTCATAGGGTCCTGTGTTATAAGGTCTTATGTACTTTGAAAATTGGGGGGGGGGGGGGGGGATAAAAATTGGGTTTTAATATTTCAGGAGCTGTAAAACAGGATAACGTTGCGTGATATTGGGTGGCAAAGCAGATTTTCGTGTGGAAAATAAAAAACGAGCGCTTCTCGCATTTTAGGTTGACATAAGATGTGGAACAGCTGTGCTGAATTTTCAATGCTTTGTGTTCCCCAGTGCCCGTAGTGGTGGCTGAATTGGCAGCACTTTGCAAAGATTTGTTTTCGTTTTTTGGGGGGTTTTCCCCTAAGTGGTAGTGATGCAAAGCGGGGGGGTAAAAACGTGTTTTACCCTAAAACGCAGGGCCTTATAGCCATTCCTCCCCCTCTGCTGGCTTCATAGTATGGGAGCTCCATGAAAGAAAACAGCAAAGTCCAAATGTGCACTTGTGAGGTTATATAACTTTTGTGCTGCACCGTTTGCAGAAGCGGTGCCCGCAGTTTACCACATTGTAAAGGAACATGGAAAACTTCTCGACATGTGACAACACAATATCATTTACCATCTCTTTCTGTCGGAGTACGACACTTGGGACAAGGCTTGGAAATTCCCCAGATTGTATGACGACTTGCAGACTCCCAGCGAGACCTGTCCGCCTGAGCCTCATCAACTTCATACCTGGGCTGCAAACAAAATTCATCTGTGGAATATGCATTATACAGGGTGTCCTAGTAACCATGTCCAAAAGTTGTAAAAGAAAAATACGCCATGTAAGATGATGAAAGATGAAAGTAGAGACACGCAGTCAACAGTATTTAGTGTTACTACATTTTCACCACCTCGTGTACTTTTTTTATTACAATTTTTTTTTACATGGTTGGTTCTTATGACAGTAATTATGTGACAGCATATGTAACAGGATATTGATGCAGAAGCATGACCAGCAAGGCCAAGCAGGAACTCTTCAAACATTTTACTTGTAAGCAACACGCTCTTTTTGTTTTCTCCCTAATTTCTTCAAACATGTAGTTATTGTGTGCGGTAGATTCCTTTGTTCTCTTTGCCTGCTCTATCCCTGACTTATGTCTGGCCATTAATGTAAGTTACAGATCTGTTTCCATGTCAGAACTGAAACAGTGAGGTTAGCACTCAACAAGTGAAGTGGACAGTCCATTTAATCTGATGCATACAGGGGGAATCTCCATACAATTAAGGGCATAAAGTATGACGTGTCCTTCAAAAGTAAAAAAAAAAAAAAAAAAGAGATCTGTGCAAAAGTACATTTCTCAAGGGCCATTTGGGCTGGAGTAAAAGTAAATAAAAGTAGTAATAATTTTCTTTATCTAAAAAATAAATAAAAACCCCTCATATCTTTCCTATACAATGTGTGTGTAGCAGAATAGAATACATATATGCCTCACAGACCTGAGCTGAAGGTGTGAGAGGCTCAGCTTCAATGCATGGCCCTATGTGGTACCCTTGTAGACACTGCTTGCAGAACACAAACTATAGGGAGAGACATCAGTAAAGACACAACTATCATTTGTGACATGGCAGAACCTCACCCCGCAGCCTTGCCCTTCGATCCTACCGCCGCAGATCACTCTGTTGCAGTTTCGGTCCGGAAGGATACCTGCACCACATCCCGGTCTGGGACACAGAACCCCTCCTGATTGCAACAAAGACTCTTCAGCTCCAAACCTCAGATATCGTTGATACTGCAAAATGAACGCGTGAAACACAGGACGAAGAGACAGAGGTGGAAATATATGGTGGCGATGTAGGTAGGATGAGATAGGAGACCTTTAGTTTGATGGATGGAAAGCATACATTCATGCTAGTATTGTATGACACTACTCCAGGTACAGGTGTATGCTTGTTTAATTGTGTAGCGTGTAGTCGGTAGCTGTGCTCTTCGTATAGTAGCATGTTTTAAATGTCTTGAACATTGTTTTGTTTTTTGTTCGTTACACTGAAGGTGTTCATACAGGGTAGCTTCAATGTTGGCAAATCCCTCTTGGAACAATCAAGGAATAAAACATGACAAATACTTTTGACATTGTACTAACAAGTTTGTCTACACTTGTATGTTAAAATAGGAGAGGGAGAGAGAGAGAGAAAGCGTGCATGCACGCACACAATCTTATATAACAGTTACATGGATTACAGGCTTTAGGGAGGGTGCTGCCCACATTGTCTTACCTGATCACTGCCAAGCAAATGAAAATGGTGAGTCTCTTTGATAAGTGAATTCTCACAGCCCACTGCACAGAGAAAGGAAAAGAAACACACCCATTTTAAATACCATCTCAAACATTTCGAATTGCCAAGACATTCGGTTAGCATAAAAGACTGGCTTTATCCAAGAAGTGTGGAACACAGTCGTACCTGGGCAAGGCAACGTGTATCCTAGTTTTGGGTCCTGGATGAATCGTCTTTCATCTAACCTGCTTCTGCAGTAAACTTGGAAGCACTCGAGGCAGATCACATGGGCTGACTCACAGGGAAATACCAGTACAATCTGACTGGAAAAGGAGTAAAAAATATCCGACATACTATTTTGTAGGAGACCAGAATGTAAATGCCCATAATTCCTTTGCAAATTATTCTCACCTGATCTCGGTGCAAGAAAGGCAAGAGATATGTAAGAAGTTGTTTTTGATGAGATGTAACACGGCAAGGCTAGACTCTTCAGTAGAAGTGGAAGGATGAGATGCGCACTTGAAGAAGAATTCTGCCATTTTGCCTGTACAGTCCTCTCGCTGACAGGTACCGCTAATCTTGCCTTGTTCGAGCACATCTTCCCAGCAACTTGGGTCCTTAAAACAGTTAGTCCCACTCAGTATGACAATAGCATTTGTGTTGCATTGAGCAAATGAATCCATTGTTGGCATCAACAGGACATAGTGGCTAGCGTTATGTACATGTATAGTTTATGTTATGATATGCGCAGCAAGATTCCACACAGTAAGTGATGCCGTACATGTACATCCATGGAAGCATTTATTGTGGAAGAAAGTTATGTTGATGCATAAAGCTAAGTAAGTTGGTTGTAAGCTACTGTGATGATTTGTGATTCTCCGTAGTACATGCCTTACATTTATTTTCTGATAATGCTCTGAGCACACACTGTGGGCGAGCATCGACGCTACAGGTCGTGCGTTTGTTACATCTGCCAGGAGCTTCTGTTGTGTACATAAGTAACACTATATGCTTTGATATAAATGGATGTATATGTTCCACCATTGTTTAAGAGGAAGATCAACTAACCCGGGAAACGACAAGTGTTCCTTGCTTGCACATAGAACAACGAACACGTAGTTTTGCAGGCACAACATTTGAGCAGGGGCTGCCACAGTAGACGAAGAAGTGCACCTTTGAAATATCTGCAATTTGGTTATAGAATGGGAGTAATTACTCACTTGGAAAGAAAGACAACATACTTTGAGACACGAAAACAGAAAAAAAAAAAAAATCCATGCACTGTGTATCGAAATAGAACAATGGACCTTTTCCGAGTAAGCGTATGCGCATGCCCAGCCCTTGCGTCCGCCATTTTTTAGTGGAAAACATCACTATGGACCCACCTGTGGGTGACTGTCATGTTCATTGGGGGAAGGTAATCGGTTTCAATGTTACGCGGACATTTGAGGTCTACATTTGACAACTCTTTGTACTGGTAATGAGTACAATGTGCTTTCACTCTTTCCGCATTCTTCTTCCAATTTTCTCTTGCTACTTCCCCACGCAACGTGCCAGTCCGAAAAGCGTCACCATGTTTATTGAGGGAAAGAAACGACGTTCGGCATTCCACCATCAGGGTCGACGTGAATATGGAAATGGTCCATACCCACATCGGCCCCTACTCCTGGGAACAAGGCTAACTGGAAGTCGCGCGTACGCTAGTAATGAATTATGCTGTTATTTGTAAACTTCTAAGTGAGCTTAGGTTGGTTAGACTAACAGACGGCGAAGCTGTTGGTTATGTCCGTGCGCCATAGCAGAAGCCTTGCGGCAGGCAAGACAACCGTTGCTGCATCAGCTGCATTTCCGTCTAAGCCTCG